>NC_070617.1:9468682-9771182 GCF_027172205.1 Podarcis raffonei | reverse complement strand
AATAAAACTTTTTTTTTTAACTGCCCTGTACAGGGCTGCCTTCAGATGTTTTCTAAATGTCAGATAGTTGTTTATTTCCTTGACATCTGATGGGAAGGCGTTCCACAGGGTGGGTGCCACTACCAAGAAGGCCCTCTGCCTGGTTCCCTGTAACTTCACTTCTCGCAGTGAGGGAACTGCCAGAAGGCCCTCAGAGATGGACCTCAGTGTCTAGGCTGGACGATGGGGGTGGAGACGCTCCTTCAGGTATACTGGGCCGAGGCCGTTTAGGGCTTTAAAGGTCAGCACCAACACTTTGAATTTGAAATGTAGGTATTTCAAGATCAGTGTTATATGGGCAGGTAGGGTCTCCGCCTGCGTACCAGATGGACCTGGTAGCCAGCTGCCCTGGACACAGAATTGACCTGCGCCTCCATGGACAGCTGTGAGTCCAAAATGACTCCCAGGCTGCACACCTGGTCCTTCAGGGGCACAGTTACCCCATTCTGGGCCAGGGAGTCCTCCACACCAGCCCGTCCCCTGTTCCCCAAAAGCAGTCCTCCTGTCTTGTCAGGATTCAGCCTCAATCCATCCTCCAACCGCCTCCAGGCACTCACACAGGACCTTCACCGCCTTCACTAGTTCTGATTTTAAAAAGAGGTAGAGCTGGGTATCATCCACATATTGATGAACATCAAGCTCAAACCCCCTGATGATCTCTCCCAGCGGCTTCATATAGATGTTAAAAAGCATGGGGGAGAGGACGGAGCCCTGAGGCACCCCACAAGTGAGAGCCCAGGGGTCTGAACACTCATCCCCCAACACCACTCGCCCCAATGAGAATCCCACAAACAGGACCTGAGGGGAACAGCAACTCTCCCCTCCTGTATTTTCAAGAAAATTATTTTCAGAAGCATTACTGCCTCTGTCCGTGGAGGTGGATATAGTCAGAGAGTTTAGCAGCCATTAGTGGCCTCTGCTAATCTGCCTCCGTTAATCCACTTTCAAAGCCATTCCAAGTTGGAAGTCATCCCTTTCTCCTGTGACAGGGTGTTCCGTAGGGTAATTGGAAAAAATTAAAAGAAGCAGTAAAAGACATTCAACTTCTGCTGTGTCGCCTCTTAAGAGTTCATCCACACTTCCTTACGTCCCATTTCTCTTCCCGCCCCCCACCCCGTTTCCTGAGGGAAGCAGCTCTTTAGTGCTCAGTTTGGATTTTCTCCAGGCTGACGAGCTAAGAGTGGGTTTTCCCTGGGAAAGGAGTGCGGCAAGGGGAAAAGGCTCAAATTCATTCCCTTACTATACACAGTGTAAATAAGAACTTCCTTTTATGTGCCTCCATAGACAGCTGTGAGTCGAAAATGGGAGCCTTACTTGCTTTTCCTCTCAAGCTCAAAACCCCCAGATGAATTGCTCTCCTGTACTATTTCAGTTATGGTGCTGGAGGAGACTCTTGAGAGTCCCATGGACTGCAAGAAGTTCAAACCTATCCATTCTTAAGGAAATCAGCCCTGAGTGCTCACTGGAAGGACAGATCCTGAAGCTGAGGCTCCAGTACTTTGGCCACCTCATGAGAAGAGAAGATTCCCTGGAAAAGACTCTGATGTTGGGAAAGATGGAGGGCACAAGGAGAAGGGGATGACAGAGGATGAGATGGTTGGACAGTGTTCTCGAAGCTACCAACATGAGTTTGACCAAACTGGGGGAGGCAGTGGAAGACAGGAGTGCCTGGCGTGCTCTGGTCCAGGGGGTCACGAAGAGTCGGACATGACTAAACGACTAAACAAACAACAACTATTTCAGACATGGGGTTTATATACTTATGTATCTGTTTGCCTTGTACATTTATGAATTATATATATATATATTTGGGACCTTAGAATTCTTTAAAAAAAAACAACCCAGATGCGGTGACTTTCTTCGCTGGGGAAGAAATTCAAGAGCAGCTCTCTCTCCCATGTGGGAAAGATGAAATCCAGGCCTGTCACAACCCCATCTCCTTCCATGCCCTGTCCTCCACTCCCTGCGACAACCCCTGCCCCAACTCACCTGTTTGTCTGCCACAGATGCGAGACAGAGGACCCCTGGCTCAGTCTTGATGCTTCCAGAACCCAGTTCCCTTGCGTGGCTCCCCGGGATCCTGAAACACCTGAGAGCAACTGGCTGGTGGATCTGGCAAGCATCAGTGGGAGGGATCCCGCC
Organism: Podarcis raffonei; assembly: GCF_027172205.1. Classification (NCBI taxonomy): domain Eukaryota; kingdom Metazoa; phylum Chordata; class Lepidosauria; order Squamata; family Lacertidae; genus Podarcis; species Podarcis raffonei. Next base: position 9,769,001 of record NC_070617.1, on the reverse strand, counting down.
CGTCTGGCTCAACAGGAAAATCCACTCCTGATGAAACCTGGTTTCCCCCGTTTTGGATCTGCAATTCCTCTGGGAATTGGGGCCTGGGTGTCGCAAGCGCTTTCTCCGACGCGCCCAGAATTGTGGAAGCAGGAGCTCTGCCTCGCCGCAGGGCCACACAGACCTGCTCATTCCAAGTCTTAGGCAGAGGGGGGGGGATCCCAAATTTTCAGGGCAGAGGCCTGCTTTTGAATTAAAAGCTGAGGCAACTGCATGCAAGGCTGTAAACTCGGCAGTGGAACTGCAGGGTCTTCCTGACTCACCAGGGATAGACTGGTCTCCCTCCTTGGATTTCCAGTTTTCTCTAGTGGGGATTTTATAAAGGAAAGTGCCTAGGTGGAATTGTGCCCACTTGCACTGTCGGAAAGAATACACTTTAGGAGCTCTGAAAGGTAGCTGTTCTCCTGAGAGGTGACACAGCAGGAGTTTTTAAAATGATGCACAGCATGGAAAAAGTGGCTACAGAAAAGCGTTTTTCCCTCTCTCATAACACTAGAATTTGGGGATATCCAATGAAGATTCAGAACACATAAAAGGAAGTTCTTATTTACACTGCGTATAGTTAGACTGCGGAACTCCCTCCCACAGGAGGCCATGATGGCTGCCAACTCGGGTGACTTTGAAAGAGATTTAGAGAAACCAGTGAAGGCAGTGAACATCCTATGTGAGTGCCTGGAGGCGGTTGGAGGATGGATGGCGGCTAATGGATTGAGGTTGAATCCTGACAAGACAGAAGTACTGTTTTGGGGGGCCAGGGGGCGGGCTGGTGTGGAGGACTCCCTGGTCCAGAATGGGGTAACTGTGCCCCTGAAGGACCAGGTGCGCAGCCTGGGAGTCATTTTGGACTCACAGCTGTCCATGGAGGCACAGGTCAAATCTGTATCCAGGGCAGATGTCTACCAGCTCCATCTGGCACACAGGCTGAGACCCTACCTGCCCGCAGACTGTCTCACCAGAGTGGTGCATGCTCTAGTTATCTCCCGCTTGGACTACTGCAATGTGCTGTACGTGGGGCTACCTTTGTTGGTGACCTGGAAACTACAACTAATCCAGAATGCGGCAGCTAGACTGGTGACTGGGAGCGGCCACCGAGACCACATAACACCGGCCTTGAAAGACCTACACTGGATCCCAGTATGTTTCCAAGCACAATTCAAAGTGTTGGTGCTGACCTTTAAAGCCCTAAACGGCCTCGGTCCAGTATACCTGAAGGAGCGTCTCCACCTCCATCGTTCTGCCCGGACACTGAGGTCCAGCGCCGAGGGCCTTCTGGCAGTTCCCTCACTGCAAGAAGCAAAGTTACAGGGAACCAGGCAAAGGGCCTTCTCGGTAGTGGCACCCGCCCTGTGGAACACCCTCCCACCAGATGTCAAAGAGAAAAATAATTACCAAACTTTTAGAAGACATCTGAAGGCAGTCCTGTTTAGGGAAGCTTTTAATGTTTAAAAGGTTATTGTATTTTAGTGTTTTGTTGGAAGCCGCCCAGAGTGGCTGGGGAAACCCAGCCAGATGGGCGGGGTATAAATGATAAATTATTATTATTATATTATTATTACTTATGGAGGAGAGAGGCCTATTGATGGCTACTGGCCACGGTGGCTGTGCTCTGCCTGCACATTCAGAGGCGGCAGTGCTTCCAAATACTGGTTGCTGGAAGCCACAGGAGGGGAGAGAGCTCTTGTGTTCGAATCCTGCTTGTGGGTTTCTCATGGGTATCCGGTTGGCCGCTGTGAGAACAGGAGGCTGGACTCTGTTCAAAAGCGGTTCCGGATCACAACTAGGATTGTCCTCAGGAAAAGAACAGACGTCTTTGAAGAAATATTACAGTATGGCGAACTCGCGAGCAGGATTTGAGCTGTGGAGCAACAGAAGTAATTTGATTATAATATTGCGGTTATGATTTGATAGATAGAAGGTAGGGTGCAGCAGAAGGAGAGAAACAACAACTCTGTGGAAAAAGAGGCGGGAAGCCGACAAAAATGAGAGAAAAGGCAAAATTGTGATTTGATTCCGTATGTTGAAAATGTTGAAACTTAATAAAATACAATCGGAAGGAAAAGATTGTCCTCGGGATCACTTGATGCTGTTGCTCTCATTTTGAAAAGGTATCTATCCATATTCTGCAAATATATGTATTACACTGAAATGTTTAAACGTTTCTTTGCTTGTCCTTCAATCTTCCTATCATGCTTGCCATCTTTTCCTGCCTCACCCCTTGAGACTTCCAGAATGTTCTTAACTGTTTTTACAGTGTTTTTTTAACTGTTTTAGAATACCCACAGGCTATGTAGGGATGAATGGAGCTCTCCACATCAGTCCTCTCCATTTATTTACTTGCAGTATTCAAATGCCACTTATCAGGTGGAGCTCATAGAGCAGTTTGCAGAAGATTATTACAACAAAAGGCATTGGTTGTTCTTTGTTTGTTGTTTTAAGTTATGAAAGAATGGAAAAGACAACTTGTTTGTTAAGGGGAAAGCTTTTAATGCTTCCTTGCCACTTGTCCTTCAAATATCCCTGTAGTGGAAGTTGATGGCAGGGGGAAAGGAAGGGGGCACATTTCTGCAGCAATTTGTGATTTGAACTTTTAAAAAAATATATAAATAAAAATCCTCTTGAACATTTGGCAGGAAAGGGATCTCAGAGTTTCTTTTTTTTAAAAAAAGATATTTATTAAATTTCCAATTTTATACAAACAAAAAGAAAAAAGCAAAAAAGTTTAAAAACACATACCGTTCACAGTACTTAATTTTCAATGACATATTTCCCTGACCTCCTCATACCTCCCCTTCTTGTATTCCAATTCAAATTATTTACTCAGCAAATCCTTATTTCAAAACATTGCAGCTGGAAACCCCTTAATTTCAATCCAACATCATTCAACATTCTTTAATTTTACAATATTTCTGTAAATAGTCCTTAAATTTCTTCCAGTCTTCTTCTGCCGACTCTTCTCCCTGGTCACGGATTCTGCCAGTCATTTCTGCCAATCCCATACAGTCGATCATCTTCATCTGCCATTCTTCCAGAGTGGGTAAATCTTGCGTCTTCCAATACTTTGCAATAAGTATTCTTGCTGCTGTTGTAGCATACATAAAGAAAGTTCTATCCTTTTTTAACACCAACTGGCCGACCATGCCCAAGAGAAAGGCCTCTGGTTTCTTCAAGAAGGTATATTTAAATACCTTTTTCAATTCATTATATATCATTTCCCAGAAAGCCTTGATCTTAGGGCACGTCCACCAAAGGTGAAAGAATGTACCTTCAGTTTCCTTACATTTCCAACATTTATTATCGGGCAAATGATAGATTTTTGCAAGCTTGACTGGGGTCATGTACCACCTGTATATCATTTTCATAATATTCTCTCTTAAGGCATTACATGCCGTAAACTTCATACCTGTGGTCCATAACTGTTCCCAGTCAGCAAACATAATGTTATGTCCAACATCTTGTGCCCATTTAATCATAGCAGATTTAACCGTCTCATCCTGAGTATTCCATTTCAGCAGCAAATTATACATTTTTGACAAAGTCTTAGTTTTGGGTTCTAACAGTTCTGTTTCCAATTTAGATTTTTCCACCTGGAAGCCAACTTTTTATCCAAATTGTAAGCCTCCATTATCTGATAATAGTGAAGCCAGTCTCGCACTTTATCTTTTAATTTCTCAAAACTCTGTAATTTCAATCTGTCCCCTTCTTGCTCCAAAATTTCCCAATATTTTGGCCATTTGGCCTCCATGTTAAGTTTTTTCTGAGCCTTAGCCTCCATTGGTGACAACCACCTTGGGGTTTTATTTTCTAGTAAATCCTTGTATCTTATCCAAACGTTAAACAATGCTTTCCTGACAATATGGTTTTTAAATGCCTTATGTGCTTTAACCTTGTCATACCACAAATATGCATGCCACCCAAACACATTATTAAAACCTTCTAAATCCAAAATGTCTGTGTTCTCAAGAAGCAGCCAGTCTTTCAACCAGCAGAATGCTGCTGATTCATAGTAAAGTTTAAAGTCTGGCAGGGCAAATCTATCCCTTTCCTTTACATCAGTTAATATCTTGAATTTTATTCTAGGCTTCTTGCCCTGCCAGACAAATTTAGAAATGTCTTTCTGCCACTTCTTGAAACAGTCCATTTTGTCCAAAATTTGCAGTGTTTGAAACAAAAACAACATTCTAGGCAATACATTCATCTTTATAACTGCAATTCGACCCAACAAGGAAAGCTTCAAACTTGACCAAATTTCTAAATCTTTTTTCACTTCCATCCAACATTTTTCATAGTTATCTTTAAACAAATTCCCATTTTTACCTGTCATATTAATCCCCAAGTATTTCACTTTCTTAACCACAGTCAGTCCTGTTTCATTCTGAAACTTCTCTCTTTCAATCAGTGTTAAGTTTTTCTCAAGAACCTTAGTTTTTAACTTGTTCAATTTGAACCCTGCTACCTGACCAAATTCTTGAATTAATTCTAAAACTCTTTTAGTACTAGATTCTGGCTCCTGTAGCGTCAAAACTAGGTCATCTGCAAATGCTCTCAATTTATACTGTTTAGCTCCGACCTGTATACCTTTAACCATCCGGTTCCTTCTGATCATATTCAGCAAGACCTCCAGGACTGATATAAAAAGCAAAGGGGAAATTGGGCATCCCTGTCGTGTCCCTTTTTCTATCTTAAATTGTTCCGTAACCACATTATTTACAATTAATTTGGCCTTTTGTTCAGAATATATTGCACCTATACCATTCTCAAAGCCATGGCCTACCCCCATACCCTGTAAGTTCTTTTTCATAAAACTCCCAAGAAATATTGTCAAAGGCCTTCTCCGCATCCACAAATATCAAAACTGCTTTAGTATTTATATTCACTTCTAACTTTTCCAAAATGTCAATTATATTCCTCAGATTATCAGATAAATGTCTTCCCGGTAGAAAGCCCGCTTGGTGAGTCTTGATGAGTCTTCATAAGGATATAGCTGTTATAGCTATCCACCGTATTTTTCGCTCCATAAGACGCACCTGACCATAAGGCGCACCTAGTTTTTAGAGGGGGAATGCAAGAAAAAAAAAATCCTTCTCTCTCCTCAGGGAAAAGCCCCCAAGAGCCGCACACACATTCTGCGTGGCTCTTTAAAGGGAGCGTGGCTCTTGGGGGCTTTTGCGGGAGGTGGGGGAAGTGAGAGAGCCATGCTCTGTCACTTCCCCCACCTCCAGCAAGAGCCACGGATAGCCGCGCGAAGCCTTCACAGGGCAGCGGGATGAAGGCTCCCCGTGGCCTGCGGAGGCTTCACGTGGCTAAGCCAGAAGACAGAACAGCAAGAGGGAATTGTGGGGCAGTTCTCCCTCTCGCTGTTCTGTCTTCTGTCTTAGCCACGCAGCCTGCATTCGCTCCATAAGACGCACACACATTTTCCCTCACTTTTTAGGAGGGAAAAGGTGTGTCTTATAGAGCGAAAAATATGGTATATATCTCACAACGTTGCTACAAGATGTGGAGAACTGAATTTAGGATTGTAAAAATGAGAAACCAGATGAGTTTAAGTGAATTTTCCATCCCTAGTGACATCATTTGACATCATCCTAGGGTGGGAGCCCCTGAGGGTGAGGGTCATCTAGCTCCACCCTCTGCGGCACAGAAATCCTGTCCACAGCTGTCTTTGGGTGGGCTTGAACCACCAACCTTCTGGTTAACAGCCCGGCGCACTGACCCACCAGTACTCCTCGGTTCAGGATTTTTCTCAAGGGTCATGAGATCTAGAAACTTGATGATGAGCGTTTTTGCTAACATATCTGGAATCCAGATTCGGTTGCAGTTTCCAGCTGCGAAACATTCAAAGGAACCCAAGAAAGGGAATGAAGGAAGAGTCGGCGCCATGGATTAAAATGCGCTGGGATTGTGAAAAGGCAATGAAGTACATGTAGCAATCGTCGTGGTACTCATCAGACAGGTTTTTTTGCCGCCACAAAGAGAGGGTGTGGGAAAGCAGGCATGGTGTGTCAGGAGGCCTGGAGGTGAGGTTCATGACGGCTGCATCATAATTACACCTGTGTAATTGATGCCTTACAACCTTGATGGCAGAAAGTGAGGAGGAATTAAAGAACCTTTTAATGAGGGTGAAAGAGGAGAGCGCAAAATATGGTCTGAAGCTCAACATCAAAAAAACGAAGACCATGGCCACTGGTTCCATCACCTCCTGGCAAATAGAAGGGGAAGAAATGAAGGCAGTGAGATATTTTACTTTCTTGGGCTCCGTGATCACTGCAGATGGTGACAGCAGCCACGAAATTAAAAGACGCCTGCTTCTTGGGAGAAAAGTAATGACAAACCTAGACAGCATCTTAAAAATCAGAGACCCTGCCAACAAAGGTCCGTATGCGGGGGGGTCAAAGTTCGACCGGGGTCCGGCACACTTCCCTCGCGCAGCTCTGGTCTTCCCCCCGGGACCTTTGACTCCAGCAGAGTAAACACGGCAGAAGCAGAAGCAGACGTTCCGTCGTGTGGTAGCAATAACTCAGGCTGACACGCGGCTCTCCTTATCTTAAAGTCTTTATTGCTGTACAGATCAACACATCGTAAATCTTCCCGGTGAGACGCAGCTCATTTTGCTCCTTTCTCCATGGAGTCTAACACACAGACTGGCAAACACACAGAGAAATCCACGCCCCTTCCGTGTTCTCTGCCCGCCCTCAGAATGTGAGGCGTCATCACTCAGAACTCTTAACCCTGTAAGTTCTGAGCCCCCTCAACAGTAAAAGCTATGGTTTTCCCAGTAGTGATGAATGGAAGTGAGAGCTGGACCATAAAAAAGGCTGATCGCCGAAGAATTGATGCTTTTGAATTCTGGTGCTGGAGTAGACTCTTGAGAGTCCCATGGACTGCAAGAAGATCAAACCTCTCCATTCTGAAGGAAATCAGCCCTGAGTGCTCACTGGAAGGACAGATCGTGAAGCTGAGACTCCAATACTTTGGCCACCTCATGAGAAGAGAAGACGCCCTGGAAAAGACCCTGATGTTGGGAAAGATGGAGGGCACAAGGAGAAGGGGACGAGAGGACGAGATGGTTGGATAGTGTTCTCGAAGCTACCAGCATGAGTCTGACCAAACTGCGGGAGGCAGTGGAAGACAGGAGTGCCTGGCGTGCTCTGGTCCATGGGGTCACGAAGAGTCGGACACGACTAAACAATAACAACAACACAACTTGTATACAGTGAGATTACGCAAACACCCCCCACTCAGGTCTGTAGGGATGATCACGGAGTGGGGAGTGGGGTCCGGAGGGAGCCCACTCCCCACCCGGAGGCAGCCACAGTCTGCCTGCACGCGTGACCTTGGGGTCCGGGGCACCCCCCCCCTCACAGACAAGCCATAGCTGTCTGAACATTGTACCCTCTGTCTAACCTTTTGCAATCTCAGTAGTCTGCGGTGTCCTGTCTGTGACCTTGATCTCTGAGACATTTTGTCTCCTTCATACGCTGTGCAAGGGGAAAATGACGCGGTGGAAACAGGTGCCAAAATAACTTTGTACCTCCCCACGATCTCGGGACCGAAAGATGTGTAAAGGTCACAGCCCCAAATGTATCTGCCTGGTTTGCATGTTTGTCCCAATAAAAGGAGGCTCCACAGGGCTGGCCAGCAGCTTGCATGCAGCTCACCTGTGCGCAGCTCACCTGCATTATCAACTCCTGCCTCATGTCCATCACTTCACAGCTCTCTTAGTCTTAATTCCCCTTGTTTACTGACACACACACATCAAACCCGAAAGTCAGTTGCCCTGTTGTTATCTTTTCATTCAGCAGCCTAACAGCCCACGGACAGAAGCTGTGAGGCCGCCGTGCGCGAGCGGCAGCCTGTACAGAGTGCGCATGTGCGGTATCCCATACCAACTGCGTATGTGTGACATCCCGTATGTTCGCCGCATGTGTGCACTCTGTATGGGATGCCGCACATGCACAGTCCGTACAGACGTCCGTGTGCGTCACCGGGCGGTTCGCCACGCCCCTTGATGTCCTGCCCCGGGTGCCGGAGAGGGTTTCTCCGTCACTGACTAGGTGGCACTGGGAATTAGTCGTGTCTGGGCAGAGTGAAGAGTTTTGGGTGCTTCCAGAATACGGAGTTTGATATTGCAAGCCCGCGTTTGGATCTCTAGTTTTTCCCCTGTGTGCACAGGTGATGCATCAGCTGCCGCACCTCTTTTCTACGTTGTGGTCAGTGCTGGGTTCATGTATAAGCTAAAGAAGCTATAGCTTAGGGCCCCGCTCTCTTGGGGTCCCCAAAAAATTTAAAGGGAAAAACCCCCTGGATGCCCATTTCCAAAATATAAGATAAAAAGCAAATAAAATAAAACCTACATACAGCAACAGTGTTTTGTGTTGCGTAGGCTTCTGTGATGTAAGTCATGGGCCCCGCCTGCTAGCCTGCTCCCTATAATATCACAGGTTTGTTCATTTCTATATATAGGGTGCCTACATTCTGCATGGACTGGTTACATGGCAACATGCGCAAATGGCTTTAGATACCTATTAGGTCCATAAATTACCATACAGTGGTACCTCGGGTTAAGTACTTAATTCGTTCCAGAGGTCCGTTCTTAACCTGAAACTGTTCTTAACCTGAAGCACCACTTTAGCTAATGGCCGCGCTGCCGGAGCACAATTTCTGTTCTCATCTTGAAGCAAAGTTCTTAACTAGAGGTAATATTTCTGGGTTAGCTGAGTCTGTAACCTGAAGTGTCTGTAACATGAAGCGTATGTAACCCGAGGTACCACTGTATAGCATATTCAACACACAAAAACGCGACTATTTGTTGTTGACAAAGGACAGCTGGACATAGAAAGGGCCCCATTACCTTCAGTAGCTAAGGGCCTCATTAAACCTAAATCCGGCCCTGGTTGTGGTGGATATTGGTTCCCACCACTTGCCATCCGCACCAGCAGGGCTGAGTTTCCACCACTCATTTAAAGCCCCACAATTACCGTATTTTTCGCTCTATAAGACGCACCAGACCATAAGACGCACCTAGTTTTTGGAGGAGGAAAACAAGAAAAAAAATATTCTGAATCTCAGAAGCCAGAACAAAAAGAGTGCAGTGAAAGCAGCGATCCCTCTTGCTGTTCTGGCTTCTGGGATAGCAGTGCAGCCTGCATTCGCTCCATAAGGCGCACACACATTTTCTCCTTACTTTTTAGGAGGGAAAAAGTGAGTCTTATAGAGCAAAAAATCCGGTACCAGCTGCTTGCCTGGTTAGAGTGCAGTGCTAATAACGCCCAGGTTGCATGTTTGGCCCCTGTATGGGGCAGCTGCATATTCCTGCATTGCAGGGGACTAGAAGATGACCCACAGGCTCCCTTCCAACAGATTCTATGATTCCCACTTTAAGCAGTCGTGGCTTCCCGCAAAGGATTCTGGAACCTGGGAAGGATGCAGAGAGCTATTAGGAGACCTAACGTTCCCAGAGTGCTTCAATAATCAATCCCTCTTCCCAGGAAACTCTGGGAGCATGGAAATCTGCCTTGCTTGTTGCAATGCACCCCTAATTATTATTCCTGGATAATTATAAGATGATCACGAAGGTGTAGTAATAATACATAATAACTTATTATTTATACCCCGCCTATCTGGCTGGGTTTCCCCAGCCACTCTGGGCGGCTCCCAACAGAATATTAAAAATACAGTGGTACCTCAGGATGCGAACGGGATCCGTTCCGGAGCCCTGTTCACATCTTGAGGTGAACGCACCCCGCATCTGCGCGTCTGCACATGCGTGGGTCACAATTCGTTGCTTCTGCACATGCGCGTAACCTCATTTTGAGTGTCTGCGCATGCGCAAGCGGTGAAACCTGGAAGTAACGCATTCCATTACTTCCGGGTCACCACTGAGCGCAACCCGAAAACGCTCACCCTAAAGCAACTTTAACCCAAGGTATGACTGTCCGTTAAAACATCAGTCATTAAAAACTTCCCTAAATAGGGCTGCCTTCAGATGTCTTTCAAAACGTCAGATAGTTATTCATCTCCTTGACATCTGACGGGAGGGCGTTCCACAGGGTGGGCGCCACTGCCGAGAAGGCCCTCTGCCTGGTTCCCTGCAACCTCACTTCGCGCAATGAGGGAACCGCCAGAAGGCCCTCGGCTGAACGATGGCGGTGGAGACGCTCCTTCAGGTATACTGGGTCGAGGCCGTTTAGGGCTTTAAAGGTCAGCACCAACACCTTGAATTGTGCTTGGGAGCTTGCATTTCTGAATCTGACACTGCACTACTGTCCCCAAACTGTTGGATAGTTCCCAGTTTGTGGGTTGGGGGGGGGGTTATGAGTTACCAGCATTTATGAGTTACTGGTCTCTACAGCCACAGCAGGCGCTGTGATTCTCCAGCAGTTTCACTTCACCCCTAGAGGCATACTCCACAGACCCTCCAAGTGTCCTTATTTTCCAGGGACAGTTCTGGATTTACAGAAGCCGTCCCAGTTTCTGATTTGATCCCGGAATGTCCCGCTTCTCCTTAGGACGTCCCTATTTTCATCAGAGGGTATCGAGTTATGCGACCCCCAAGCCAAGGAGATAAGTAACCATACAACCTTTAGAAGACATCTGAAGGCAGCCTTGCATAGGGAAGGTTTAAAAAAAATGTTTAACGTTATGTTATGTTTTTTATATGCTGGTAGCCACACAGAGTGTCTGATGCAACCTAGTCATTATTATTATTATTATTATTGAATAGGATGTCTCTATTTTCATCGGAGAAATGTTGGAGGGTATGGGGTTCAAAGCAGGATCAGAGTAACTATGGGAAAGTGCTATAATTATTCTTATTATTATACCCCGCCCATCTGGCCGGATTTCCCCAACCTCTCTGGGCAGCTACCAACTGAATATTAAAACACAATACAGCATTAAACATTAAAAACATTAGCAGAGGCCGAGGCTATTGATGGCCACTCAGCTCTCTGACTTTGATCCACCTACATGCTAGAGGCAGTAATGCTTCTGAATATTAGTTTCTTGAAAATGCAGAAGGGGAGCGTTGCTGTTGCCCTGAGGTTCTGCTTGTGGGATTCTTGTTGGGGAGAGTGAATACTGTACAATGAGCTGGGCCGGACGGGCCATCGGTCTGATCCAGCAGCCAGGCTCTTCCTCTGTTCTCCAGAGATGTTTTCCACTGCCGACGATGGCTAAATGGAACTTCCACGTTCAGAGGCAATCTACCTTAGAATAACCATATGATGGGGGCAAAAAAAAAATGGGGAAGGGGTGTTATATAGTTATGCAACCCCTGAGCCAAGGAAATAAGTAACTATACAAACTTTAGAAGACATCTGAAGGCAGCCCTGTACGGGGCAGTTTTTATGTTTCATGTTTTATTATGTGTTTATTGTTAAGTTGTGGGTGAACATATCAGACGACACAGCAATTCTTCAAACAGCTCTTGTTTATTCACAGGCCAGAACAGAACTGGACTGAAGGGTTCAGCCAGCCTGCTTACATAGAGCTCCACTAGAACGCAACAGTAACCACTTTCTGTAACTATCCAATCACTGAATGTCACTTTCAATCCCTTATTTGCATATGTGGACCTGAGTGAAAACTATCTACAGTAATCCCCTGCTGGCCCAGGGTGAGAACTTCAGTACATAACACCTATATATGTTGGAAGCTGCCCAGATGGGCGGGGTAATAATAATAATAATAATAATAAAAACAAAAAAAACATTATTATTATTATTATTATTATTATTATTATTGAATAGGAAATCCCTATTTTCATCAGAGAAATGTTGGCAGGTATGTGCGCCGTTGTCTTTCGAGACAGACAGATGCCAACAACTACAACTATTAACTCTCACTAATTAACACCCTCTGATCAGAATCCTCCCCAGTTTTGGGCTCTCTAACTGAAGCAGTTAAGAAACCAGGAAGAGCCTGGGTTCTAGTCCAGCATGTTGTTCTCCCAATGGCCAACCAGTTTCCTCAGTGAGAATCCTACAAGCGGGATTTGAGGACAAGAGCACACTCTCCCCTTATGGGGTTTTTACAGAAGCATTGCAGGGTCTGATTATGGAGGCAGAGTGCAGCTGTCTCGGCTAGTAGCCTTATGTTCCCGCAACTTGCCCAGTCCTCTTTTAAACTCAGAGCAAGGAGTGCCTCTGTCGCAAGAGATAAGACCCAGCTTTGCAAGACACAAGATGAAGATCACAGACAAGACAGAACACAAGGACTGCTGTTGCCTCTGGGCTGTCACGATTCTGTGAGAGGGATTCTGAATAAAGACAGAAAATGTGGGATAGGGACGCGGGTGGTGCTGTGGGTTAAACCACAAAGCCTAGGATTTGCCGATCAGAAGGTTGGCGGTTTGAATCCCCGCGACGGGGTGAGCTCCCGTTGCTCGGTCCCTGCTCCTGCCAACCTAGCAGTTTGAAAGCACGTCAAAGTGCAAGTAGATAAATAGGTACCGCTCTGGCGGGAAGGTAAACGGTGTTTCCGTGCGCTGCTCTGGTTCACCAGAAGCGGCTTAGTCATGCTGGCCACATGACCAAGAAGCTGTACGCCGGCTCCCTCGGCCAATAAAGCGAGATGAGCGCCGCAACCCCAGAGTCGGCCACGACTGGACCTAATGGTCAGGGGTCCCTTTACCTTTACCCTTTAAATGTGGGATGGTGACTGATTGATCGGAAGAAGACCTATAATCTCCCCACGGACAAATCAAGTTGAATGCTGGTCACAGGACAAAGAAATCAGAACAATTCCTCAATAAAGAGCAGGCAACGTATGTTTTTAGGACCCACCTCATTTCTGCAGTTTTCACTTGTTTTTAACATTGTGTGGCGTTGCTTTAATATTAATGTTGTGTTTTAATTGTTGTAATCCGCCCTGGGACCTTTGGATGCGGGGCAGGTAAGAAATTCTAACCACCACCACTAGTTTTGAGGAAGCTTTCTGCAAACATCCGCTCCTGCATTGCCGGGGGCTGGACTAGATGACCCATGGGGTCCCATCCAACTCTACAATCCTATGATTTTATGACCTTGTAAAAGTAGCTTAGGCTGAGGGATACCAACTGCCTTGAGGTTGTGTGTGTGTGCGAAACACAAGTCACCCCCTCTCCAAACCAAAATGGATTGCAGGGGGGAGGAGGAGCAGAATGGCAGCCTGTTATCTTTCAGTATACATACAAAAATGATAAGTTCTCATCATGAGCGCAAAGGATGTTTGGTGAGCACTGGGGTGTGGTGTGGCCACATACATGCCATATATTTAAAGCACTGTGATAATACTGCTTTAAACAGCCATGGCTTCCCCCAGAGAATTCTGGGAGCTGTAGTTTGCTAAGAGTGCGGACGCCGTTCCCCTCACCGCAGGAGTGGTTTAACAATCCATCTCTCTTTATTAAGAACTCTGAGAAATGTAGCTCTATGGGGGAATAGCTAAAGGTAAAGGACCCCTGACAGTTAAGTCCAGTTGCGAACGACTCTGGGGTTGCTGCGCTCATCTCGCTTTACTGGCCGAGGGAGCTGACATTTATCCGCAGACAGTTTTTCCGGGTCATGTGGCCAGCATGACTAAGCCGCTTCTGGCAAAACAAGAGCAGCACACAGAAACGCCGTTTACCTTCCCGCCAGAGCGGTACCTATTTATCTACTTGCACCTTGACGTGCTTTCGAACTGCTAGGTTGGCAGGAGCTGAGACAGAGCAACGGGAGCTCACCCTGTTGCGGGGATTCGAACCGCCAACCTTCTGATCGGCAAGCCCAAGAGGCTCAGTGGTTTACACCACAGCGCCACTTGTGTCCCCATGGGGGACTAGGGGGTCTCTTAACAGGGGGTCTCGGCACCCATAACAAACTACAGCTCCCAGAATTCTTAGGGGAAGCCATGACCTTTCAAAGTGGTATCAGATCATATGCATGATGGATGGGGCCACAATGATGCATTCTTCACCAGAAACACAATGTCTATTACATCTCTTGACCACGCACAATTATTTGCTTGCAGGCGTCCTCTACAGGTCAATGTAGTGTATATAGTGCAATGAAAGCCAAGGTTGTGTACCAGCCTCTTCTGCACACAAATGAAAATGGATCTAAAGCTCATAACTGAAATATATGAGGAAAAGAAGGGGGGAATAAATAACTCCTCTCAGTTTCTCCTCTCAAGTCCCAAGGGCCTCCTCCCAGCTCCCTCACCGGCGACTTTTAACTGCCAGAGATGTCACAAACTTGGAGGTGCTTCTTGTTATTCCTGCCGGAACACCTCTCTTGATTTACATCTTCCCATTTATCTTATAAATCAGGTTATTCTTCATTAAGCAATATTTCCAGTGAGAGAGCATCCCAACCTCCTTTTAAATAGGGTGGGAATTCCCACAGTGGTTTAGCCATTCCTCTTCCCAGGGAATTATGGGAAGAAGAAAAAGCATATCTCAATAATTCTTGGCACCTTTAAGCTAGAGCTCCCAGCATTCTGTGAGGGAATGGTGAGGAGGAATGGAAGTTCCCCCAGAACGTCTGCTTTATATACATCATTTACAGAATGGGCCCCACGTGATTGGCTAATTCCGGGATTCTCCTGTAGCCCAATCAGGTCGTGGATTCACTTCCACCTGGAGCTGGATTGGGTGGCTCCTGTGGACCAATCAGACTGCTGCATTTTGGATCCTATTCAACTTAGTACATAACAGGAAGCTATGGTATCTTTAGTACTTTACATGGATGGTGTCAGTGTAGCTCATGTTTGCTGGGGCTGATGGCAGTTGGAGCCCAACAACATCCAGAATTTAGCCGCCCCTTGATCCCCTCATAGGGTCTTCTAACAATTCTCAGCGCCCTTTAACAAACTACAGACCCCAGAACGCTTTGGCAGTTTAAAGTGGTACCGTAATGCTTTCAGTGTATGCTGTTCATGTGCCCTCTGTAATTACCATATATATTTCCCCACACAATTTTCTGTCATCGACATGTTTGCTTTTATGCCACCTTACTTTATCATGTTATTTCAAACCTAATTTACTTTTTTTTAAAATTAAATATATAAACATTCAGCGGGATAACTCACTCTCTTTACTGAATCCAAACAGCAGATTGTCCGTCTGGAAACAATGAGAAGAATTAAGTATCCACTGTAATTACTTAATCGATTGATTAATTTCAATGGTTAATTATTAGCTTTATTAGACTCTACCATTCAGCTTCTAAGCAGGTAGCAAGACTGACCCTGAGCGTCCAATTTAAAGGAATTTCATCAGAAACAACAATGTTTATTTACCCCATGGGGGATCTGTCTCAGAGATATTAAGGCAGATGTGAGGAATCTGTGGCCTGCCAGATGTTGCTGGACTACAACTCCCATTATCCCTGCCCATTGGCCATGCTGGCTAGGTCTGATGGGAGCTAGAGTCTGAAGTATCTGGAGAGGGTGAACTTCAAGTGGACTCTGTGTTTTCCAGTGCCTTTTGCCAGCTGCAACTGTACTTGGAGGAGTTCAGAGATCCATGTCCCGCTAACCTAGACTGCTGCAATGTGCTGCACATGGGGCTGCCCATGGAAACGACCTGGGAACTTCTGCTGGTGCAGAGTAAAGCTGCAAGGTTGCTAAATGGAACCGGATGCTAGGAACATATTAAAAAGGGAAAGGGACCCCTGACCATTAGGTCCAGTCGCAGACAACTCTGGGGTTGCAGTGCTCATCTCGCTCTATAGGCCAAGGGAGCCGGCGTTTGTCCACGGACAGCTTCCGGGTCATGTGGCCAGCATGACTAAGCCACTTCTGGCAAACCAGAGCAGCGCACGGAAATGCCGTTTACCTTCCCGCTGGAGCGGTACCTATTTATCTACTTGCACTGGTGTGCTTTCAAACTGCTAGGTGGGCAGGAGCTGGGACCAAACAACAGGAGCTCACCCCGTCGCGGGGATTCAAACCACCGACCTTCTGATTGGCAAATACCTTCCCTGGCTGCTAATTTGTTTCCATGGAACTGGTGGTTTTGACCTTGGAGCCCACACTCACACCTTGGGACCTTGCTAGCATCCCTTCCAGTGTGTCCTGAGATCATATAGAGTCGAGTCCTTGCAAGGAGCACCCACAACGATGGGAGAGAAGGGAAGCAGGGCTCAATTCGACTGCTTTCTTAAGGCTCGGCTCCATCAGGCACCTCCTGCCCCTGAACTAGGCTTGATGGTCATTATAAGAGTAATTGTTTCAGAGGCCTGAGTTTGATCTTTTCCATCCTTGTGTGTTATGTGATCCCACCCTACCCTGAGCCAAGGAGATAAGTAACTCTAAACCTTTAGAAGAGATCTGAAGGCTATCTACAGAGAAATTTTTCATGTTTTAGTATGTTTTTCCTATATGTTGGAAGCCACCCAGAGTGGCTGAGCCAATGCAGTCAGATGGGTGGAGTATAAATAATAAAATTATTATTATTATTATGGAATAAAAGGGCCGTCAGAGCTGTCCGACAGTGGAACAGTCTCCCTTGGGAGGTGGCCGACTCTCCTACCTTGGAGGTTTTTAAGCAGAGGTTAGATGGCCATCTGTCATATGTGCTTTAGCTGAGATTCCTGCATGGTTGGGGGTCAGACTAGATGCCTCTGGGGCTCCCTTGCAACTCTATGATTCTATTATTCTATTTTCATTGGAGAAATGTTGGAGGGCATATCAGGATTATGGGGGCAGAGCTTCCAGTTTAGGGATTACATGGATCTGAGAACAAGAGAGAGAAGAAAAGAAAGAAAGAAAGAAAGAAAGAAAGAAAGAAAGAAAGAAAGAAAGAAAAACTGGCTCAAGGTCACGGACATCTTAACCAAAACGAATACCCAAATGTTCAGGACCACCCATCACGTCAGCGGCTGAATGTATGGCTCAGAAGAACCTTTATAAAGCAGAACCAATTCCCCACAAGGACTTTGGTTTCCAGAAATTCATGTTTGAGGCAGGCAGGGGGGAAAGAGAAGGGGGTCCGGGAACAGCGCTGCCAAGATAAATGGGTCAACCGCAACGCCAAAGGCCGACGGACAAGAGACGTCCGGCCAGCATGGGGCAAAGAGGTTCAGGCCCGTTTCCAGACCTCGTTGCGGATACAGAAGCAGGCGGCTGTGGAACTTGGCAGGCGAGGCAGAGCCGACGTCACCCTGTCTGGATCAACAAGTCAGGCAGGAGCTTCTGTCTGGCAAAGGCTGCCAGGAAATCGATCCCCTGGCCAAAGCTGTGGGTGCCTAGGCCTCAAAGCCTCACCAAACAGAGCGGATCCAGCTGTGCGAACGGGGTTGTGGGATTACGCACGGAACTGGGGTTTATGTAAGGCGAACAAGGGAGGCTGTCTATATAAGATCTGGGTGTGGCATGGAGAAGGTGGAGGGTTTTTCCTTCCTCTCCTTTCTAACTCTATAGCTCAGGGAGAAACCCAGTAAAACTGAGGGGGTCTGCAGACTGAGGGGAGAAGGAAGTTCCTTGCTTTATTGTAGGGAACTCATTGCCACAAGGAATAGCCACAAGTGTGAGCGATTTGAAGCAGGGCTATTCCACTCATTTGGCTGAGTAAAAGGTAAAGGTAAAGGGACCCCTGCTTGCAAGTTTCCCAAAGGCACCTGGCTGGCCAATGTGAGAAGGTTGGACACTGGACGTGAGCATCATAGAACTGGAAGGGCCATGAGGGTTAGCCTGTCCAACCCACTGAAATGCAGGAATCTTCTTTCCTCGAACTCGCCACCCTGAGATTAAGAGTCTCATAAGATTAAGAGTTTGAATAAATGGACAAGTTATAGGAATTGGATAGCACGGGGGGAAGCCAACCCAAGCATCCAAATTAGAATGAATAATCTGTGCACATGGTTAAAGATTTGAAGAGAGAACAATTTTTTGGGGGGGGGAGGGGGGAAAATTAGGATAAATGAGTAGGTACAAAAGTATACAGTGGTACCTTGGGTTACATACGCTTCAGGTTACACACTCCACTAACCCAGAAATAGTGCTTCAGGTTAAGAGCTTTGCTTCAGGATAAGAACAGAAATCGGGCTCCGGCGGCGCAGCAGCAGGAGGAGGCCCCATTAGCTAAAGTGGTGCTTCAGGTTAAGAACAGTTTCAGGTTAAGAATGGACCTCCGGAATGAATGAAGTACTTAACCCGAGGTACCACTGTATATTGTTATGCATAACTAATAGGAGGATGATTCTGATGCATGTTGTTAGATTTTTGACTGAATGATTTATTTTGTAAGTTATTGACATCCCTGGATGAAAGTGTGATTATAAAGAATGAGGGGCGGGGAATAAAAAAATAAGTAAGATCAGGAGTCTCTATTCTGCCTTGGTCAGACCACACAGCTGGCATACTGTGTCGAATTCTGGGCACCACAATTTAGGAAGGATGTTGAGAAGCTGGAAGGTGTGCAGAGGAGGGCAACCAAGATGACCGAGGGTCTTACAAGGAGCAGCTGATGGAGTTGGGTATGTTCAGCCTGGGAAAGAGGAGGCGGAAAGGAGACAGGCTAGCCTCTTCAAATATCTCAAGGGCTGCCACATGGAAGATGGATCAAGCTGGTTTTCTCCAGCTTCAAGCTATAGCAAAGGAGATTTTGACCAAGCATCAGAAAAAACTTCCCAACAGTAAGAGCTGTTTGAGCTTCCAACTCTGTGATTTTATGCTTTACCGACTTGGTGGGCCTTTGGCCTGATCCAGCAGAACTCTTATGTTTTTATGCTGGTGGAGTCACCCAGTGAAAATCGATGGTGCCCCCTGATTCAAGGCCAACCTAAGAAAGTTCTTGTCCTGCACTACGGAAGCAGAATCTGTCTGTCCCATTCCACGTGGCCAGCAGCTAGGGATAATGTCAGTAGCAACATCTAGAGCAGTGGTTTCCACATTTCTCCTCCCCTCACTTGAAAATCACAGGTGGTCTCAGCAGTTGGGATTTTTTTTTGCCTCCTGTAGATGTGTTAAAAGGGACGCGGGTGGCGCTGTGGGTTAAACCACAAAGCCTAGGATTTGCAGATCAGAAGGTCGGCGGTTCGAATCCCTACGACGGGGTGAGCTCACGTTGCTCAGTCCCTGCTCCTGCCAACCTAGCAGTTCGAAAGCACGTCAAAGTGCAAGTAGATAAATAGATACCGCTCTGGCGGGAAGGTAAACGGCGTTTCCGTGCGCTGCTCTGGTTCGCCAGAAGCGGCTTAGTCATGCTGGCCACATGACCTGGAAGCTGTACGCCGGCTCCCTCGGCCAATAAAGTGAGATGAGCGCCGCAACCCGAGTCGGCCAGGGGTCCCTTTACCTTTAGATGTGCTAAACGTTGCATTTCAAAATTGCATTTTATTGCTTTTCTATTTCTTACACTGATATTCTATTGCATTACCATTCACATTCCACGGAATTCAAACTGCAATGCAATACAAAAATGCAATGTAAGAAAGAAAAGAAGCAACAATTCTTATTTTTATTGTTTTAAAAAACCCTCAGTAAGGATATTTAATGCCACGGACTACCTCAGCAAAACTTTAAAGGCCGCTGAGGGTCGATGGACCACAGTTTGGGAACTTCCTGGATCTCAAATTTCCTGGGGAGGGAAGGCCGGTCTGGACCCTTCGACGGCCGTCTCCCCCCCAAACAACAACTTTCGATCCGGCTTAGAGGATGGTGACACAGAGCGAAAGCAAGTCATCTGGCAGAGGTTGGTTCACAGAGGTTTATTGGGCCTGGCTGGGCGCCCACCCCCATGATTCTGGAATGAACGAGAGGGCAGAGTCTGAGGGGACGACAGGGACGGTCTGGGTCCAGCGAGGTACAAAAACAACGGTCCGTTTGGAGAACGCAGAGCGGGTCCCTGGAGCTTACTCCTCTTCCTCCTCTTCTTCCTCCTCGAGGGCGATGGCGCGAGGGCCGCCGGGCCGGGGCTGCTGCTTCTGGACTGAGACGATACCGGTGAGGAGAGCGTAGCCGACCATCGCCACCAGGCCCACCAGCACCGACAGGACCTGGTTGCGGCGCTTGTACGGCTCCTCCTCAGCGTCGCTCCCGTCCCCGGCGGCTGCCTTGGGGACGCTGGGCGGCGGGTCGCCTGAGGGAGAGAACCGGCATGGCCGTCAGGGGGAAGAATCGCAACGTGAGGTAGGCAAGATGGCGGAGGCGTGGCGGCTGAGGCGACTCATCGGTCAGAGCAGGGCTGGGGAAGCTGGCGCTGCCCAGACGCAGCTAGACTCCAGCTCCCATCATTCCTGGCGGCTGGGAGGCAGAGAACATTCTGGTACTACAACTCCCATCATCTCTGGCCAGGGCTGATGGGAGTTGGAGTCCAAAAGCGACTGGAGGTTCTCCCTAGCTATGGGAAGGGTGTGAAATCCCATTTCCCAGGAGCCTCCCTTCCCAGCAAGTTACCAACACGCCATATTGGTTTCGGTGCCTGATTAAAACATTTTTGCTTAGGCAAGTTATCCAGACATGCAGAAATCATTTTATTTCTTTTTAAGCTACCGTTGGTTTTAAAATCACCCTTTGGAATATTTTCAATACCTGCTTTTAGCTTGTCTTTTCTTTTTAATAATTTAATTTATTATTATTATTACAGTGGTACCTCGGGTTACATACGCTTCAGGTTAAATACGCTTCAGGTTACAGACTCCGCTAACCCAGAAATATTACCTCGGGTTAAGAACTTTGCTTCAGGATGAGAACAGAAATTGTGCTCCGGCGGCGTGGCAGCAACAGGAGGCCCCATTAGCTAAAGTGATGCTTCAGGTTAAGAACAGTTTCAGGTTAAGAACAGACCTCCGGAACAAATTAAGTACTTAACCCGACATACCACTGTATTCTTTATGTGACACCCGTCTGATTGGGGCGCTGCAAACCACTTCGAGAGGGGATGTTGTTGTTGCTTTTCAAAAAAAGAAATATTGGTATATAAATGTTGTTAAATAAAAATAAACCCCCCTGCTGGTCGCCCTCAAAATCAGACCTGCTGAAGGTAATGCGCATGACTAACTTAAGGGCCATTCATTTCAATGGGTCTCCTTCTGAGTGGAAACTAAGAAACATGCCTAAATTGCTAAAATAATGCATTACATAAGAAATCAGTCAATGGAATTAAGATGCCTGATTTGCCAGTGTCATGGTTAGAGTGTCAGACTAGGATTAGGGAGAAACCAGGGTTCAAATCTCCACCCCGTCCGTGAAAAGTCGTTGGGTGCCTCCCAGCCTAACCTACCTCACCAAGTTGTTGTGGGGATTAAATAAGAAATGGGGCAGAAAACCATGTACGCCACTTTGAGCTCACTGGAAAAGCAATAAACGCAATAAACGCAATATATATCCCTCGCTGCAAGAAATTAAGTTGACAGGGAACCAGGCAGAGGGCCTTCTCAGCAGTGGTGCCCACCCTGTAAAATGCCCTCCCATCAGATGTCAAGAAAATAAACAACTATTTAACTTTTAGAAGACACTTGAAGGCAGCCCTGTATAGGGAAGTTTTTAATGTTTGATGTTTTATTATGCTTTTATATTTATTGGAAGCCGCCCAGAGTGGCTGGGGCAACCTAGCTAGATGAGCTGGGTACAAATAATAAAATTATTCTGAAAATTATCGTATTATTGGTTATTATAAATAATGAATTTTCCAGTGCCATCTTGATCTTTTGCCAATTTTTTTCTGGATGCTTGGGGTTTGCTGTGGTTCTTTCCTCCTCTCCTACCTGGGTCCCTTTCTCGCTCCCCCCTCTCAGGCAACAGAACCAAGCACCCACCTTCATCCCAGGGGAAGTAGAGACTTAAGATGGACGTGCAATAATTGCACAGGTTCTGGAGGGACTTGAGGTGCTGCTGGAACTTCCCATTGGGCAGTTTGGCTTTCAGGAGCGGGGCCAAGTGGCTGAAGACGATGGCGTCCAGGGAGGCAGGCCTGAAAAGAGGAGGAGGGAGGAAGAAAAAAAAGAAAGAACAGAAGAGGTGAGGGAATCCCCAGCAGGGCAAGAGGCAAAGGCTAACCCTCTCCTGTCAGCAGGGTGGTCGACTTGGGAGTCCAGGGTTCAAATCCTGTGGCCGACACACTGGTCTGTCTGCAGGTTTACAAACCACTTCACAACCCAAACTTACCAAAATGCTACACAATGAAAAGATTAAATGGAGATTAAATGAGGAGGGAAAGAGAACCATATACCGTATTTTTCGCTCCACAAGACGCACCTGACCATAAGACGCACCTAGTTTTTAGAGGAAGAAAACAAGAAAAAAAATATTCTGAACGTAACAGTGGAAGAGAAGAAGAGTTTGGATTTGATATCCCGCTTTATCACTACCCGAAGGAGTCTCAAAGCGGCTAACATTCTCCTTTCCCTTCCTCCCCCACAACAAACACTCTGTGGGGTGAGTGGGGCTGAGAGACTTCAGAGAAGTGTGACTGGCCCAAGGTCACCCAGCAGCTGCATGTGGAGGAGCGGGGAAGCGAACCCGGTTCCCCAGATTGCAAGACTACCACTCAGCCACTACACCACACTGGCTCTCCAGTGTGATGATTTTTGTGGTTCATACTGTGGCCACAGACATGATATGTGATTTGACGGTGAGTTTGGGGTAGCCCAATGCAAAAATCCTGAGAATCCATGTGGATCCGTGCTTTGTAACCACATTTCTGCGCCATTGCAGCCTCACGAATCAGTGGATGCATGGGTTTTTTTGTGCAGGCCGTAGCCATGGAGATGCTATGTGTTCTGCTGGTGAATTTGGGGTGACCCAATGCAAAAATCCTGAGGATCCATATGCTTTTACCTCCCCCCTCCCAGGCAGCCTCCTTTATCTCTAGAGTCCCTTATCTCCCTCTCGATCCCTTGCCGATCAGCTGCTCAGCGGCTTTGTTTCAACACCCCCTTCCCTCTTGTTTGCCTTAGTGTATTTTCCTTAGCTGGAGCAGTTTTTTGCTCCTCCTTTTCTTCTAATTTCTCTCCTCATTTATTTAATCTTCCTGTCTCCTCTCTGTCTTTACCTCCCTCCTCCCAGGCAGCCTCCTTTATTGCTAGTGTCCCTTATCTCGCTTGCGATCAGCGGCTTTGTTTCAACACCCACTTCCCTCTTTCAAAAAAAAAAAAAGCATGATCTGCTTTTTGCCCCTGGCTCCAGGGACCACGCATTCGCTTCATAAGACGAACAGACATTTCCCCTTACTTTTTAGGAGGAAAAAAGTGTGTCTTATGGAGCGAAAAATACGGTAAGTAATAAATTTTTATTATTATTAGTCGTACCTTGGATCCCAAGCACCTTGTAAGTCGAACGTTTTGGCTCCCGAACGCCGCAAACCCAGAAGCGAGTGTTCCAGTTTACGAACATTCTTTGGAACCTGAATGTCCGGCGGGGCTTCCGTGGTTTCCGATTGGCTGCAGGAGCTTCCTGCAGCCAATCAGTGGCCGCGCTTTGGTTTCTGAATGTTTTGGAAGTCGAATGAAATTCCGGAACAGATTCCGTTCGACTTACAACGTACGAACGTATTATTATTATTATTATTATTATTATTATTATTATTATTATTATTACCACATGTGCCACCTTGAGCTCCTTGGAGGAAAAGGTTGCCTATAAACGCAGTAAATAAATGGCAAGCGTCGCCAGCGTTTGGCTAAATTAATGTGAAAGACAGTGCCTCTGAGCATGGACAGAGTGTGCTCCCACTCACGGTAGAGTAAGGACACATTAAAGAACTGCAGGGATTCCAGTTCCTAACTTCGCACGCCCTCACGGGAGCCTATACTTCTGCTCACAAATGGCGAACTTACGAATCTCCAAAGAAGAACTTCTGCCTGCCAAGGCGTTGGGACAGCAGCGTCAGGCACTCGCGGGCATCTCGGTACAGCTGTGGGGCACAGGGAGAGAAAAACGCTGTCAGGCTGCGACCCTTGCCATTCTCAAGCACTGCCCCTTGACACAAAGTGGCTCCCTCACCTCCCAGACACCCCCATAAGAACCGCCTGCTTCTTTGCATAGCTGTCAACTTACAGATTTGAAAATAAGGGACCAGCAGCCTCAAAAATAAGGGATCAGCAGCCAAAATAAGGGATTTCCCAAGCACAGGTATGTTCAACTTCTGAGCCCCTCCGAGCCAAAGGCAGAAAGCCCAGCCAGCAGCCAAACGAAGCCTGAAGCCTCAAGGAAAACCACTGTCACCTCTCCGCTGGGAAGCGCTGAGCAAAGGCGAGTCCCCAGGCAATGCAGCCAATTTGATCAGCACAAGGCATGCAAGCTCCACCCCCCCAGTCGTTCTTAGACTTCTTATTGGGTAAGCAACACAGCCAAGCAACACAGTTGGAGCCTTCCTCCTCCCTGGCTGTCAGGGAGGGAGGGAGGGAGGGAGGGAGAGGAGCTGCTTCCTTTGAAACCCAGGAAATTTAAGGGACATAATCAATAAGGGACAGCAGCGGGACACAGCGCTGGGATAAGGGACTGTCCCGCCAAATAAGGGACGCTTGACAGCTATGCTTCTTTGGGCTGCGGAAAAGACCCTCTGTCCAGGCAAGCAAGAGGCAAAGATCAGAGTTCAAGGGAGGGCGAATCAGGGCCAGCAGAGGGTGTGGCCCTGAGGAAAGGAGTTCCGAGGGCCAGGGGGAGAGGGCTGGAGGGCCGCCTCTGAAGTTCTCCACCACTCTGCCGTCGCTGCCCCGGCTTGTTGTGGCCTCATCCTGCTCCCACTGACCTCCTTCTCCAGCTCCTCTTCGTTGTCCAGGCAGTTTTCCCCGCAGACCATCTGCAGCCGCTCCAGCTGCCGCTTCTGCATGCGGCCTGGGAGGAAGAAGTTGAGCGGGAAAGGGATGGCCTCCCCGTACCACTTCCGGGTGTGCTCCACGTAGTTTTTCGCGTCCACCCAGAACGTGTGGATCTGTCGGAGAAAGAGAAGCCCGATGGGACAACAGATCCCTTTCTTTGTTTTTTTCTGCATTTATCGTATTTTTCGCTCCATTAGACACACTTTTTTCCTCCTAAAAAGTAAGGGGAAATGTGAGTGCGTCTTATGGAGCGAATGGTGCTGCGCAGAGATGGAGAGCTGCGCAGCTCCCCTTCAGCGAAGCGGGAGGAGGAACAGAGCCTCGCTGAAGGGACGCTGCGCAGCTCTCCCTCCCTGTGCAGCGCCTGTCCTGTGAAGCCGGAGGAGGAACAGAAGGGTCTCCTTCTGTTCCTTCTCCAGCTTCGCTGAAGGGGCGCTGCGCCTTCTCCCTCTCTGCACAGCGCCTCTCCCTTCAGCGACGCGCCTGTCCTGGAAGCTGGAGTTCCTTCTGTTCCTTCTCCAGCTTCGCTGAAGGGGCGCTGAGCAGTTCTCCCTCTCAGAGAGAACCTCTCCCTCAGGATTCGAACACAAGACCACTCCCCCCTCCTGCAGTGTCCAGCAAGTAGTATTCAGATCTATTACTGCCTCCAGCCATTCAGGCAAAGCATAGCCATTACAGCTAGCAGCCACTGAGAGTTTTGTCCTCTGTGAATCTCTGCAACCTTCTTTTTGGCCATCACTGCTTCCTGTGGCAGCGAGTTCCATAGTTTAACTATGTGTTGCTGCGAGAAGAAGCAGGGGTTCTTTTGTGTGCGGCTGCATAATCTATTGTTTTTATTCATTCAAACTCGGCTTCCCTTTCCTGCATGAAAGGGAAAGTCAGATCCGTCAGTCACAAACACAGTGGGGCAGCAAGTTTGGGCCCCGACCCTACAAGTCTGGAGTGTAGGGTGGGTGAGCCCCGCCCCCATCGATGCAGCAACTTCTCCCACCTGCCCCGACTCACCAGCACAGGCAGGAGCTTCTCCTGCAACAGGGACACGAAGGCGAGCGTGTCGGCCCCCTGTCGAGCCGAGAGGTCGTAGTCTGCATTGAATTTCTGCAGGGGGGCAGGAAAGAGATGATCAGGGCAAGGACGGAGGCCCCCCACAGCTCCCTTAGGATCTGGCATGGGGAGGGGGTGCTGTTGGCACATTTGGGCCCATGTGGTGGGTTTATATTATTATTTATGTTTAATTACCATCAAATTATTATCAGATTGTTGTTGTTGTTGTCGTTATACCACCCTTTATCCAAAGATCACAGGGCAGTGTTTGTTTGTTTGTTTAATTAAATTTGTATAAAGGGCAAAGGGACCCCTGACCATTAGGTCCAGTCGTGGACGACTCTGGGGTTGCGGCGCTCATCTCACTTTACTGGCCGAGGGAGCCGGCATACAGCTTCCGGGTCATGTGGCCAGCATGACTAAGCCTCTTCTGGCGAACCAGAGCAGCGCACGGAAACACCGTTTACCTTCCTGCCGAAGCGGTACCTATTTATCTACTTGCACTTTGACGTGCTTTCGAACTGCTAGGTTGAACGCAGGAGCAGGGACCGAGCAACGGGAGTTCACCCCGTCGCGGGGATTCAAACTGCCGACCTTCTGATCGGCAAGTCCTGGGCTCTGTGGTTTAACCCACAGCACCACTCACGTCCCTCTATATAAATTTGTATACTGCCCTATATATCCATAGGTCTCAGTGCGGTTACAACAAAATTTCACAAAATAAAAAAACACAATAAATAAAAACGAAAACAACCCAATAACCCCCCCAACACATTTTAAAAGGGCCTTGGGTGTCCATCAGTGCTAGAGAGGTTGGGCAACTGTGATTTCAGAATCAGGGGGAACTCCCTACCTTTGCCCCCACCCGACCGCGATTGCCCCAGAGGTGATCCCAAGGAGGCTGTAAGGGAGATACCTGTTTCCTGAGGTGGGTGATGATCTGCTGAGTGTCGGAGATAATGCCTTCATCTTTTGTCCTCAGTGCCGGGAGGGTCCCTGCAAACAGACGACAACAGAGGCAGGTGACTGGGTTGCTTCCCAGGCACAGTTAGGAGAGCTGGGTTTCAGCCCTGAAGCCCTCCAGAAGTGACCCACTCAATCAGGGAGTGTCCCAAAAAAGGAAAAGTTATGGGGAAATGATACCTTTGATCACAAGGCACACAAAGTTCCCATGGCTGGTTCTTCTTAATATGTATATGTTGCAAATCAGAAATAGAAGAACTCATAACACATCTGTTAACCGCTGCAAGAACAACCATTGCCAGGACATGGAAATCATTGCAATTATTCAATATGGACCAATGTCATAATGCAATTGGGCGAACAGCATTATTGGCAAAACCGATACAAAAATTAAAAGGAGCAAGAGACTAAAAGAAACGCAACAATTTTTATGCAATGTGGGTTGACTTCAATTGCACAAATAGTGAGGCATGTGAGAGACCCATTGTCTGCCGCACAGTTTGGTGTGCACAAAGCACATATTTTAATTATTATATTTTGCTCCTTCCTCCCGCCTTCATATAAACTCCTGTAGTTCATAATTGCTGTTGATACAAAATCTCTCTCTTTGTAGTCAACAATCCAAGCCAACATATGTTGTGATGCATCATTTTGTGTCGGTTAAAACTGTGATGGTTTTGGTATATACACTCTGACATAACTTTGTTAGTGCATTTGAAGACGTTTCTCTGAGTGTTTGCCGTTGTTTTATTTTTGATTTTCATTTTGTGTAATTGTTGCGTGTCCATATGCTCTAATAAAAAGTAAAATGAGAAATAAGCTTTGGCCAATGACCCATCTAGTCCAGTGTCCTGCAGTGGTGTAGCGTGGGGGGTGCAGGGGGGGCTGGCCGCACCGGGCGCAACATGGGGGGGGGCGCACTTGCACTCGCAGCTCTCTGCCCTTACCTGGCTCGAGTGCTAAAATCCATGGGTTAGGGGGTGCAAATTACTTGCCTTGCCCCGGGTGCTGACAACCCACGCTACGCCACTGGCGTCCTGTTCTCACAGCGGCCGACCAGGTGTCTCTTGGAAAATCCACAAGCAGAACCCGAACTCAAGAGCCCTCTCGCCTCCTGGTGTTCTGAAATACTGCTACCAGAGTATTGTTAGCCCAGAAATGGAAGCAAGAAGAAATTCCGACAAAAGAATGGCAGACAAAATTAATGGACTACGCAGAATTAGATAAAATGACAGGAAGGATTCGAAACTTGCGGGATCAGAGATTCACAGAAGATTGGAAGAAATATACGAACTATTTGAAGAGCAACTGTAATCAACAAATTACGCTAGTAGGACTACAGTAAGTTTTGTAAGGAGAAATGTATGAAACATTGCAAAGTAGAGAAAGAACAGAGATATTAGTTATGAGATAAATGTATTAGTGAAGTAAGAAATGTATATTAAGTGGATAGACTAGAAAATTTTCAGATGTGAGTGATGGAAGTCAAAAAAATGGTATAAGATATGAAAGTGTTTAATTACAGTGGTACCTCGGGTTAAGTACTTAATTTGTTCCAGAGGTCCATACTTAACCTGAAACTGTTCTTAACCTGAAGCACCACTTTAGCTAATGGGGCCTCCTGCTGCTGCCACGCCGCCGGAGCACAATTTCTGTTCTCATCCTGAAGCAAAGTTCTTAACCCAAGGTACTACTTCTGGGTTAGTGGGGTCTGTAACCTGAAGCATATGTAACCCGAGGTACCACTGTACTGTTGAAAATATGTTGGAAAACTAATTAAAAAATATAAAAAAGGGAAAGAAACCAACCACTTGCACAGGAAGAAGGAAGAAGACGTCCCTCAATTTCTGTGCTTCCCACGAAAATCTTACCTGAGGGGCTTCGCCAAGGATTTGTGATTTTGTGAACCTTGAGGGGTGCACCTGTGAAACGGGCATAAGTCTGGAAAGGAGGGGGGAAAACAAGCTGAGCTTTGTGTAGTGTATTTATTTTTTCTATTATCTCAAGGAGCTCAGAGTGGCTTATAAAATCCCCTCTCCCCCCTACAACAATCTTGTGAGGTAGGCAAGGCTGTGAAGCAGTAAGTGACCAAGCACACACACAGTGAGCTCCATAGCTGAACGCCGGTCTTCCCAACCCTAATTTACACAACACATTTAAAGTGCTATGATATCCCTTGACACAGTCATGGCTCCCCCCCGCACCAAAGAATTCTGGGAGCTGTAGTTTGTTAAGGGATGAAGAGAATTGTTTGGAGGAGACACCTATTCTGGAACTACAATTCCCAGAGTGGTTTAACCATCAATCCCTCTCTCTGGAGAACTCTGGGAATTATAGCTCCGTGAGGAGAACAGGGGTCTCCTAACCACTCTGAGCACCCTTAACAAACTACAGCTCCCAGAATTCTTTGGGGGAACCCGTGACCAATCAGCCCAGTGGCCCCCAATGGGAAGCCCGTAAGCTGGACCCGGGCGCAACAGCAGCTGTCTCTCCACTTGTGATTTCCAATAACTGTTATGTCTAATGTGGTAGGCCTAACTGGTTTGCCAGTAGCCCCTGATAAGTCTTAGCCTCCGTCAATCTGTCAAATCGGCAGATTAAAAATAAACTTTTAAAAATATGATTGCAAGGGGGAGGCTGCAAACAAGCCTAAGAGCCGCCCCAGGGGGGAAAAATAAACCCAAAGTCAGTGACTAAATCACAGCTATAAACACAGCACTGGCCCATAATTAGCTAAAAGACCTTTTGCCACATGGTAGAAGGTCATGGAGGAAAGGGAGGAAGTTTAAAGGTTACATATTCCTTTAAAATGTTAACACCCCCCTGGGAATTGCAGGTCTGCTTGTCAACCTTTTCGATTTTCTTAAACAGGCTTTGCTCCTTAGTTTTAAAAAGGCGGGGAGGGGGGAAACCGTCATCCTGGGCGCTTTGCTTCTTATAATAACCTGCTTTGCTTAAGGGCTTCGAAAGCTCCAAAGCTGCCAACTTTCTGCCTGCTAAAAAGCACCGGAGCAGCGCTGGGGACTGAAGTTGGCCCAAGGAAAGGGCGAAGAGCAGCCAGGAGGTAAAGACGTGGCCCCTCGTCTTTCCCCAAGTCCTCCCCACCGTGCCAGGGAAGAGGCAGAGGCTGCGTCCCAAAGGGCAAAGCTTTTGGGGAGAGCCAGCGGCGCCCGCGTTTGGAGAGGGGGTCCCCCGCTCCACGCCACTCGCTCTCCAAGGCTCACCAAAACGGCCAAGCAATCGGGATCCACCGACGGCAACCCCCAGCCGCCAGCCCAGCAGTACAGCTCCATGGGCGCCGCCATGATGCAGCCCTTCCGACCCGGAACAACAAGCTCCGAGGGAAAGAGGGGGGTAGAAAAGAGAAGTCACTCCGATTCCGTCCAGTCTCGGTGCGCAAAAGCGTGCGCTCTGCGCTTAGGGCGCAGCGGAAAAACGGCCCCGATCGCAGCGCCGGAATTCAACCCGGTTCTGCGTTCGATGGCCAAGGGGGAGCTTTCCCCTCGACTTTCTCTTGACCCCGAGCCCTAGGGGCGGGTTTGACTCGGGAGTATCCGCACGAAGGCTTCAAACAGCGCGATCTTCCTAGCCACGGTCTACCCAGGAGTAAGCCCCACTGAGTTTGGAGAGGCTTGCTTTCTCGGGGAAGGGGAGCTAGGAGCGCAGACTTCTTCCACCAAAGTGGCGTGCTTGTAGCAACACGCGTCATTAAAAGCTCATGGCTTCCCCCAAAGGTGCCAGTTCTCACCGTGAAATAGTTACAGTAAGTGCCACACTTTTAACATATGGGTACTGCGTACCCTTGAGTACCCCCATAAAAATCACTTATTATTATTATTATTGGTGTTTAGATCTGGCCCTTTATCCCCAGCATTCAAGGTGGCTTCCAACATTTGCAAACAACCTTATAAAATACAAAGTATAAAAAGCAAACTAAACTGATTGACATCTGATGCCCTTTTAAAATGTGTCGCAGAAGGGGAGATTATTGGGTTGTCTTTGTTTTTGTTTTTATTATGTATCTTGTGCTTTTTATATTGTGATTTTATGTTGTGAACCGCCCTGAGATCTACAGGTATAGGGTGGTATACAAATTCAATTAAAAAAATAGATAGAGAAAAGCTATAATTACAATACATCAGAACGCATTGGCAATTAAAATGCAGTGTGATCTTGACAGTGGCCTTAATTTTCAAGGGCTGGTCTGTACAGGAAGGTTTTATCCTACCTACGCTGTGGGTTAAACCACAGAGCCTAGGACTTGCTGATCAGAAGGTCGGCGTTTTGAATCCCCGCAACGGGGGAGTGGGGAGCTCCCATTGCTCAGTCCCTGCTCCTGCCAACCTAGCAGTTCAAAAGCATGTCAAAGTGCAAGTAGATAAAGAGGTACCACTCATGCGGGAAGATAAACAGCGTTTCCGTGCGCTGCTCTGGTTCGCCAGAAGCGGCTCAGTCATGCTGGCCACATGACCCGGAACCTGTACGCTAGCTCCCTCGGCCAATAAAGCGAGATGAGCGCCGCAACCCCAGAGTCGGCCACAACTGGACCTAATGGTCAGGGGTCCCTTTACCTTTACAGAAGGGATAACAAGGAGGGGGCCAGTCTGGCCTCTCTCAGGAGGGAATTCCACAACATGGGAGCAGCCACAGAGAAGCCTCTCAATGTGTCACCACTGACAGATAAGCACAGAAGGCTTTTGCCTTACTTCTGAGTAACTGCTACTCAGGCCCCACACAAATGGGGACCAGACTTCCAGTGCTGCTGTGTGCATGAGAAGATTTTCACTCTGGGTAACCATTAAAGGAAAAGTTTCTCTGAGCATAACGGCTCTCAGCACCCTTAACGAACTATAGTTCCCAGGATTTGTGGGGAAGCCATGAGTGTTTGAAGTGATATGGTGATGCTTTAAATGTACAGAGCAGAGAGGGCCTTGGTGTGTCAACATTCTTAGCTTCTACCTGCTTTTTTGTGTATTACCAAAAGAGGGAGCATCTCTCTTTGTACAACTCCCCCCCCCCTTGCACAACACAACACACACATGCAGAAGCCATTGGATAGCTCAGTTGGTTAGAACGTGATGCTGATAATACCAAGGCTGTAGGTTTGATCCCCATATGGGATTCACATTTTCCTGCATTGCCAGGGGTTGGACTAGATCATGGGCAAGGCCCGGGGGCCGTATTCAGCCCAGTAGCCTTCTAAATCCAGCCCACAGACGGTCTGGGAATCAGCATGTTTTTCCGTGAGTAGAATGCGCCCTTTTATTTAAAACGCACCTCTGGGCTATTTGTGGGGCCTGCCTGGTGTTTTTACATGAGCAGAATGTGTGCTTTTATTTAAAATGCATCTCTGGGTTATTTGTGGGGCATAGGAATTCGTTGTTGTTTTTTTCAAAATATAGTCCGGCCCCCCACAAGGTCTGAGGGACAGTGGACCGGCCCCCTGCTGAAAAAGTTTGCTGACTCCTGGACTAGATGATACTCAGAGTCCCTTCCAACTCTACAATTCTATGATTCTACATTATGGACAGGCCTTCTCTGACATTGGGTTGCATTTATCCTTTATTTTCCTTCATTTATTGATTACATTTATATCTTTCCTCCAAGGACCTCAGGGCGGCACAGATGGTTCCTCTTCCTCCCCATTTCTTCCTCACAACAACCCTTTAAGGTAGGCTAGGCTGAGAGTAAGTGACTTTTCCAAGATCACCCAGGGTCCAAAGGGTAGGGTGGCCATATTCCCCAAAGTGAAAATCCGGACAAAGTTGTTGAGGTTTTTGGGGTGCTTTTTTATTTTTAAAGCATTTTTTTTTAAAAGCCCAACTTTCCATATGTCTGGGTTTTCCTGGACATTTTGCCAATTCAGCGAAAACCCACCCGGATGCCGTTTTGAGAGCCCAATTCCTGGAAATGTCCAGAAAAACCCAAACATATGGCAGCCTTAATCATGCGTCTAGTAGGGAATTTGAACCCTGGACTCCCAGATCTTAGTCCAACACTCTGACCACTTCACCACACTGTCTCTGACTGTCCAGCTACGGTCTACTCAAGATCGAACCTATTGCTGTTAATGGACCCAAGTTAGTCATGTTCCTTCGTTTCAGCGTGTCTCCCTCCAAGTAGGGCTAACATTGGACGCAACCCCTCCCTTTTAACAATAACCATTCATTTTTGCCCCCTGTTCAGCCAAGCACAAGTCGAAAGACAGACGCTGACGTCAAGGAGGCTGTCTTGTGTTTGCAGAGGAGCGAAGGATCCAAACCAGAGGAAACAAGAAGAGATTGATTTGGTTGGGGGGAGAGGGAGAGACACGCATCCTGTCCCTTTTTGCCAAGGGAGGTGAGATCCAGCTCTGAGGCTACAGCAGATGGGACTCTGTTCCTGTTTGAGGCAGAGAACTCAATCTCGGGGGCACCCTTGGCTCAGAAAAGAGGCGGATTTGCCCAGGCAGCCAGCCAGCACATTCCTCTGTGGCTATTGCCTCATTATATTTCCCTTGCAAAAAATAGTGCCTCCGCAATGATCTCATTCGAAGGGGACACCAGAACACGATTCCATCACATTCTGGGCAGGAGTCTGTGTGCGCACACACACACGGGAGGAAGGGAGGGAGAAAGCCTCTTTTACAACGCTGTTGCTCAGATCTGCCGCTGCAGAGGGAGCCAGAGTGGGTGGACTACAGCTCTCCAGAAGCTCTCAAACCCTCCAAAAGGATATTGTAGAGTT
The DNA here is from genome assembly GCF_027172205.1 of Podarcis raffonei. Taxonomy (NCBI): domain Eukaryota; kingdom Metazoa; phylum Chordata; class Lepidosauria; order Squamata; family Lacertidae; genus Podarcis; species Podarcis raffonei. The sequence continues at coordinate 9,735,504 of NC_070617.1, read as the reverse complement.
GGGAAAGGTTCATAAGTGATCCAGGGGACAGAGCAGAAGAAAGGTGGCAGCATTTGGGGCTTTTTTGCAGCTGGATAGCTCAGTTGGTTGGGACGCGGGTGGCGCTGTGAGTTAAACCACAGAGCCTAGGACTTGCTGATCAGAAGGTTGGTGGTTCAAATCCCCGCGACGGGGTGAGCTCCCGTTGCTCAGTCCCTGCTCCTGCCAACCTAGCAGTTCGAAAGCACAATAAAGTGCAAGTAGATAAATAGGTACCACTCCAGCGGGAAGGTAATTGGCGTTTCCGTGTGCTGTACTGGTTCGCCAGAAGCAGGTTTGTCATGCTGGCCACATGACCAGCTGTATGCCGGCTCCCTCGGCCATTAAAGCGAGATGAGCGCCGCAACCCCAGAGTCATCTGCGACTGGACCTAATGGTCAGGAGTCTCTTTACCTTTACCTTTAGCTCAGTTGGTTAGAGTAGGGTTGCCATCTTTCAAACAGTGAAAAGTTTGAAATATGGCAACCCTATGAAATATGGCAACCTGGGCAGCTTTTTTCTTTTTCTTTTTTAGTTCTGCCCAACGTTGTTGCGCTTTCTTGGCAAAATTGCAAAAAATAATAATGCTGTTTTCCAGCAATTTTTGTGGAAGATCGGCAAAAACGGCACTGCTGACATTGGACATTTTTACCAATTTCTACCCGGACACTGCTGCCGACTGCAGAAATCCCACACATATGGTAACCCTAGTTTAGAGCGTGGTGCCGATAACACCAAGGTTTCAGGTTCAAGCCCCATAAGAGACAGATGCATTGCAGTGGGGTGGACTAGATGATTCTCAAGCTCCCTTCCAGCTCTATGGTTCTTTGATTTGGGGACTGAATCCGCAACAACCACTGCTGGCAAACGTCTTGCTGGAAGAGAAAAGGCGAGTAAGAAGTTTATAGAAGGATAGAGAAAGTGGAAAAAAGTTTGTCTCCCTCTCTTGCAATGAAGCTGAATGTTGGAAGATTCAGGACTGATAAAGTCCTCCTTTGCACAGCACATGCTCGTATCGTACCGTAATACCTTTTATTGGCATCACATACAACATCCAAAACAAATCAATACAGAAGTACCACTTCCCCAGTGGCACAAAACATTTGCTAAAATAAAGGAGGCAGAGACCCCAGCATTCAAGGATACGAGTCAATGAGCACACTCTGTCTCTTTTCCAAAGTTTGGTGAATTCCATTTGTTCTCGACAGAGAAAGGTGATATTTCCCCTGTTGTTGGAGTCACCCGGTTTGACAAATTTATCGACATTTAATAACTGAACTCTCCCACTTGCACTCGCATAGGTCACCTAAGAAGAGGGGGATTGGTGATTGGACTGACAAAGAAACCACAGCAATTAAAACCGAGGTTAGGAGAATCTATAGAGAGTTCAGAGAGATGGACAGCCTAATATCTACTTCTCCAGATCCCAACAACTCAGGGAAACTATCCAGCTCAGTCGGACAAGATATAATCAGCGCATACTCGAAGCATAGCTGTCAACCTTCCCTTTTTTTGTGGGAAATTCAATAATTCCAGCACCGCTTCCTGCTGCTATCCTGGATTGTTAGATATCCCGTAGACTGTCCCCGGGATAGGTGAGGCTGCTGATCCCTTATTTTCAAATCTGAAAGTTGACAGCTATGACTCAAACTACGGAACGCCCTGCCACAGGAGGCAGTGCTGGCCACCAACTTGGAAGGCTTTCAAAGAGGATTGGGCAAATTCATGGCTACTAGCCATGATGGCTACGCTCGGCTTCCACAGTGGAGGCAGCGATGCTTCTGAAAGACAGGGCTTTTCATGCGAATGTGCAAAGACCCTCTGTCTTCTCAGCTGCCTTGCTCATCCCGTCTCAACCTGCAGTCCTTGCCAGAAGCCGACTGGTTTTTTGTGGGAGGTGGTGTGAGGCTTGGATCCAAAACCCAGCCCGCGCCACACTCTCTCTGAAACGGGTTGCTATGGAAAGACAACAAGGCTTCTGGAGGGGGAGGGAACCCTCGCTCTGTAATTTAGAGGGAATCCAGAAAGGAATATTCCTCCAATTCCCGTTTCATGAGGAAATATTTGGATCGGGGCCCTGTCTGGCCACAAAAGCCTGGCTCGAGTTTGTCTCTGCGGCCTGATGAGGCTCCCCTAGGCAAGAGGAGAAGCGGAGGGAAGGCCCACCTGGACACAACTAGGCCCCGTTGTTATGGCGGCAGGGGAAACAAAGCGTAAACACAGCTTGGCCTGTCGCGGCCCGGCTGAGGGATTGGCCTCCGCTCGGGGGACAACCGTCTTGGCCAACTTTCTGGGGAAGGGAGGCTTCTCGCAGGTCCTGCCCCAGCCACCGACAGCTGCGTCTCCCTATTTCACAGAGGGCTGAAACACATTTTTGTGTGTGTCAAGGGCGAAATCAACGGGCACGACTAACTTTATTCATTTCCATGGGTCTGCTCTGAGTAGGCTGGCCATCGCACACGGAAAACACCAAAACCGGAGTTCACATTAAATTGAATTAATCAGCGGCAGAACCGAAAGTTTGAAAGGCAAAAGCTGCCCTAAGTAGCTGGGGCAACCTAGCTGGATGGGCAGGGTACAAATAAATATATGATTATGATTTGGACAGAATGCAAACAGAGAGGAAGATAGCCTAATTTCTTGGGGCAGGGAGTTCCACAGGAGGCTTGTGCTTTTTGCCGACCCACAAACCACGGGGAAGTCTCAGTAACAGAGCATCTCCAGACCTCCTGAGTCTCATGGGATGGGTACTGGAGAACCCTCTGTTCCTATTTCAACCAACCCTTTATTTGGGACCATGAGAACTGGAATATTGATTTATTTTTAGCGGAAGGGCTTGTAGCTCAACGGTAGAGCTACAATCCCTTATATCTCCAGGTAGGGCTCGGAGAAACCCACTGCCTGAAAGCCTAGACAGCTGCTGCCAGTCAGTGTTGTGAATACTGAGTTAGATGGACCAAATGGACTGGCTTCCTGTGTTCCTATGTTCCTAAGATAACTGTGCCCCATACTGATGGGTGTGTATGTGTGCAGGAATAACATCTGGGCTTCCCGCTTCCATTGGGTCCTGCAAGGGATGCACTCGTTTTCAGCCACAGAAAAATGCACCTTGCGGGGAGACTTCTCAGAATATGTATTCCCTGCTCGCTCACCCCCCGCCGCCTCTGAAAAATGGGAAGGGGATTCCCTTCATCCCTAGGACATGCCACGTGCCCGCAATCCTGCTGCTCGCTGGGTGGAGAGAGGGATCTGGGCCAAACCTCAACAGCAGTAAAAAACAAAAAAAGCACCCCTCTCCAGCTCCTGGGAGCCGACCCAAGTCTTGGAAGAAAAACAATGAGGTCATCTTGGAAGCTCTGTGCAAGACAAGAGCCCAGACCAAGGATCCATCGGAGGAGAGAGGGTGGTGGGGCAAAGGGGAACAGAGATGGGACAGTCCTTGTCTACACAAGCTAGGGAGGAGGAGGAAGATTTATTTCATTTAGGAATGGTTTCCCACGAGGCATCCCATTACAAAGATTATGCTGGGAGCATCAGGCCAGAAACAATATGAGCAGCTGGAATGGTGTGTGTGTGTGTGTGTGTTTGTGAAGTAGACACTGAATTGGTGCCAAAGTGTCCTTTCTGCATTGACTCATCTGCCATAAAACCCAAGAGCATTGTCACTGGCAATTTGGGATATATTCTAGGCGAATCTGTCCATTCAGGTTTTTCCCAGTTTCTCATTTTTCTGATCTATTCAGTTTTCCACATCAGTCTGCAGTTTGTTTATTTATTTATTTATAATGCATTTTAGCTGGATAGCTCAGTTGGTTACAGCGTATTGCTGACAACACCGAGGTTGCAGGTTCGATCCCAGACAGCTGCAAATTCCTGCATTGCAAGGACTTGGACTAGAATGATCCTCAGGGTCCCTAGGTTTCTATGAGATAACAGCACGTTAGTGTGAATTTCTCCCAACAGACGCATTCTTGTATGCAATTTCGCCTGATAGACACTTTTTTTTTTGCAAAGCCATTTTCCCTAATATGATGCAATGCCTTATTGTGTGTTATTTTCACTCACATAGGGTTTCAACACACTCTTTACCAAAACATGCATTTTTGTAACCATGACTTGGCTGGGGAACCACGTTGCAGAAATTCGGAGAAGTGAGAATTTGGAAAGATGGCTTTGTTTTGGTTTGTGCGTTCTTTCTGAAAGGGCTAATTAGGTAGGTTTGCTTTTAGATGCAAACTAGATCCAATTTTTCTTGCATCTCCAGCTGTGCATCCTCAGTTCATGCCGGCCTTCACGGATCCATTGTACTCGTGAGCCAAGCACAACCATGTACTCTCCTGCAAGTGATGCATTGCTGGGCTGTTTCCGAGGGAAGGTTGCCAGCTGGTAGTGATGTCCTCCCCAAGCTTTCAAGGGATCTCGCCCCATATTTCTTCCTGTTAATGGGAAGCACATCCTAGGCACAGGCAAGTTTCTCATTCAGTCCCCGATATCCACTGGACATCCATTCAGGACAGATAAAAGAAAGGACTTATTTATTCAAGTGATAATTAAACGATGGAATTCACTGCCACAGTGAGGCACAGCTTTGAAAGAGGGCTAGAGCATGAGTAGGCAAACTAAGGCCCAGGGGCCGGATGCGGCCCAATCGCCTTCTCAATCCGGCCCGCGGACGGTCTGGGAATCAGCATGTTTTTACATGAGTAGAATGTGTCCTTTTATTTAAAATGCATCTCTGGGTTATTTGTGGGGGCTGCCTGGTGTTTTTACATGAGTAGAATGCATGCTTTTATTTAAAATGCATTTCTGGGTTGTTTGTGGGGCATAGGAATTTTTCCCCCAAAATATAGTCCGGCCCCCCACAAGGTCTAAGGGACAGTGGACCGGCCCCCTGCTGAAAAAGTTTGCTTACCCCTGGGCTAGAGGAATCCATGGAGAATATAACCTCAATGGCTGTGTTTCAGCTCTACTCTTGGTGGGGTACTAAGGTGCCTCTGAATATCAGTGGCTGGGAGCCACAAGTACAGAGGGGATTATTGCACCCAGGTCTTCCTAGCTGTGGTGTTCCCATAGGCACCAAGTTGGCCCCTGGGAGAACAGGATGCTGGGCAAGTCGGGCCTTTGATCTGGTCCAGGAGGACTCTTTTTACGTTCATGGGTGGCGCTGTGGGTTAAACCACAGAGCCTAGGACTTGCTGATCAGAAGGTCGGCGGTTCGAATCCCTGTGATGGGGTGAGCTCCCGTTGCTCGGTCCCTGCTCCTGCCAACCTAGCAGTTCGAAAGCACCTCAAAGTGCAAGTAGATAAATAGGTACTGCTCTGGCGGGAAGGTAAATGGCGTTTCCGTGCGCTGCTCTGGTTCGCCAGAAGCAGCTTGGTCATGCTGGCCACGTGACCCGGAAGCTGTATGCCGGCTCCCTCGGCCAATAAAGCGAGATGAGCGCCACAACCCCAGAGTCGGCCACGCCTGGACCTAATGGTCAGGGGTCCCTTTACCTTATTCTTAATAAATTCAAGAGTCAACATGCCATCTTCAGAGGCAGCCTGCCTGTGAACATCACACCCTGCAGAACCAATAGTTTGGGCAGGGGGCAGCCATCTACCCCCCTTCAGTGGGTGCATCTGACGGGCCACCTTTTGAAACCAGAACCCCAGGACTTTCCTGTTTGGTGCTTCTTCTGCAGTCTGCCAGTGCCCTTCTGATAAAGAATCGCCAGGGACTCGCTCACACTTTGCTCCTCTTGTGCCTCTAAAGCACAGGTCCAAGTGCTTTTCCGTTTCCCCCAGGGACAAGCAGAAGTGTGGAGGAGCCCCAAGACATGTTCCGTTGTTTGGCTAGCAGCGGCTATTTGCTCTGCGGACCCTGGCAGACAGCAGTCCTGAACCCCCTTCAGAAACTGGGTTTTGCCCCTCAAGGCCTTCTAAGCCTGGGGTTGGGCCAGGGAAAAGCTACAGTCAGGCAAAGAATCATAGACACCAAGAGACAACAGGACTGCTCAAGGTGCCCCGACTATAAAATTGGAGAAATCGAGAGATATATAGCCACACCGGCAGCATGTCTCTTCTTTCTCGTATCTAAAAATGCAAGAAGGGTCTTTACACTTGCCAGAAGCTCGGCTCTGCCCTTGCCGTTCCTGCAAGGAGCCTTTAAAAAAATCCCGTATGCTCAGAGACTTTGCGCCTGTTCATTGGGGGAGATAGGAAGCCCAGAGCACTTGTTCTTTAGATGTCCCTTTTATGAAGAGGCACGTAGTGAGACCATTGATCCCCTGCTGGTGAGGCTCGCTGACCTCCAGGAAAAGCAAAAATTGACCTTTTCTTGTTAGGCAAAGATCAGAAGACGACTTGGATGGTCACCAGATTCTGTGTACAGATCTGTAGGCGCAGACCATCTCCCGACTCAAACTAGTTCGTTAAGAAAATTCCCAAACTCGGTTCCATGGGTGACTCTGAGTCTGCTCCCTGCGGCAGTTTATCCTAAAGTTTTAAGTGTCTATATGCTTATCACATTTATAAATTTTTAATTTATTGTTGTACATTGTTTTAATTGTTTGTTTTCTTTCTGTGACTGTACCCCCAAGTGCGTTTTATAAGCTGGTCTCCAACCATAATAAATTATCTATCTATCTATCTATCTATCTATCTATCTATCTGCCCTGAGGACCAAGAACTGAGCCTCCAGGATCAGGGGCAGTCTACCTCATTACCAGTTACTGGGCCCAACGACAGCAGAGGGGCATATTCTGCTGCCCCTGTCGCAGCAGTATGCTGTTTATTTGGCTTGGCCACCGGACGGAAAGCCCACGCTGGACTGGAGGGAACCCTCTTTCGATCCGGTCCAGCAGCGTTTCCTGCCGCTTTAAGAGCGATCCCGGGACGGAAAATTCCACCCCGTGCAGCTTTCTCCCCTCATTGCATCTTTTTGATGTGTGTTAGTGGGCGGGGGGAGCGCGCACATCAGATGGAATCCCGCGACTGCAAGCGACTCCTTAAAGGGACAGGAGCCCGGACGCCGCGACTTGGTTCTCGTTGAGGACAGGCGAGGTCCTGTAGTCGTGCTCCCTTTTTCTTTTTCCTTTTGGGAGGGCGAGCAGAGCATCCCCAGCCCGCCCTGTTCCCCCCGATCCGTGCCCCCCACCCCGCCCGGAAACCTGCTCCGATCCGCGGGCGCAGAGGCAGGGAGGGCTCGGCTCGGATCGCGGAAGGGGAGCGAGGGACGCCGGAGGAGGCAGCGCTTCTTCGGCCGCGCCGTTGCAAGCGAGCCTCGGCTGCCGCTGCTGCCGCCGCTGCCCTTTGTCCCTGCGGCGGCGCCGCCCCTTCCTCGGAGCGCCCCCACCCGCCGCCCCCGCCGGCCGCCCCGCCGGCCGCCCGTCCACGCCCCGCTCCTCCTCCTGCGCCTGGAAGCTGCGAGGATGGAGCGGCTCCTGCGAAGACCCCCGGCCGCCCTCCGCCGCCTCCCGCTCCTCCTTCTCCTCCTCCTGGGCGCAGCGGGCGCAGCCAGGCAGGGGCTGCAAGGTAAGCGGGCGGCGGGGACGGCGCGCTCGGTCCAAGCCCAGCCAAAGTCCCGGGTTCGATCCCCGAAGGGCTCGCTCGTCCGGAAGCGGTGCCCGAGCTCTGGTTTAGGGGCAGAAGGTGCCGGGTTCGACCACGGGGAGGGATTGCTGGAGAGATGCTGCCAGCCAGTGTCGACCAGGCGGACCCAGTGGTCGGATTGCTGCCGGTCAGTGTCGACCAGGCGGACCCAGTGCTCTGATTGCTGCCGGTCAGTGTTGGCAGCGCGGAGCTAGATGGATGGAGTGAGTCTTGGTGACGCCAAGCTAGGGGGACTCGATGGTCCGATTGCTGCCCAGTGCTCTGATTGCTGCCGGTCAGTGTCGACAATCCTGAGCTAGACAGACTCAGTGGTCTTTTTTGCTGCTGGTCAGTGTTGGCAGCATGGGGCTAGTCAGTGTTGGTCATACCGAGCTAGGTGGACCCAATGGTCCAATTGCTGCCAGTCAGTGTCGACAGTCCTGAGTTTGATGGACCAAGTGGTCTGACTTGTATATGAGACAATCTGTTTAAATCAGCCGAATGCAAAAATGGACCTTTTCTAAACACAGAGTAAGATTCTAGTCCTCATGGTTGCTTTAAATCACAACAGAGGGCACTGATCAATAGCCAAACCACTGGTCCAACTGGCTCAATACTGTCGACCTTTTATCCGAAACCACAAGATCTGGATTCTTGCTTCACATTTCTGGGAAGAACCACCACCTAACAGCAGAGCATGTGGTTTGAATTCAGAATGTCCCAGGTTCCTTCTCATGTTGGGAGGCTGATTTAAACAGGAGCATCGGACGATACGCGGACTGCTGCTCCAACTAGCAGGTATCTTTTCCTGCCTCACCTGGAAATGCCATCGGGGACTGAACCCTCTGCATGCAGAGAAGATGCTCTGCTTCTGAGCTATAGTCCTTCCCTTAAATCTAAAGTAAGATTCCAGTCCTCATGACTCTGGATTAAGGGCTTATTTAAGCAAGATGTTTCCTTGCAGTCAGACTCTTAGTCCCCCTAGCTTGGACAGGGAGTCTCCAGGGTTTGGGAGGCGGACGACGGCATTCTCAGCCCTGCTGGAGATGCCAGGGATTGAACGGCGAGACCTTTCGCCTCAAAGCAGATGCTGCAACTCTGAGTAAGAGAAGGAAGGGAAGATGGCAAGGAGGACAGCAATTTAACCCTCCCTCTCCCCAAGTCACTATGGCCATCTCTAATCCCATGACACACACGTTCGGATCTGCTTTTTATAAATCATCTTTCTATCCCCTTGCTTGCCAACCTAGCAGTTCGAAAGCACGTCAAAGTGCAAGTAGATAAATAGGTACCACTCCGGCAGGAAGGTAAACAGCGTTTCCGTGCGCTGCTCTGGTTCGCCAGAAGCGGCTTAGTCATGCTGGCCACATGACCCGGAAGCTGTACGCCGGCTCCCTTGGCCAATAAAGCGAGATGAGTGCTGCAACCCCAGAGTCATCCGCGACTGGACCTAATGGTCAGGGGTCCCTTTACCTTTACCTTTTATCCCCCCTCTCTCTCCTCCGAGAAGCTCAAGGTAGTTTACATCTTCCTCCTTCTCCCTTTATCCTCACAACATCCCTCCGAAGTAGGCTGGGCCAAGAGACATTGAGCTTCTGAACCCGACTCTCTCGAGTTAGACATTCTAAACATTTAAGGTTCCCTGGCTGTCAATGTAAAGAAATAGTTTAGCATCAATAAATAAAGCAATATATTGGTGCTGATGTTCTTAGTTCTGCAAATCTAACAAGTGATGAAGTGTGGTGGTGAAGAAGTAGAGGGGGACTGAGATAATATCATAAGTTTAAGAGTTCAGCGCTTCAAATGTTGTTGCGGGGGGGATGCCACATTTTTGAATGCTGCCCTACCATCCTTTCCCTGCATGGAGAAAGCCAGCTCCAAAGGCAAAGCGTTGGTCTCCTAGGACACATCTCCCTGATGAGCTGTGTTTCTGCTTGTGGGGATTTGTTGTCATCTTAATGTGGTGTTTCCCACCTATGGCCTGAAGCGGTACAGACCATTCGATCAGGGTTTACAGATAACCGAAATAAAGCAATAGAATGGACTGTATCACTCCAGGCACTTTGGGAAGCTTCTCCCTCCACATACAAAAAACAATTGAACTCTCTGCAAGGAGAAATGTAGCACTTCAGGGAGAGCAGTGGGCAGGGAGCTTTTTACAGAGAGGAGCATTTGCGTGTGTTGCGGAGGGGTGGAATAAAACCTCCCCTTCACTTGGAGTCCAAGTGGCACAGTCCATTCCGATGCTTTGTCCCGATGCATGTGTGAACAGGGGATGAATCAAGCCCCTGATTTGCATGCAGAAGGTCCCAGGTTCAATCCCCACCATCTCCAGGTAGGACTGGGAGAAAGACCCCATCTGAAAGCTGCTGCCAGTCAGTGTAGGCAACACTAGCCTAGATGGACCAATAGTCTGATTCAGTGTAAGGCAGATTCCCATGGTCTTTTCCTCTTATGCTTAACTCTGTGACAAGGTTCTGTGCTGCTCAGACTGGCAGCCAACTACCCCCCCCCCAAAAAAAAAACCAGGCAAGTTGTTAATCCATCCAGGGTCCAAATCGTCGCCAACAGCTGTAACATTCCTTTCCGTAGCAGCTGTCCAAATTAAGTGTTAACGGTATTCCTGGTTTTAGATATATATAGTTAATCTGTTTGTACTCAAAGTTCTGGGCAGGATCTGCCCCGACTTCTGTGCCAGGGAGTGGAATCCGAGGATGTTCCAGGTGGACTCTTTATCAGACACCGCACACACCTTTGGGAGGTCTGGCCCGGGGCGGGTGGTGAGGCTGTGAATATGGACCCTCTCCTCCTGCCCAGAAGGAGACCACAGAACCCCCAGTAGATGCAAAGGCTTCTGTGTGCTTGAACGGAGACAGTGTGCTCAATCCATTCTTGTAAATAAATATCGGGCTGGAAGGCTGCAAGCCGGAGGCCCCCTTTTCCCAGGATTTGCCGTGCCTTCCATAAGCACACAAGGACAGCCTGCTGGACCAGGCCAAGGGCCAATCTACTCCATCTACTCTCGCAGTGGCCGACCAGAACCTGAGCACAAGAACACTCTGCCCACTTGCGACTCCCTGCAACGGGTACCTAAAGGCAGAATGCATCTGACAGTAGAGGTAGAATGTAGCCATCATGGCTAGTAGCCATGGACAGACTTTTCCTCCAAGAATTTGTCCTCTTAAAGCCATCCAAGGCACGCGGGTGGCACTGTGTGTTAAACCACAGAGCCTAGGACTTGCCGATCAGAAGGTCAGCGGTTCGAATCCCCGCGATGGGGTGAGCTCCCGTTGCTCGGTCTCTGCTCCTGCCAACCTAGCAGTTCGAAAGCACGTCAAAGTGCAAGTAGATAAATAGGTACTGCTCCGGCAGGAAGGTAAACGGCGTTTCCGTGCGCTGCTCTGGTTCGCCAGAAGCAGCTTAGTCATGCTGGCCACATGACCCGGAAGCTGTACGCCGGCTCCCTCGGCCAATAAAGCGAGATGAGCGCCGCAACCCCAGAGTCGGTCACGACTGGACCTAATGGTCAGGGGTCCCTTTACCTTTTTTAAAGCCATCCAAGCTGGTGGCCATCAATGCCTCTTGTGGGAGTGAGTTCCACAGTTTAACAAAGAAAGACTTTCTTTTATCTGTTCCAACATTCAGCTTCATTGCAGTGGTGTAGCATGGGTTGCTAGTGCCCGGGGCAGCGTGTGTGTGTGGGCGGGAGGGAAACGGAGGCATTCAACTGCCCTGAAGCTGCAGAGATAAGAAAAGAAGAGCCATTCCATTGTCTGGAGAGGTCAGTTCCTGGTTTGCACGGAGAAGCCGTTTTGAACAGAGCCCAGCGATGCAAGCGCGCAGCTATGTTGAAGCAGCACCGGGTGTCAAAATTTTGTGCCCCTAACAATTTTTCACCTGGGGAAGCCGTCCCTCTGGCCCCCACCCCACGCCCCGCCACTGATTGGATATTCATGAGTTCTAGCGTTATAAGAGAGGGAGAAAAACTTCTCCCTATCCAATTTCTCCATGCCGGGCATAATTTTTATAAACTTCTATCATATCACCTTTTCTCTAAACTAAGAATTCCCAGACACTGCAACCTTTCAGTCCATCCCCTTGGTAATTTTAATTTCGCTTCCCTGAACCTTTCCCAGCTAAACAATATCCTTTCTGGAGTGAGGCAGCAGGCGGCATACTGAGTTGGAGAGAGGCAGGGCTCAGCAGCAGCAAAGTTGACCAAACTCACCAGCAGAACTAGACTTCCTGCCAGTATGTTCCCACTGCGCTGACCTCCCTGCTACACCAGTCTCCATCCTGGTATTATTCTGCAGTGACTCAGTTACATGAAGTGAGTTACATGGGTGAGTGGGCCAGTCCTGCCACATTGTCTGCTGCGGCTGCAAATGAAAGAGACATTCAGCTAGACACACTCAAGGCAACACACCCTGCCTTTAAATTATAATAATTCCAATCATAAAAACAAAACACACACACACATGAAATTGCATTGCAGTGGATAATGTTTTGACGCAGGAACGAGCTGGATGGTTGCATTTTGTTCTGAAAATGCAGTAAATTATCCTGATGTGAAAGGAGGGCAGAGAAATCAAGGTAGATGAGAATAACAAACCCTCCAAGCGTCCCTATTTTCCAGGGACATCCCTGATTTAGAGAAGGCGTCTCTTTTTTTATTTGATCCTGGAATGTCCCTCTTTTCCTTAGGACATCCCCATTTTCATTGGAGAAATGTTGGAGGGTGTGGAGGCAATCCTGAACTGGGAAGGTTTTAAAAAAATGTTTAATGTTTTATTATGTTTTTATATATGTTGGAAGCTGCCTAGAGTGGCTGGGGCAACCCAGGAAGATGCATGGGGTATAAATAGTAAAATCATCATTGTGGAATGGGATGTCCCTATTTTCATAGGAGAAATGTTGGAGGGTGTGAAATATGTAAAATCCTAAAGTCAAGAAGACCTTACTTTAGGTGGAGGGTTGGGAAAGGTTGAAACTCATCTAGCCTGCCACCTTGTGTGGAGATCAGGAGTTGCGCTTGGCTCTAAAAGCGAAGCATCTTTTCCTGAGCCAAACTTACCCGCCGTCCTGCAGAACACTTGGAAATTGTCTGTGGCCTTCTTGGCTCGCATAGGCAGCTGCCTCTTACCATTGGTTGGTACTGACTGCACTGACTGGCAGCAGCTCTCCAGGGTTTTAGAAAGGGAGTCTCTTCCAGCCCTACCTAGAGATACCGGGACTCGAACCCAGGATTTTGTTCACACAGAGCAGAGATCCCACCACCGAGCTATGGCCCTTCCCTTAAATCAGGCATAGGCAAACTTGGCCCTCCAGATGTTATGAGACTACAATTCCCATCACCCCTGACCACTGGTCCTGTTAGCTAGGGATGGTGGGAGTTGCAGTCCCAAAACATCTGGGTTTGCCTATGCCTGCCTTAAATAGACCGGTAAGGTTTCAGTCCTCATGGTTCTCAGTTGGTTGGAACGTGGTGCTGATAACATCAAGGTTGCAGATTCAAGCCCTATATGGGACAGCTGCATATTCCTGCATTGCGGGGGGTTGAACGAGATGATCCCAACTCTACAAAGCCACTTCCGCCCTGCCAAAGGAGGTGGTGTTGCAGGCTTCACGCCCCCACCACGCACGCGGTGGCTGGCTCTCAGCCTCCGCGCAATTGAGGGAATCCCCGGCCGCGTCAGCCCCTGGACAGTCAATTTGGCTGGCTCGGGGGGGGGGCATGGCCTGCCCTATTTATCGCTGGTGCAGACGGGGATCTCCCTCTTTTGCCACCTCCAGCTGTTCCTGCTTTTCCCACCCTCCCACCCTTTAAGGTTTTCGTCCTTGACCTTGCTATGGACCTTGGTTGGTCGCCGTTGAGGGGCCTGGTAGGATTTTTTTCCACTTGGCAAACTGGCACCAGCCACTTGGTTTTCGCCTGCCTCGTAGCAAATCGTCACAACTTTCTTGGTATTGGCGGTTAGGTATTGGTATGATATTGTTATGTAGATGGAAGAGGGGAGGAAGTGCCATCACCTGCCCCACATATTGAAGGGTATTCCAATAAAGGATTCCAGGGGGCATGGCCCTATCTGAAGCCTATGGAGGTGAGGGCCTAAGCCCCCCCCCCGAGCGGTGACCCCCGGGGGAATTCCTAGTTGATGTGCATCAGCAGGACTCCCCCTACTGGTGGTTAGCCCTTCCCGATCTTCAAGCGGACAGGCTGAAGCCGGATATAGTCGGTTAGGACCAATGCCTAAGCATAGCTGTCAACTTACATATTTGAAAATAAGGGACCAGCAGCCTCGAAAATAAGGGATCAGCAGCCAAAATAAGGGATTTTCCAAGCACAGGTATGTTCAACTTCTGAGCCCCTCCGAGCCAAAGGCAGAAAGCCCAGCCAGCAGCCAAACAAAGCCTCAAGCGGTGGTTCTCACAGCGTAGCAAGGAAAACCACCGTCACCTCTCTGCTGGGAAGTGCTGAGCAAAGGCGAGTACCCAGGCAATGCAGCCGATTTGATTGGCACAAAGCATGCAAGCTCCACCCTCCAGTCGTTCTTAGACTCCTTATTGGGTGAGCAACGCAGCCAAGCAACACAGCTGGAGCCTCCCTCCTCCCTGGCCGGCAGGGAGGGAGGGAGAGGGGCTGCTTCCTTTGAAACCCGGGAAATTTAAGGGACATCATCAATAAGGGACAGCAGTGGGACACGGCGCTGGGATAAGGGACTTTCCCACCAAATAAGGGATGGTTGACAGCTATGTGCCTAAGCCAATACCGCTCATCACCTGTAACCAACAAAGTTGTGGCCTTATTTAGCCCATTAACCTTAATAACTGTGTCATGTGTCTTTATTTCCACTGGGGGGGGGCGGGAACTCGCCACGCAATTCTATGATTCTATGAATCAGGCTGTTGGTCCATCTAGTTCAGTATTGTCCACACTGACTGGCAGCAGCTCTCTCCAGGGTTTCAAGCAGCCCTGTGTGAAGATGCCACTGGAGATTGAACCTCGGACGTTCTGGATGCAAAGCAGTTGTTCCCCCCACCGAGCTATGCATCAGACAGGCAGAGGGAGAAAGTGCCACGACACAAACTCTTTTTCTTCTGTGACGGACAGCCGGTTCTGCCAATGCCTGACCTCTGCTCTCCCGCTGCTCCTCCCCTAGTACTTGACCTCCTGTCGGTGACGGAGCCCAGGCATATGGCCAATGTGGCCGAGAAGATCCGTACGGAGCTGCTGACCGTCCGTGACCTCTACCTGCTTTCCACCTTCCGCCTGCCCCCCAAGCAAGGGGGGGTGTTGTTTGGGCTTTACTACAAGAAGGACAACAGCCGCTGGCTCGAAGCCACGGTGGTGGGCAAGACCAACAAAGGTGCGTGAGAGTGAGGAGACCTAGGATCTGAACCCGCCACCCTGTCCAGGCGCCAGGGGGAAAGAAAAGGGCCCAGAATGTCTCAGGGCCCACCTGCACTGAGCATTTAAAGCAGCATTTGCCACAGCTCCCCTCCTGCAAAGACCCCTGGGAACTGTAGTTTGTTAAAGGCGCCGGGAGTCGTTCAGAGTCCCCCTGTTCCCCTCTGATTCCTGGAGTTGCCTGGGAAGAGAGATTGAGCGATAAGCCGCTCTGAGAATTGTAGGAAGGGGGTCTCCTAAAAACTCTTAGCACCTATAACAAACTACAATTCCCAGATTGGTTGGTTGTTTTTTTAAAAAAAATTGCAAGCTGATTCCTAACTGTTGCTCCAGCTTGGGGAGGGGCGGAGTCCTGAGTTTAAGTACAGTGGTACCTCGTTTTACAAACAGCCCTGTTAACGAACTACAGTGGTACCTCAGGTTAAGAACTTAATTCATTCCGGAGGTCCGTACTTAACCTGAAACTGTTCTTAACCTGAAGCACCACTTTAGCTAATGGGACCTCCTGCTGCCACCATGCCACCAGAGCAAGATTTCTGTTCTCATCCTGAAACAAAGTTCTTAACCCGAGGTAATATTTCTGGGTTGGCGGAGTCTGTAACCTGAAGCGTCTGTACCCCGAGGTACCACTGTATTCGGTTTACGAACTCCGCAAAACCAGAAGTAGTGTTCCGGTTTGCGAACTTTACCTCAGTCTATGAACGGAAGCCGAAAAGTGGAAGGGCACCGGCAGCAAGAGGCCTCATTAGGGAAAATGCGCCTCAGTTTCAGAATGGATTTGGTTTAAGAACGGATTTCAGTAACGGATTAAGTTCGTAAACTGAGGTACCACTGTAATAAGTTAACTTCGACCTGAAAGAAACGCATCTCCTGACCCAACTTTGTTTTACCAACCTTTTTTCTCCGTAAATAAAACTTTTGTTGTTCGATCAACCCCTGCCTGAGACTCTTGGAATGAAGCCCCCCCCCCAAGACCCCCCAAAGATAGCCTGTGGTAAATTGTAGAAATTCATTTAATTGGTGTGCCGTGTGTCCGCTATACAGTGGTACCTCGGGTTTAGTACTTAATTCGTTCCAGAGGTCTGTTCTTAACCTGAAACTGTTCTTAACCTGAAGCACCACTTTAGCTAATGGGGCCTCCTGTTGCCGCTGCGCCACCGTGCGATTTCTGTTCTCATCCTGAAGCAAAGTTCTTAACCCGAGGTAATATTTCTGGGTTAGCGGAGTCTGTAACCTGAAGCGTATGTAGCCTGAAGCGTATGTAACCCGAGGTACCACTGTATTTAACTGGGGACAGTTATCGGGGTGAATCCATTTACATGTCTAAGGAGTTGGCCATCGCAACTATAGCATTTGCAGTCGTACCTTGGAAGTTGAACGGAATCCGTTCCGGAAGTCCGTTTGACTTCCAAAATGTTCGGAACTGAAGCGCGGCTTCTGACTGGCTGCAGGAAACTCCTGCGGCCAATCGGAAGCCACAGAAGCCCTGTCGGACGTTCGGCTTTCAAAAATAGTTCACGAAACGGAACAGTCATTTCCGGGTTTGTGGCGTTCGGGATCCAAAATGTTCGAGAACTAAGCTGTTTGAAAACCAAGGTACGACTGTACACAGCTTTGAACATCATGCCCATCCCTTCTCTTTCTCTCTCTCCCCCCAGTCCACCTCCGATACCTGCGTGCCGACGGGAAGGTGCATTCGGTGAACCTGCAGAACACCAACCTGGTCGATGGGCGCAGCCACACCGCCCTCCTGCGGATGAGCGGCCTGCAAGGCGGCCGCCTCTCGGTGGAGCTTTACGTGGACTGCAAGCTAGTGGACTCCAGCGCCGGGCAGCCTGAGATGGCGCCCCTCGACCCGGAGCAGGTGGAGGCGGTGGAGGTTCGGACGGGACAGAAAGGCTACCTCCGCTCGCAGGTAAGGGAGAAGAAGAAGAGCCCAGCTGCCGCCGCCGTTCCGTCACCCTTTAGTGTGACCGAGGGATTGATTGATTGATTGATAGATTGATTGGTTCACAGAAAAGATCACAATATACAAAATCAAAGTTAAAAACAATAACCCAATAACACCCCCCCATTATTATTAATTTTTACATAAATAGTGTTCGTTGTTGAACTGCTATAATATGCTATTTGGGTAAGGCGACTAAAGCTCCAATTAAGGCTTAGAATAAAACCAAACACTTTTTACTTTAGATGTCATCAATATTATGATAGTTTGCCTTTTATATAATACACTGATTGCTCTGATACTTTTCAATGTACAAATGGGATGGGAAGTGAAGGGCGGGGCTATGCAAATGAAAGGGAGGGGCAATACAGAAAGGGGCCATCTTGGTTGGCAAGATCTCTAGGGAGAGTGTGATGATCAGGGCTGACAACTTGGATTATAAAGAACCACTTGGAGAAATCTCTGTGTCGTGTGCTTTGTCAACCCACTACTTAATGGGGGGGGCAGCTAAGCCCTGCCACACATAATCGCATGACATGATGCACCATTAGAATGGCAATGTCCATCAACTTTGGGGGCCCCCGGCCCCCTCAAATATTTTATTAGGAGTTGGCTCCTGTGGTGCCGATTTATTTCTCACAATGCCCAACGGATCTTTAAGTGCTGACCTTTCTGTTTCCTCCATAAGACAATGGCTGAAGCTTTTTATTACGTTACGAAGCTGATTTATGTTAATGAAGAAAAATTCAGCCTTCCTCTCTTACAGCACTCCCTCATTTTATTATTAGATTATTATTTATAATTAAATTTGTATTCCACCCTATACCTGTAGATCTCGGGGCGGTACACAGCGTAAAATTACAATATAAAAACCACAAAGCACATAATAAAAACAAGAACAAAAACCAAGCCAATAATCCACCCCCCCCTTTCCACGACACATTTAAAAATGCATCTGATATCTATCAGCCAAAGGCTTTATTGAAGAGGAACAGGATTGAGGTCCTGAGCCGTTTATCCGTACAGCAACCTTGTGAGGTAGGGTTGGGTGAGATAAGTTGACTGGGAAAAGCCAGGCTTCCTAAACCTTGGCCCTCCAGATGCTTTTGGCCTACAACTCCCATGATCCCTAGCTAGCGGGACCACTGGTCAGAGATGATGGGAATGGTAGTCTCAAAACATCTGGAGGGCCGAGGCTGAGGAAGCCTGAGGCAAAAGCAGTATCTGGCCCTCATAAGTCTCTCCCAAGCCATACCCCTCATCAGCCCTGCTTTGCACCCTCCTATAATGTTTTTGCCAGGCTGGAATGTGTCCTTGAATTCCTCATGATTTAAAATAGCCTGCCCGGAAGAAGAATTCGAGAGGGGTTTTTGTAATAACCAGACGACCGTACAAAGGGAGGGGCATTGCATTCATTGCTCCTCCCACTTTTGCTTCTGGCTCCACCCACCGCCTGCATGTGGCCCCTGGAAGGCGAATGTGGCCCTTGAACTTTACTAGTCTCACTTGCCCCCATTTAGGGGATTGCAACCTAGGTGTACTGACACTGCTCCTCACCCCCATTTCCATCTTAGGGTTTCTTGGAATCCCTGAAGCTGATTCTCGGAGGTTCAATGAGCCGCGTTGGAGCCTTAAGCGAATGCCCCTTCCAGGGGGATGAATCCATGCAGAACACAGGTAAGGATTTCTTCGGCTTTTCATTTGCACGGCCAGAGCGGGATATTCCGTTCACGTTCAGGATCTGGGCTCAGGGTCCTGTGGAGCATTCCCACTATGGCCGTATTCACACAACCTGTTTAAAGCCGTGTCAGACCGCTTTAACCCCAAAGGATTCTGGGAGCTGCCGTTTGTTCAGGGCGCTAAGAGTTGTAAGGAAACCCACCCCGAGCTACAATTCCCAGAGTGGTTTAACAGTCAATCCAATCTCACAGAGAACTCTGGGAATTGTAGTTCGGGGCTGGGAGGGATAGGAGGGGTTTCCTAAACAATTTCGGTATCTTTAACACACTACAGGTCCCATAATATTTTTGGGGAAGCCAGGGCTGCTTAAAGTGGGATGAGAGCATTTTAAATGGATGCTGTGAATGTGGCCTCTGAGTTACAGTGGAATCTCGGTTGTCAAACATTTCAGAAGTTGAACAATTCGGAACCCAAATGCCAACAACCCAGAAGTGAATGCTTCCGTTTTCAAACGCGCCTCAGAAGTCGAAGCGTTTCTCCATTTCTTAGAAAGGAATTTGCCGACTGGCAATTGCACCTCGGTTGTTGAACATTTCGGAAGTCGAGCAGTCTTCCGAAACGGATTACGTTCGACAACAGAGGTTCCACTGTATTCTGATAGCAGAGGCCCACATCCCCGTTTTGAGGCCACCAGCAACTGACAGTGCGTTACTGAACTTCTTCAAGTCCTTTCATAGCATCTTATTTCTGTTTTCTTTTCCCTTTCAGTATCCAACGTGATCAATTCCCTCTTTGGTGAGTCTGATGACTTCTCCTTTGTTACGTCCCCCTCATCCATGTGTGTCTCAGAACAAATCTTGTCTTCTTAAGCACAAGCTTTTTCCTCAGTTACAGAGCTTGTTGGGTGGTGCGGGCAATGATGTTCTTGGTTCAAGCATCTTAAGTCTTAAGGCGTGAGTGGGCAAACTAAGGCCCGGGGGCCGGATCCGGCCCAATTGCCTTCTAAATCCGGCCCGCGGATGGTCCAGAAATCAGCGTGTTTTTACATGAGTAGAATGTGTCCTTTTATTTAAAATGCATCTCTGGGTTATTTGTGGGGCAAAGGAAATCGTTCTCCCCCCCACAAAAAAATATAGTCCGGCCCCCCACAAGGTCTGAGGGACAGTGGACTGGCCCGCTGCTGAAAAAGCTTGCGAACCCCTGTGAGGTGTTACTAGCAGTACATAAAGCCCTTAACAGCTTGGGACTAGTTTACCTGCAGAGATTGCTTTACCCCAAATATTCCCATTTGATAGCTTTGATCAGTGCAACCAGTTCTGTTACACGTGCCACATAATACTCATTCTGCATTTGTAAGAGGTCAATCTTTTAGCTGGGCAGCACCTGAACTGTTCACGTCAGGCAGACACCTTTGCGATACACTTTTCAGTGCCTGCTAAAAACATCTTTGTTTAGGCAACCCTATCCAGACCTGTGGAACACTGGCCTGTGTTTTGACCTGGCTTTTTAGATTATCAACGATCTTAATTATTTTTCAAATGTTTTAAACGGTTGCTTTCTTGCTGATGATTTCAGCGTTTCTTTCAGCATTTGTAAAACACCTTCTGAGGTGGTTTTTCTTGTACATAAATGGATTTTCCATAAAAATAAATAAGTCGAGGCAATTGACTTTCCCCCATTGTTGTGACAGGGGAGCAAACCAGGGCCCTTGTGAAACAACTCACCCTTTTCAACCAGATCCTGATGGAACTTCAGGAGGACATGAGAGACCAGGTGAGAGGGGGACAATAAGTCCAGGTAAGGTCAACCTGGGGGGGGGTATACAACTTTGCAAAAAAAAAATCAAATCTCAACCACTTTTGTGTCTGTCTGTATTTTCACCTTTTGAAATATGGCAACCCTACACTGAAAACTTTTTATATTCGGTCAGAGTCAAAGAATACAGTGGTGCCTCGCAAGACGAAATTAAACCGTTCCGCGAGTCTCTTCGTCTTGCGGTTTTTTTGTCTTGCGAAGCACGGCTATTAGCGGCTTAGCGGCTATTAACGGCTTAGCGGCTTAGCGGCTATTAACGGCTTAGCGGCTTTAAGAAAAAGGAAACAAACTCGCAAGAACTCGCAAGACGTTTCATCTTGCGAAGCAAGCCCATAGGGAAATTCGTCTTGCGGAACGACTCAAAAAACGGAAAACCCTTTCGTCTAGCGAGTTTTTCGTCTTGCGAGGCATTCGTCTTGCGGGGCACCACTGTACATCTTTTCAAAATAGCTACTGTTATGTACTGAAGTTCTCACCCTGGGCCAGCAGGGGGATACTGTCGATAGTTTTCACTCAGGTCCGCATATGCAAATAAGGAATTGAAAGTGACCTTCAGTGATTGGGTAGTTACAGAAAGTTGTTACTGTTGCTTTGTAGCTGAGCTCTATATAAGCAGGTTGGGTGAACCCTTCAGTTCTGTTCTGTTCTGGCCTGTGAATAAACAAGAGCTGTCTGAAGAATCGCTGTGTCGTCTGATATGTTCACCCACAACTTCACAGCTACCCGATTTCTTATTTTTAACTTTAAATATTTTTTTCTGTATTGTTTGGTTTGCTGCGCAGTTGTTGCAAACTACTCTCCTGGCCCATTTCCTTGTCCATTGCTCCAGCGCCCCATCTGCGGCACACTCCATTGCACACACAGTGATGTGTCTCTGTTCTTCCCAGGTGAAGGAGATGTCTTTGATCCGAAACACCATCATGGAATGTCAGGTGTGCGGTGAGTGCCGAGGGAGGGGACTGGGTGGGAAAGACTGAATGACGTGAAATTGGGTGCTTTCCTGGACTGTGAGGCAAGCACCCTTCATGATTATATCTTGGGCTGTAAGTCATGTGAAATTCCGAGCACTAAATACTTAAAGAGACCCCTTGAGTCGATTGCCACATTTAGCAACATCGATAAAATCTATTACCTGCTGTCTGGCATGGACAAACTGGTTATATTTAACACAGTGAAGTTTGTGCTAAAAGCCTCTCAGCTCAGGAAAGCCCTAAAGTCCTGTCTTGCACACAGAGTTGTCTGCCATTTGTGTATATCTGTGAAGTGTTTTATAATGTTTTAAACATATGTGCTATAATCAGTGCTCTTTTTCCTAACAAAAATGTTTAGAGGTACTCTCATTTTGACTCAAGAAAATCACCATTTTATAGTTCAAATTGGGAAAAATGAGTACAGTAAATGGACAAAAGTACAAAGATTCACAAAATGGTTAGAGGCATGCGTCCCCCTGCGTCCCCCCAGGAAAAAAAAGCACTGGCTATAATATGTTTTTGAGATGAGTTTGTTTTTGTTTGCTTTTGGCTATAACCTGTATTTGGTTGAGCAATAAAATCTGATGATGATGATGATACGCACGCAAGCTTGATTACGTCAGTCATCCTAGCACAGCCTTCTGGGGTGGGTGGGTGGGTGGGTGGGTCACGTGCCTTATTATTATTATTATTATTATTATTATTATTATTACTACCCTGCCCATCTGACTGGGTTGCCCCAGCCACTGTGGGCAGCTTCCAACATATATAAAAACATAATGAAACATCGAACACACAAAAAAATCCCTATACAGGGCTGCCTTCAGATATTTTCTAAAGGTTGTTTATTTACTTATTTCCTTGGCTCTGGGGTTGCATAAATCCATACCCTCCAACAATTCTCTGATGAAAATAGGGATGTCCTAGGGGAAAGCGGGACATTCTGGGATCAAATTAGAAACTGGGACAGCTTCTGTAAATCCGGGACTGTCCCTGGAAAATAGGGGCACTTGGAGGGTCTCCAATAGGACTGGAATATGGGCCCAGAGCAAATTCCCAACCCTTGATGCAGGCTCTGGTTGTCAGCATCCTTCCCCTTATTATTCCTTTGCTCCAGTATTCAGTGACTTGACCCCTCGCTGCCATCATTTCCCCTCCTCCCCACAACAGGGTTTCACGAACACCGCTCCCGCTGCAACCCAAATCCTTGCTTCAGCGGCGTCGACTGCATGGAGACCTACGAGTACCCGGGCTACCGTTGCGGACCTTGTCCGCCAGGCTTTGAAGGCAACGGCACCCACTGTGCCGACATCAACGAGGTAAGCACGGTAGTTTTAGCGTCATTCAGCTAGGAATTTGGCCGTCCTGAGGCTGAGGTTTAGCTGCCAGCCAGATTCATCATCCTCTGTGCTGGAGTCGACACGGTCGTGTTCAGATCTCGGTGACCTCGCAGTTTCCAGTTCGATGCCAAATCAGATTTGTCATTCTTTGGCAAAGAGTTTTATTCCACCACAAACTCTTAGGCTGATTTACAGATGCTCTTGGTTAATGGTCCCACCCCGCTTTCTTAAGGTCAAGTGTTTTCTTTGTTCGGTTTCTTTCCTTGGGCAATAACTCTGAACGATTTTTGCCTGCTGTTAACTCTTCCCTTTTTTGTGTGTGTGTTGAATAATTCCCCCCCCCCAATTTTTTTAATTGGGTTTCCAAATTTATAATAAACACAAAAAGAAAACATACAACAAACAAACAAACAAACATATATCTTAACTGTTAGAATCCCACTTTAAATAACATTGTTAGGTGACAGCCTCAGATCCCCCCTAACTGTGTTTCCATAATACTCATTTTAGCGGTTTTCCAATATCCACTTTCAAATTAAATTAACTTGTTCCATTAACATCTTTCTTTCTTTTCATAATGCTCTCAATCCATAATGTTAAACAATCAATCTATTTTACTCCTAGGCCAATTTGGTACTTACAAGTAGTTCTACTTAATTTATGTATGAGTATCTAGCCAAATAGCCCTTAAATTTCTTCCATTCTTCTTGATGTTCCTCTTCCTTCCGATCGCGGATTCTTCCAGTCAGGTCAGCCAGCTCCAAAAAATCCATCATCTTCATCTGCCATTCCTTAATTTTTATTTGATTTCAAGAAAACAAAACAGAGGAACTTCTAGTAAACACACCTAACGGAATCCTGCTACCGACACAGCAGTGTAAATCTTTATTACGGTCATAGACCAGCATTAATGCTACCAAGACAGAGTCACAGCAAATGATGACATTATCTTGGAATAATTGCCAGTTTTGTGTGATTATTATGCATCAGTATAACCCGTCGAAAGCAACTTGTGGGTATTGGAAGGGCCTGAGAATTTTGTAAAACCTAATAAACAAAGTGATTATTTTAAAAAATGAGATAGGCAGGTAGCATGGTGTTGAGGGTTGGCGCCAATTTGAAGATGAAGGACCCACAACCGAGGTCTCCTGTTGTCCACAGTGTGCCCATGCCAACCCCTGTTTCCCTGGATCCAAATGTCTCAACACGGCACCCGGTTTCCGCTGCGAACCCTGCCCGCCTGGCTACAAGGGGAACCTCATATCTGGAGTAGGGGCAGACTATGCCAAAGCCAGCAAACAGGTGAGGAATTTTTTTGGAGTGTGTGTGTTTCTTTTATATAAAACCAAGATTGCCCATGCGGTTATATTCCTTTGCCCCAGGCACATGGTGGAACTGGCACCATTACTGGTGCTGCATAATGCTCATTCCCCATTTGTAAGAAACCAACCTTTTCAGGTAGCAGCATCTACACTTGGGAACTTCCTGTCCATTGACACCAAAGAGGGGCATTTGCCGCATTCTTTTCTGCTAAAAAAGTTTTGGCTTAGGGACTTGCCAATCAGAAGGTCAGCAGTTCGAATCCTCGCGACGGGGTGAGCTCCCGTTGCTCAGTCCCTGCTCCTGCCAACCTAGCAGTTCGAAATCACGTCAAAGTGCAAGTAGATAAATAGGTACCGCTCCGGCGGGAAGGTAAATGGTGTTTCCGTGCGCTGCTCTGGTTCGCCAGAAGCGGCTTAGTCATGCTGGCCACATGACCCGGAAGCTGTACGCCGGCTCCCTCAGCCAATAAAGCAAGATGAGCGCCGCAAGCCCAGAGTCGGTCACGGCTGGACCTAATGGTCAGGGGTCCCTTTACCTTTACCTTTTATCCAGACACGTACAATGTTGTCACGTTTTTATCTTATTGTTCATTTTAATTATCTTTCAAGTGCATTTTTAGCTGTGTTTCAATGATCATTTCATTGTTTTATTCTTTTTGTAAGCCACTCTGAGGTGTTTTCTTACATGTGCTGTTAGCTATTACGACGACGATCGATTTATTGATTACCTTCTAAGCCACCGTCTGAAGGCGATTTCCACATAAGGCAATTTAAAACAGTTAAAAAGGCAAAAACAACAGGCACGTTTAAAATTGGACTAAAACCGTTGCAAGTGGACGCTCGTGGGCGATCAAGCGATATATAAATTTTGTGCAATAAATCAATAACGAATAGATGAATAAGCAAATGTTCCAATAAATAACAACTCGAGAGGGGTCTTTATTTCTTTATGTATTGCATTTATATATAAAAACGATCTCTCTCCTCTCTCCAGACTTGCACAGACATTGACGAATGCAACGATGGGAACAATGGCGGATGTGATCCCAACGCCATCTGCACCAATACAGTGGTGAGTCTGTCTAGGGTGAAGAAGTGGGGTCCTCCATGTGGAAACAGGGACTGAAGAGGCTACGGTTACTTGCCCTGGCTGCCCTTACACTACCGGGACTGGTTCAGGATCTTGTATTGATTTGTAAGGCCCCGAACAATTAGGATCCACGATACCTCAAGGACCACCTGATCCTTTATTTCCCTGCCCAATCAGGGAGCTGTTTGGGGGAGCCACTGCTAGGGGTCCACCATGTTAGGGGTCTCCCATGCCTCGTATAAACGTCCACACGCTCCAACACTTTGAGGCCAAAACCTGGACGCTGTCTTCCCAGTTGCCACCTCCTCATGTTTTAATCACAAGAGCACGGCAGCCATTTTGGTTCTTGCATTCTCGCACCATTTCACGCTGTGGTTTCCCCTCCTGAAAAAAGCACTTTTGTGGGTGTGGCACCCCAAAATGCATGTTTTCGGGTGCCGCACGAAGGTTGCAGCCACAAAAAAGCATTTTTCTGGGGTTGGGGAAGGGATCATGCCACAAAGTCACACAAGTTCAAGGCAACCAAAATGGCTGCCGTTCTCTCACGGTAAAAAAATGGGATGTCCCGGTTTTTCCGTGACACTTGTGGGCATGCACATCTTGTATCCACCAGATCTGTGCATTCAGGAGTGTGGGTCCGATTTTGCGCAGTTCCCTTCCAGCTGAAGTCAAACAGTACTGTTCCCTGTTGAACTTCCGGCTGAGCAGGGCTTGTGAGGGGTGAGGCTGAGGGAGAGCCCTGAGAGCATCGGAGCCAACTCCTAGGGGCCGAGGTCCCTTCGCCCCCAAAGTTGATGGGCATTGTTATTTAAATAGTGTGTGCGTGCCACGTTGATTATGCAAGAGGAGGGTTGCCGGAGGGGGGAGAGGCCATATTTGGCCCCTGGGCTCAGAGTTCCTCACCCCTGCTGTAAGGTAAACTATTGATTATCCCTCATATTGGAGGCTGAGAAAGAGCGGCTTGCCTAAGGCTGCTTAAGTGAGTTTGTGGGACTGGCTCTGAAGAACCCTTTGTTCCTATTTGAACTACAGTGGTACCTCAGGTTAAGAACTTAATTCGTTCTGGAGGTCAGTTCTTAACCTGAAACTGTTCTTAACCTGAAGCACCACTTTCGCTAATGGGGCCTCCTGCTGCTGCCGCGCCTCCAGAGCACAATTTCTGTTCTCATCCTGAAGCAAAGTTCTTAACCCAAGGTACTATTTCTGGGTTAGTGGAGTCTGTAACGTGAAGCGTATGTAACCTGAAACATCTGTAACCCAAGGTACCACTGTAGTCCTTTAAAGCCATGAGGACTGGAATCTTGGTTTCTTTTTGGGTGTGGAACTATAGCTCAGTGGGAGAGCACCCTCCTTGCATGCAGAAAAGGTCCCCAACATATCCAGGTAGGGCTGGGGATATCTGCCCCTCTTGCTCGGAACCCTGGACAGCTGCTGCCAGTCAGTGTTGACACTACTGAGTTAGATGGACCAACAGTGTTCCACGTTTCTGCAAAAAAACCAACACACACAAAAACCACATTTCCTTTTCGTTTTGTTTCCCTTGGTAGGGATCCTACAAATGTGGGCCTTGCAAGTCGGGTTTTGTGGGGAACCAGAACGGCAGCTGCACCCCGCAGAAGACCTGCCAGAGCCCCAGCCACAACCCCTGCGACATCAACGGATACTGCCTCTTTGAACGCAATGGAGATGTTTCCTGCGCGGTGAGTCCTTTTGAGGCAAAATTGGGGCAAATGCATTTAGGGGTGCCATATGGTTGAGCTTTTTTTGCCAAATTTGAAAATGATGTTTTTGAGCTATCTCCAAAAACACATTTCTTGCATACTCTGCTTTCTCTTCAGATCGTATAAATCTTTCGCCTTTTACAAAAACACATTTCTTGCGATTTCCCCTGGACACTGCTTCCTAATGCAGTATTCTGGGTGTATGGCAACTCTACCTACATTAAAAGTGCTATGATGATGCTAGTTTAAACAGGCATGGCTTCCCCCCAAAGAATTCTGGGAAATGTAGTTTGTTACGTGTGCTGAGAGTTGTTAGCAACTCTCTTAGCAACCTTAACAAACTGCACCTCCCAGAATTCTCTGCGGGATGCCATGGCAGTTCAAAGGGTCATCCTAGTGCTTCAAATGTATGGTGTGGACTTGCAAGCTGCCCCTGCTTTCCATTGGCTCTGGCGCCACCTACTGTTGGCCTTCCATCTTGCCACCATTGCAAAGTGGCCGAGAGACTTCTCTCGCACAACACAAATCAATCTGCCTCCTTTTCCCCAGCTCTGCAGTGTCTTTTTTTTGATTCGGAACTGATCCTGCGTTCGTACAAATTTCATTTGACACCTTGCAGTCATGGGCATCTACAGGGTTTCCCCCCCGGGGGGGGGGGTGTAAAAGTAAAACACAGAAAAGGGGGAGTAGCCTAATTGTTTCTACCCCACCTCCAAATTAGAAGAGTCCGTACATTTTATTTATCTACTTATTTACTGCAGTTATAGCCCACCTTTTCTCCATGGGGTTCAAGGGGGCAGGTATACTTCTGCTCCCCCTATATATCTTCACAACAACCCTGTGAGGTAGGTTAGGCTGGGAGTGAGTAATAATAATAATAATAATAATTTATTTATACCCCACCCATCTGGCTGGGCTTCCCCAGCCACTCTGGGCGGCTTCCAACAAAATATTAGAATACAGTAATGCATCAAACATTAAAAGCTTCCCTAAACAGGGCTGCCTTCAGATGTCCTCTAAAAGTCTGGTAGTTGTTTTTCTCTTTGACATCTGGTGGGAGGGCGTTCCACAGGGCGGGTGCCACTGCCAAGAAGGCCCTCTGCCTGGTTCCCTGTAACTTGGCTTCTCACAGTGAGGGAACCGCCAGAAGGCCCTCGGCGCTGGACCTCAGTGTCTGGGCTGAACGATGGGGGTGGAGACGCTCCTTCAGGTATACTGGACTGAGGCCGTTTAGGGCTTTAAAGGTCAGCACCAACACTTTGAATTGTGCTCGGAAAAGTACAGGGAGCCAATATAGGTCTTTCTAGACCGGTGTTATGTGGTCTCGGCGGCTGCTCCCAGTCACCAGTCTAGCTGCCGCATTCTGGATTAGTTGTAGTTTCCGGGTCACCCAATGAGCTTCATGACCTGGTAGGGGTTTCCCAGGTCCTAACCACTGCACTCTAACCACTGCACCACACAGCCTTTTTGCCTTGTACCTCAGGTTCTACGATTTCTAGAAGTTAGCTCTTCTTTTTAATGAAGCTTGAAATCGACAGATTATTATTATTATTCATATGAGGCGGGGGGCAAATGTCCCCATGCCCCCAACTTGCAGACAGTCAGGGACATGGGGGCTGATATCTGTAGTACCAGTTGTTGCAAAAATATTGTTTCCCCTTTGCCTTCCCAGTGCAGCGTGGGTTGGGCCGGGAACGGCAATGTGTGCGGACGCGACACAGACATCGATGGCTACCCAGACGAGCCTTTGCCCTGCATTGATAACAACAAGCACTGCTCCAAGGTAAGATGTGGCGGCAGCAGGAACAAAAGGGCCTATCGATGGCTACTAGCCACGTTGGCTATACTCTGCCTCCACAGCCTGAGAAAGTAATGCTTCTGAATACCAGTTCCTGGAAACCAAAGGAGGGGCGAGTGCTGTTATATGTGACTTAAAGGTAAAGGTAAAGGGACCCCTGACCATTAGGTCCAGTCGTGGCCGATTCTGGGGTTGCAGCGCTCATCTCGCTTTATTGGCCGAGGGAGCCGGCGTAGAGCTTCCAGGTCATGTGGCCAGCCTGACTAAGCCGCTTCTGGCAAACCAGAGCAGCGCACGGAAACGGCGTTTACCTTCCCGCCGGAGCGGTACCTATTTCTCTACTTGCACTTTGACGTGCTTTCGAACTGCTAGGTTGGCAGGAACAGGGACCGAGCAACGGGAGCTCACCTCGTCGTGGGGATTCAAACCGCCGACCTTCTGATCGGCAAGTCCTAGGCCCTGTGGTTTAACCCACAGTGCCACCCGCGTCCCATATATATGTGTGTCTTATATATATATATTTAATCAAAGTATTTCTCTCCTGACATATCTTCCTATATACATAAAAATGTAAGCCTGTCGTCACACAGCTGCTGTTGGAGAATTAAAACCCCATTTAAATCATCCCTTTGTTCAGAAACATGAGGACTGAAATCATAGAATTACCGTATTTTTCGCTCTATAACACGCACCCGACCATAACACGCACATAGTTTTTAGAGGAGGAAAACAAGAAAAAAAAATATCTGAATGAAACAGTGGATGTATCATTTTTGTGCTTCATGCTGCGGCCACAGACATGTGATTTGACGGTGAGTTTGGGGTAGCCCAATGCAAAGATCCTGAGGATCCATGTGGATCCATGCTTTGTAACCACGTTTTTGTACCATTGCAGCCCCAGGCAACAGTGGGTGCGTGATTTTTTTGGTGCAGGCTGTAGCCATGGACATGCTATGTGATCTGATGGTGAATTTGGGGTGACCCAATGCAAAGATCCTGAGGATCCATGTGGATCCATGCTTTGTAACCACGTTTTTGTACCATTGCAGCCCCAGGCAACAGTGGGTGCGTGATTTTTTTGGTGCAGGCTGTAGCCATGGACATGCTATGTGATCTGATGGTGAATTTGGGGTGACCCAATGCAAAGATCCTGAGGATCCATGTGGATCCGTGCTTTGTAACCAAGTTTTTGCACCATTGCAGCCCTGTTTTTGCATCAGATCATTGCTATGTGATCTGATGGTGAATTTGGGGTGACTCAATGCAAAGATCCTGAGGATCCATGTGGATCCGTGATTGGAACCACGTTTTAAGTAGGGAGGGAAGGAAAAACATAGAAGCGACGAGGAGAGGGGTGTGCAGAGAAGCAGCTGGCTAAGAATGCAGGAGAGGGGTTTTACCGGAGGGAGGAAAGGAAGGCAAAAGTCCCCCCCCCACAAGCCAGCCAGCTCTCTCTCTCTCTCCCCCCCCCCAACCTGAATGTTGCCTTCGAGTCCCAGACGCACGGAGAGGAATTAGAAGGACGCTCTGCTTTCCACTCTGCTGCCTGGAGGGGAGGGGTTTTCTCTGCTCTTTGTTCCGTTTGAGCAAACACAGTAAGGAAACAGAAGCGGGTGGGCAGTAAGACCCTGAGGCAGAATGCAGGAAAGCAGCAGCTTACCTCCCTTCTCCGGACGATTTGATATTTGCCTGATTTTTGCCTTCACTCGCGCTTGTCAGCTCCAGGGCCACACATTCGCTCAATAACACGCACAGACATTTTCCCTTACTTTTTAGGAGAAAAAATCTGCGTGTAATAGAGGGAAAAATACGGTATATTTTAAGGGAAAAGCTGTAGCTCAGGGGTAGAGTTTGTGCTCTGTGTGCAGGATGTGGCAGGTTTGGTCCCTGGAATCTCCACCGAGGACTTGGGAAAACGTTTGTCGGAAATCCTGAACAGTTGCAGCCAATCAGGGATTTATTCTGACTTGCCCCACCCTCCACCTTGCCCCGTTTCATGCAGGACAACTGCCGGCTTACGCCGAATTCGGGTCAAGAGGATGCTGACAACGATGGCATTGGGGACCAGTGTGACGACGACGCGGATGGCGACGGGATCAAGAACGTGGAGGTAGGCCCAAGCGCAACTTCCCACTCAGGCTGGATGTATCAGACAAGAGCGAGGGTAGGGGACCTTTTTTAGGCCAAGGGCCACATTACACTCATGGGCAACCTCCCAGGGGCCGCTTACCAAGCTGGGTGCAGCCAGAGACGCACCCCATTCTCCATCTTCCCATCGAGGCAAGCAGGAGGCATTATCCAAGTCCAAGTACTTGTTCCAACTAGGTAGAACCACAAGGGATGGGCGGCTTTTAATGTTTAATAGACTATTGTATTTTAATATTTTGTTGGAAGCCGCCCAGAGTGGCTGGGGAAACCCAGCCAGATAGGCGGGGTATAAATAAATTATTATTATTATTATTATTATTATTATTATTATTATTATTATTATTATGCAGAGGAAGGCTGGTGAAGGGTGTGGCCTGGGAAAAGGGGTGTGGCTGGGTCAGAGGACCATGGGTCAGATAGACAGGGCATTTGGGCCCTTGGCCTGAGGCGTCCCATCCCTAGAAGCATTAAGGATATAGGCTCTTAGACCTTCTTATCCCATATACAACACTCCCCTATTTCTAGCCCCTTTGCAAAGGATCAGACCACACACTGCAAAGTATGTTTAGAATGCTTTACTTACAGATTCAAGGTCTCAGTCATGCTTTGCTCCATGCAGCAGCAAGGATAACGCAGGCAAAATGCTCTTGGGTAGAAAATGCAGAATATAGTTCCAAACACATGCTGCAAACTTGGGAGCGAGCTCACACATGTCTGTCTCGGTGGATTGCACAATGAGAGAGAGAGAGAGAGAGAGAGAGAGAGAGAGAGAGAGAGAGAGAGAGTAGAAAGTCTCCGTCTCCAGAGGAGTCTATCTAGCAATGCAACTCTGTGGTTGTTTACCCCCTTCATTCACTAACTAACAGCCACGCATAGTTATGTTTGACTGCAACCCTCCACAAAAGGAACATCAGGAAACGGGGCAGAAGAACCAGCATTGCACATTGCAATCAGGAAGGCTAAGGCAATATTCCCCATGTCTGAATTCACCTTTTTCTCTGTCTTGTGCCCTGGTCATAGGACAACTGCCGTCTCTTCCCCAATAGAGACCAGCAGAATTCAGACACGGATTCCTTTGGGGATGCTTGTGACAACTGCCCTAACGTACCCAACAACGACCAGAAGGACACAGACGGCAACGGGGAGGGGGACGCTTGCGACAATGACATCGACGGCGACGGTGAGTGGAAGGGTCAAATCGTGGTAGAGTTCGTATGGCTGGCTTTGTCATACAGGTGGAGCTAGCACCCAGCAAAGACGGACGAGTCTTCTTTCCATTCCATGCCCGTTTTTTCATACATATAGTCATAGTTCTGTCCTGTCCTGTTTTCTGGGGTTTAAGAAATATGTAAGCCCTCCCCAAAAGGGGAAATAACACTTATTTATTTCCTTCAGGTCTTTGTACACCACCCTTTAGCCAAAAAAGGATCTCCTAGAGCGGTTTCCAAAGATCAATATTAAGATTGCAATCTAAGAAAACGCACAGCACGTGAGGAAAAGGGAACGGGAGGGAGGAGGAAAGGCCAAGCCCAGGCACAGGTTTTCCAGGTTATGGTTTTTATAACACATTTAATATGTCTGATCTGAGAAAACAGATTTAACCTCTGGTACAGAAGCATGACGACACATGCTCTAAGGATGTTTATTTTTTTTAATTAAAAAAAAAGCTATTGGGAAGCAATTCAACTTAATTAATTGTACCCTGGAGAGCTGCTGCCTATCAGTGTAGACCATACTAAGCTAGATGGACTCGGTTTAAGGCACGTTCCTGTGCTCCTATGAAACAGCCCCTTTCCCCTTCTCCCCTTCCGTAGGAATTCCCAATGGGCTTGACAATTGCCCCAAAGTGCCCAACCCGCTGCAGACGGATCGCGACGAAGACGGCGTGGGAGACGCCTGCGACAGTTGTCCTGAGATCAGTAACCCTACTCAGGTATGAGCGTTGTAACATTCTACAGTTCCCGGGATCCTCAGGCAGTGGTGTCCAAAAGTGGTGTCCAAACTATTTTCAAAGAGGGCCAGATTTGATGGTGAAGGGCCGTGAGGGCCAACCAAAGTTGTTAACCTTTTTTTAGGATTGAAGTTGTTGAGGTTTTTTTTTAAGGATTTTACCCCAAGAAATAAACTGCCACAGGGGCCGGATTAAACCGACCGGCAGGCCGGATTGGGCACCCTAAATGGACTTTGGACATGTTGAGTTTCTGTTAATTGGTTCTCATGGGAAACTTACAGATTCTGGCTTCACACAATTAACTCAAGGCCGTGTCAATTTACTCTTGGCAGAAAGCCAAGGTCAGCTTGACCTAGAAACTACTTACTCTGATTGGTTAACGACCAGCACTCAACTCTGTTATCTAGGGATTGCTAGCACAGTGTGATGTGGGGTGTGTTAGGAGTAGGAGTGCTGTGTGTGGTTAAGAGAGAGAGAGAGAGAAAGAAAGGATTTATTTTGCTTTGTTTTGTATGCAGAAACTCTGCTGGTTTTATTTTTTCTTTTTAATAAATCCTGTAAATAGTTATTCTGAGTCTAGCTGACTAGTCATTTCCACCTCAACTAGCTTCTTCGCTGTGCAGGAAAACTCTGCTACGTTTGGGCTAAAGCCATTAGAGCTATGCCTGACACTTCAAAGTTCCATGAGGTTATGGGTA
This sequence comes from Podarcis raffonei, assembly GCF_027172205.1. Classification (NCBI taxonomy): domain Eukaryota; kingdom Metazoa; phylum Chordata; class Lepidosauria; order Squamata; family Lacertidae; genus Podarcis; species Podarcis raffonei. The sequence continues at coordinate 9,702,024 of NC_070617.1, read as the reverse complement.
TCGTGCTGCCAGCCTGAGTTGCGGTGGTGTCAGCATCAACGGCGTTGGTTCCAGTAGTTCCAGAAGTTGTTGTTCCTGTTGGTGCAGCAGATGGACACTGGCTGGTTCCTGACTGTGGTGAGCTGGTGACGCAGCGGACACAAGGACAACAGCTGCAGCGTGTGAGTGCTGGGTGCTGTGGTTCCTGTTTTCTCTCTCAGTGGTCGTGAGTAGCTGGTTCCGGGTTCCAGGGACATCGCTCTCAAGATGGCCTCACAACCAGTTCAGATGGCTTTTGAGCGTCTGAATGACTCCAATTACTTGCTGTGGTCGGAACGCATGCAGGCAGTGCTGCAGAGGGATCGTCTCTGGCAAGTGGTGAGTAAGTTTCCTGTGAAGCCTGATGATGAAGACCTCGATAAAGACCAAAGAGCAAGGGCCACAATTGTCTTGGGGCTGGAAGATTCCCAGTTGCCGTATGTGAGGGGAATCAAGTCAGCTAGAGGTGTGTGGCAAGCACTTAAAGAACTCCATGTGCGTGAGACAGCGGTTTCCAAGCTGTTCATTCGCAAGGCATTGTACAAGGCAATGTTACAGCCTGGGGTTACAATGCAGGAACACCTACACAGTTTACAGTTAAAGTTTGCTGCGCTACAGGAAAGAGACTGTGCATTAGACCAGCAGGAGAAGGTGGCTATTATTTTGAGTTCTCTCCCGGAAAGCTGGGATAATTTAGTTTTGTCTCTAGAAGGCATACAGGAGCGTGATTTATCAATCAGTTACGTTACTGGGCGTTTGATTGAAGAATGGCAGAAGAGGCAAGAAAGGTCGTTGGCTGCAGAGGCTTCTACAGGCGGGCGGTTTGGAAGGAGTTCTCATGCCGTGCCAGGGGTGAAGCAAGAGCAGCGTGCCGGTGAGGAGTCTGCGTTTGCTGTTAGGCGTTGTTTTCGATGTGGGTCTTCAGTGCATCTAAAACGACAATGTCCGGAGTTGGTCAAGTCTCAGTGGCCGGTGCAGGAGCAGAGACGAGATCAGCAGCAGCAGCAGCGTAAAAAGAAATTCTTCAAACGAAAACAGTCGGCTCAACTGGTGACCGCCGAGGTCAAGATTGCTGATGAGAAACAAGCTGTCTGGGTGGTCGATTCGGGAGCATCTCGGCACATCGTAAATTCAGATGAATTGTTTGTTTCCAAGAACTCAGCACAGCGCAGCCAGGTGGCTCTAGCAGACGGAAGTACTTCCGAAGTGATTTCGGGGGGTACAGTTTTTGTTCCTTGTCTTCGTGAATGCCTGCAAAATGTACTTTGTGTGCCATCATTAAGGAGCAATCTGATGTCTGTAGATTGTTTGCTAAAAGCTGGGTTTAAAGTGTATTTTGAAGGAGACAGTTGCATTATTAAGAAGGCTGGTGAGATTTTAGGCACTGCTAAGTCAGAGGGAGGCTTGTTTTGGCTTAAAGCAGGATCTCAAGTTGCAGCAGTAGTCAGTAAATCTCAGCCTGCAGTGAATAACAAAGCTATACATGACAACTGTGTGCACTTATTGCATAGGAAAATGGGGCATGCTTGCTGGAAAAGTGTACTAAAAATGTCTGAATTGGCTGATGGGGGTGATTTAAAGAGTTGTAACAAGTACCTTGATTGTAACGTTTGTAAAAAGGTTAAAACCCACAGAGTCTCTTACCCCAGAAGTGACAGAGTTAGTGAGTCACCGCTACAGCTGGTTCACATGGACGTAATTGGTCCATTTGCTGTAAGCAGGGGTGGATCACGTTTTTCATTAACAATTGTGGATGACGCCACGCGTTACTCTTGGGTTTTTCCTATGAAGAATAAGGGTGACGTGTTCACTAAGTTTAAAGGCTGGGTGGCATCTGTGGAAAGATTTCTGTCCACTAAACTCAAAAGGATTCAGACGGACAGAGGTGGCGAATTTATGTCAAATGCTTTTAGAGATTGGTTACAAAAGCGTGGCATTGGGCATAGAAAAACGAACGCTTTTTCCCCAGAGGAGAATGGCGTTGCAGAGCGAAAAAACAGATCTTTACAAGACATGATGTTTGCCATGCTTGATGATGCTGATTTGCCCATGTCTTATTGGGGGGAGAGCATGCTCACCGCGTGTTATCTCCAAAATAGGCTCTTTCATCAAACAATAGGTACAACTCCGTACTTTAAATTGTTTCAGAAAAAACCCAAAATTGACCATTTGCATGTGTTTGGATCAAAAGCCTGGGTGTTAATTCCAAAACAAATGAGGAATAAGGGAGATCCTAAGACCAAACAGTTAGTGTTTGTGGGTTACCAGGAGCTGGGAAAAGGTTTCCGCTTTGCTGAAGGGACAAATGGCATTGTGATCTCCAGGAATGCCAGTTTTTGTGAACATAGTGGCTGGGAGAGACTACATGCCAATACTGAGGTTTGGTTTGAACCTTCCCAGGAGCTTCATGACTCTGAAGGTAAACATAGAGAATCAGAGTCTGAGAGGGAGGAAAGTTCAGATAAGAGTTCTCAAGAAAGTGGAGTTGCCCAAAGACCAGTTGTTAAGCAACAAAAGAGAGGTCATAGTTCTGAGGAGGAAAGTGGGTCAGAAGAAAAATCTTCTCCCAGAAGATCTAAAAGACAAAACAAAGGAGTGCCTCCGGTGCGTTTTTCTCCAGATAGTGCAAATGTGTTTAGTGTAATTGCAGAGCCCAAGAGTTTTCAGGAGGTGTTAAAGTTACCAAAAGAGGAGGCAGAGCTCTGGAAAGAGGCAATGGAGGAAGAGATGTCCTCTCTGAATGAGCACAAGGTTTTTACACCAGTAGCAGCGCCTAAGGGGGACAGTGTAAGGCTGATTTTAACGCTTGGAGCAAAGAGAAAACTCCTGTTAAACCATTTTGATATCCAGACTGCATATTTACATGCATCAATATCAGAAGACCTGTATCTAGCCGAACCGCCTGGTTATGAGACAGGTTCCAATAGAGTGTTGAAATTAAACAAAGCTCTATATGGTCTCAAACAGGCTGCAAGATCTTGGAACAAATGTTTCCATGAGGCCTTAGTGTCATTTGGTTTCAAGCAGAGTACAGCTGACAATTGTGTTTATGTACGTGGTACAGGCAGTGATCAAGAGTTTTGTCTGATTTATGTAGATGATGTATTGTATGCTTGCAAAACAGATAAACAAACTGAAAGGTTTGCCAAGCAATTGTCCAGTAAGTTCAAAATGAAAGACTTAGGCCCGGTTAGGACATATCTAGGGTTGGAAGTGTGCTGGGCCCAAGATGGCAGCTGCCTAATTAGTCAGCAGAACAAAGTTAAACAACTACTGACTACATACAGGATGCAGGATTGCAAAGGGGCTGTGGTGCCTATGGATCCAGGTTTCATAAAAACACTTCATATAGATGAGAGTCCTGAATTTGAACATCCTGATGTATATCATTCTGTAATTGGAAGTTTATTGTATCTAGCACAGTGGTCCAGACCTGATATTAGCTACGCTGTAGGCATATTAAGTAGATTGGTCTCAAAACCCACACTAAATGCCTGGAAAGGGGTAAAACAAGTTCTGAGATACCTCAAACAGACAATTGGCTATATGTTACAATTAAATTCTTCAGAGGATGAAATGTTGAGTTGCTACTGTGATAGTGACTGGGGAAATTTGCCAGATAGAAAATCTGTCACAGGACTGGTCATAATGGTCGGTGGAGCTTTAATCAGCTGGCGGTCACGCAAGCAAGACGTTGTAAGTGTGTCATCAACGGAATCAGAGTACGCCGCGTTGAGTGAATTGTGCAACGAGGTGATTTATTTCAAGCATTTGTTAACAGATTTAAATGTAAATTGTGGAGAACCAGTACAAGTTTACATTGATAATCAAGCTTGTATAACTTTAAGTAAAACAGAGGGTTTCAAATCGCGTTCCAAACATATCTCTGTAAAATACCAAAATGTGCGTTGCTGTGTACAAGACAATGTAATCACATGTACTTATGTATCAAGTGAAGAAAATGTAGCAGATGTGTTAACTAAACCATTGGCAAAGGTAAAGAACAAGCGAATGTGCAAGGGTTTAGGTTTGCTGGAAAAATAATCTCCTACATAGGTGTATTTGATGTTAATTGTCCAGCAGAATCTGTGAGGGGGTGTTGAGTTTCTGTTAATTGGTTCTCATGGGAAACTTACAGATTCTGGCTTCACACAATTAACTCAAGGCCGTGTCAATTTACTCTTGGCAGAAAGCCAAGGTCAGCTTGACCTAGAAACTACTTACTCTGATTGGTTAACGACCAGCACTCAACTCTGTTATCTAGGGATTGCTAGCACAGTGTGATGTGGGGTGTGTTAGGAGTAGGAGTGCTGTGTGTGGTTAAGAGAGAGAGAGAGAGAAAGAAAGGATTTATTTTGCTTTGTTTTGTATGCAGAAACTCTGCTGGTTTTATTTTTTCTTTTTAATAAATCCTGTAAATAGTTATTCTGAGTCTAGCTGACTAGTCATTTCCACCTCAACTAGCTTCTTCGCTGTGCAGGAAAACTCTGCTACGTTTGGGCTAAAGCCATTAGAGCTATGCCTGACACTTCAAAGTTCCATGAGGACATGCCTGCCGTTTAGGGGAAGCCATGGCGATTAAAATGACATCATCATGTTTTAAATGTGCGCTGAAGATGAGAGGGGTGTTTGCGTGTGACTCCAGGGATGCCCATTTGCTTACTCACCTGAGGCCATGCTCTCTTTCAGACAGATGCGGACAGCGACCTGGTGGGTGACGTCTGCGACACAAACGTGGACAGGTGAGGAAAAAGCAAAATGAAAACCCAAACCTAAAACCCGCGAAAATGCATTATCTCAGAATCTATAGGGATATTGTCTATTTGTCCTTCTATGTATTCAGATACCTGTTAAGATATCATTACCAAATTTGGCATGATGGCCCTGATACCAAGGAGCAGGTTTGGGTCTATGTTTGGACCCCATTTTGAATCAATTTGGTATTTTGAATTCACTGTTATTTTCCCAGTGCTATTTTTCCAGAAAGAGATGCCTCAGCCCAGTATACCTGAAGGAGCATCTCCACCCCTGTTGTTCAACCCAGGCACTGAGGTCCACCTCCAAGGGCCTTCTGGCGGTTCCCTCCCTGCGAGAAGTGAGGTTGCAGGGAACCAGGCACAGGACCTTATTGGTAGTGGCACCTGCCCTCAGATGTCAAGGAAATAAATAACTGTACAACTGAAGGCAGCACCAAAGATTTTAATGTTCCATGTTTTATCATGTTTCTCTATATACTGGAAGGCCGCTCAGAGTGGCTGGCGCAACCCAGTCAGATGGACAGGGTACAAATAATAAAACTGTTGTTGTTGTTCAGTGATGGTGACGGTCACCAGGACACGAAAGACAACTGTGCAGAGATCCCCAACAGCTCCCAGCTCGATTCAGACAACGACGGGCTGGGAGACGAGTGTGACAATGACGACGACAACGACGGGATCCCCGATTATGTGCCCCCGGGCCCTGACAACTGCCGTCTCGTCCCTAATCCCAACCAGAAGGATTCTGATGGTGAGCGCAGGATAATTTAAAGTGGAATCCGCCCAGAATTCTTTATGTCAATGGCACCAGCCACAAAATGGCTGCTGTGGCATTGGGGGGGAGGTATGGCACGACACAAAATGGATGCCTTGCCATGTGGCGTAGCGCAAAATGGCTGCTGCACCTCGGAGAGCAGTAAAAGAGACAGGGCCACAAAATTGTGAGGGGGTGTTGCCTCCATTCAGTGCGTGAAAAGGCACCTACATCCGCCGCCGCTGGTCTCGCTTGCAGAAAGAAGCTCTTTACACCTCTCCTTTGTACAGAACAGAGACAACATCTGTTTACTGAGACCTTTTTGAGGCACCATAGGAGGAGGAGTGTGTCACACTGGCGATCCCCAGACTGCCTCCTTCTCAAAGAGTAGTGCCTTGAAGGGAGCACACAGAATTGCAGGTGAAATTGGACTTATTGGACCTGTGGATGTGGCTAGACTCCAGCTCCCATCAGTCCCGGCCAGCAGGGCCAATGGTCAGGGATGATGGGAGTTGTAGTGACATCTAGAGAGCCACAGGTTCACCACCCATCTCAGATCCTACCTCACAAGGTTGTTGTGAGGATTGAAACAGAATATTGGGGAGGGGGAGAACCTTATACGCTACCCCAAGCTAAGATCATTGCTCACTTCCCCACTCAGATCATGAACACCACAACCAAGGCAGGCCAGAGGTTGCAGGTCTTCAGCTCCTTCAGCCATCGGGGTTAATGGGAACTGTAGTCCAGCAACATCTGGGGAGATCCAGGCTCCCCACTCCTGTCCTAGACCAGTCATGCCCCAACCAATCAGGAATCCCATATCCAATGCACTTAAAGGTAAAGGGACCCCTGACCATTAGGCCCAGTCGCAGACGACTCTGGGGTTGCGGCGCTCATCTCGCTTTATTGGCTGAGGAAGGCGGCATACAGCTTCTGGGTCATGTGCCCAGCATGACTAAGCCACTTCTGGTGAACCAGAGCAGTGCACGGAAATGCCGTTTACCTTCCCGCCAGAGTGGTACCTACTTATCTACTTGCATTTTGAGGTGCTTTTGAACTGCTAGGTTGGCAGAAGCAGGGACCGAGCAACGGGAGCTCACCCCGTCGCAGGGATTCGAACCATCGACCTTCTGATCGGCAAGCCCTAGGCTCTATGGTTTAACCCACAGCGCCACCCGCGTCCCGTATCCAATGCACTTACAGAGGTATAAAACAGGGATGAGGAACCCCTGGCCCTCCAGATGTTGTTGGACACCAATTCCCATCAGCCCCAGCCAGCATGACCAGTGTTCAGGGATGATGGGGGATGTAGTCCATCTGGAGGACCACACTTCCCCCACGCCTGATAGGTATGAATATGGCGAAACATCTTCCAACGTGCTTTAGTGGCTGGGCCTTCACCGTCCTTTGTTCTTCGTGCAGGCAATGGCGTAGGGGATGTGTGCGAGGAGGACTTTGACAATGACACGGTGGCTGACCCGCTGGATGTCTGCCCGGAGAGCTCCGAGGTGACGCTGACCGACTTCCGCGCGTACCAGACGGTCATCCTGGATCCCGAGGGTGACGCCCAGATCGATCCCAATTGGGTGGTTCTCAATCAGGTACGGCAAGGGAGCCGGGAAGATGCCGCAGACTTCGGAGGCGACAAAAACCCAATTGGTTCCATGGGCAAAAGGGGGAAGGGTCAATAAATCTTGGTGCATATTGGTGAGCCAATGGGTAGAGAAGACCTTAGTCTTTGCACAGTGCAGGATAAGCCCCTGTTGAAAAACTTCAAAGGCCTTTGGGGTTCATTGGTGACGAGTAGACAAGTGGCCATGTTGCCTATCAGGTTTGGTTCCTGGGCGTCAAGTGCCACAGGGACACAGGAAAATGCCCTCTACCGAATCTGGTCTTTAAAGGGCTCTAAGCACTGAGCTATGGCCCTTCTCTCGGTGCTTGGTTGCTAGATGCAAAACCCCAGGGGTCAGTCTGGGCAGCTGCCTTGCCCTTTGCTTATACTCGACCGTCTCGTCACCGCCCTTTCCTTCTCTCTCTTTTCTTCCCAACCTCCAGGGCATGGAGATTGTACAGACGATGAACAGTGACCCAGGCTTGGCTGTCGGTAAGAGGAATATACTGTATTTTTCGCTCCATAAGGCGCACCGGACCATAAGGCACACCTAGAGGAGGAAATCAAGGGGGGGAAAATTATTTCCCCCTGGGAGAAGCGCGCAGCCTGTCCACTTCTCCCAGAGCTTCTCAGGGCTGCTGGGGGAAGCCCAGGTCCCCCCCCCAGGCCCAAAGAGCAAAGAAGCCAAGGCAGCGAGCGGGATCCATCCAGCTGGCTGTCTTGGCTTCCTCTTTAGCCGCGTGCAACCTCTCCAGCCGGGAGAGGCTGCGCGCGGCTATGGCAATTCTCCCCACCTCCCGCAAAAGCCCACAGGAGCCGCCTACCCTTTAAGGAGCGTGCAGCTCCTGCGGGCTTTTCTACAAGGAGGGAGACTGGTCTCGTCAGTCCCTTCTCCCTCCTGGGGGAAAACCCGCAAGAGCCATGCGGAGATTGTGTGCGGCTCTTGGGGGCTTTTCCTGCCTGCCTCCCCCCTGCATTTGCTCCATAAGACGCACACACATTTCCCCTTACTCTTTAGGAGGGGAAAAGTGCGTCTTATGGAGCGAAAAATACGGTAAACATACTCGGCCGCCAATGATTCTTTGCTGCACTCAAACTGCACAGTTAAAGCACTACAAAACTGTTTGAAACTGTTGTGGCTTCCACCCGATAATTCTGGGGCCTGTGATTTGTTAAGGGTGCCAAGGGAGAGGAGACCCCGCTATTCCCCTCGCAGAGCTACAATTCCCAGAGTCGTTTAACAACCAATCCCTCTGCCCAGAGAACTCTGGGAATTGTAGCTCTTTGAGGGAAATGGGGAGTCTCCTAACAGTTCTCAGCACTCTTCACAAACGATAGTTCCCAGAATCCTTTGGGGGAAGCCATGACTGTTCGAAGCGATATCATGGCGCTTGAAGCCTATGGTCTGAGTGTGGCCTAGCAACTGTTCTTCAGGGTTTCAAGCAAGCGGAGGAAAATATTTCCCACCGCCTGTGCCCACCAGTCCCTTCCTCTATCTTGGTGAGACGGCCGCTAACTCTTTCTTCCTCTCTCTAACCACGGGGCAGGGTACACAGCCTTCAATGGGGTGGACTTTGAAGGCACCTTCCACGTCAACACCATCACTGACGACGACTACGCCGGCTTCATCTTCGCCTACCAGGATAGCGCCAGTTTCTACGTGGTCATGTGGAAGCAGACAGAGCAGACCTACTGGCAGAATACGCCCTTCCGCGCCACGGCTGAGCCGAGCTTGCAGCTCAAAGTGAGTGCCATACTCTCCAAGTGTTCCTATTTTCCAGGGACAATCCCAGAATTACGAAAGCCATCACAGCTTCTGATTTGATCCTGAAATGCCCAGTATTATGCTACCTTCTGAGATTATAAGTGATCTTAATCATTACTTTATACAGTGGTACCTCGGGTTACATACGCTTCAGGTTACAGACTCTGCTAACCCAGAAATAATACCTCGGGTTAAGAACTTTGCTTCAGGATGAGAACAGAAATCGTGCAGCGGCAGTGGGAGGCCCCATTAGCTAAAGTGGTACCTCAGGTTAAGAACAGTTTCAGGTTAAGAACGGACCTCCAGAACGAATTAAGTTCTTAACCCGAGGTACCACTGTATAATTATACGATAATGATAACTAAGGAGACATAATAATAATCAAGGTGGATGTTGCCTATTAACATTAAGCATTTATTTATACGCTAGTTTGTTTCTTTATATAACATCGGCTTATTTTTATTTATTCCTATTCCTTCTTGGTTTATCATTGTCAACACATTGCTGTTCATTAAATTAAGTAACCTTTACTATTTGCTATTAGGTAATAAATTCTGATCACGCACTTCTGTCAAGAGCTGACCCCCTCAAGTTTAGGTTTTGAAGCGAAGGCTGATAGATAAAAAAAAAAATGTATTATTGATTCATTCACCCTTCTTTCCAAAGCTCAGCTGCTCAAGCTGAGGTTTCAAAATGAATGCCAATCCATCTAAATTTAGTCAATGAATAACCCACGTTTCATGAAGAAACCAGCCCTTCTGCCAGGGAGCCTGGGATGCTATACAGTGGTACATTGGGTTAAGTACTTAATTCGTTCCGGAGGTCCGTTCTTAACCTGAAACTGTTCTTAACCTGAAGCACCACTTTAGCCAATGCGGCCTCCTGCTGCTGCTGCTGCGCCGCCGGAGCCCAATTTCTGTTCTTATTCTGAAGCAAAGTTCCTAACCTGAAGAACTATTTCTGGGTTCTGGAGTATGTAACCTGAAGCGTATGTAACCCGAGGTACCACTGTACATGCCTCCGCTTGCAATAAAATTATGCTCACGACGACCCTGTGACGGAGTTCACGTGGCGATGCGTAGCCCACCCAGCAAGCAAGTGACTTGTAGAGGGGCAGGAAGAGGGCAGGGCTGCCCTGGGCAGGAAGAAAGGTGGATGTCAAGGAATCAACTCTGAGTGGGACACAATTGCAGAGTTGGAAGGGACCTGATTGATCACCTCGTCCAACCTCCCAGCATTCAGCGAGGCCTCATCTGCATTATACAGTCTATAGCAGTATATCACTTTAATAGAATAGTTTAATATACTTTAATATAATTTTGTTTGTTAAGGGCGCTGAGAGTTGTTAGGAGAGACCCCTCCCCCCCCACAAAGAACCCTTTTATTTTATTTGGTTATTCAGACTGAAATTTTACAGTCACAAGTGCAACATACAACATAAAAACAAGATTCCAAGGAATCTCTTGGACTTCCCTCCTCCCCTTTGTGGGTCCTATTGTTAATCATTCCCTCCTGCATTTTTTATGATAATCCAAATCTTTTACCTTTCCAATGTCCAAAATGATATATCGATGGTATCTGACACCAAGTAAACAGGCAAAAATGTATAAATCTAAATCAAACAAATGCTGGAAATGTAAAGAGAAAGAAGGTTCTTTTTATCACATGTGGTGGTCTTGTAGTAAGGTTAAAACTTACTGGGAAATGATATATAATGAATTGAAAAGGATGTTCAAAATAACTTTGATAAAAAGCAACAACCCAGAAGATTTCTTTTGGGAATTATAGGGACAGAACTACCTAAATTGTATAAAATTCACCATTAAACTACCAGTGATACTCCAATCCTACTAACGGTTTTAACTGTTTAAGATAAGTTATAAATTTTCCCCATTCCTTATTTAAATTTTGATCTTCCTGATTTCTGATTTTCCAGTCATTTTTAGCCATTTCAGCATAATCCATCAACTTCATCTGGGCACTGCAGTGTTGAGACTTGCTGGAAGACCTCCGTTTCCCTTCCAGAGCTACGGAGTGGTTTAACAACCAATTCTTCTTCCGAGGGAGCTCTTGGGAATTGTAACTCTATAAGGGCAACAGGGAGGTCTCCTAGCCACTCTCAGCAGCCTTAACAAACTACAGCTCCCAGAATTCTCTGCAGGGAGGGCTGGCGCGGCTGTTTAAAGTGGCATCATAGCGCTTCAAAGGTATGGTGCGAACGAGTCTTGCTGAAGCAGAAACCAGTTTGGCTTCTGCAAGGCCTGATCCTGTCTCTCCTGGCTGAAACGATGCATGCTGTTTCTCCTGCTCCCCACAACCCCTCTCCTTGCTGGCAGGCGGTGAAGTCTAGCACCGGTCCTGGAGAATACCTGCGGAATGCCTTGTGGCACACGGGCCACACCCCCGACCACGTCCGCCTGCTCTGGAAGGACCCACGCAACGTGGGCTGGAAGGACAAGACCTCTTACCGCTTGCGGCTCCTCCACCGGCCCCAAGTGGGCTACATCAGGTGAGGTGTGGGGCTGCAGCATATCTCATTTTTAATAGTCTACTGTGTTTGGCATGGGACGCGGGTGGCGCTGTGGGTTAAACCACAGAGCCTAGGACTTGCCGATCAGAAGGTTGGCGGTTCGAATCCCCACGACGGGGTGAGCTCCCGTTGCTCAGTCCCTGCTCCTGCCAACCTAGCAGTTTGAAAGCACGTCAAAGTGCAAGTAGATAAATAGGAACCGCTCTGGCGGGAAGGTAAACGGCGTTTCCATGCACTGCTCTGGTTTCGCCAGAAGCGGCTTAGTCATGCTGGCCACACAACCCGAAAGCTGTACGCTGGCTCCCTTGGCCAATAAAGCAAGATGAGCGCTGCAACCCCAGAGTCGGGCACAACTGGACCTAATGGTCAGGGGTCCCTTTACCTATGTTCAGCATAAACTCGTTCCAAATGTCATTATATTTGTCCAAACAAAGTCTGCATCTATAAGCAATCCATTCATATATTGCAAGTGTTGTTTAATATGTTAAAAGTACATCTCAGCCTTCCTTGAGCTTGTGCGGTTTGGCTCACTCGCTCGACCTCTCTAGAGTGGCAAAGGATAATTTGTAGATTGAAGGAGGGGGGACTATGAGTCTGTTGGATTGAGTGTGAGAGGGAGACAGAAAAAAGGCCGGGGGGGTTGAATACTTCTCTTTCCCCCTTTCCCCGCCACCGCCAGCCTCCCCTCTCCCAGCTGGCGTAGAGGCTGAGCCGTTCCTTGTTTAACAATGTGGCCGGTCCTCTGTGTGTGTGTGTGCAAAGGGGGGGGTGGCTCATTCCACTGGGAACGAGTTCGCCCCCACCCCCTCCACTCCTTTCCCCAAGAACCATTCACTGGATGGGCCCCAAGGCCCATTGTCTGGTTCACCATGGCAACCCGAGTCTGGGTGGAATGCTTTTGGCCCTCAGTAGACCTTTTTAAAATGCAAAAAAAAGGAGAAAAGAAGTCTGGACAATGGGGAAAGGTGGCGGGGGGCAATCCTGCGGAGAATAGGGCAGAGCGGGAGGAGGAGGAATGAAGCCTGGGAACTTTCTCCCCCCCCCCCTTTGCAGAAAAAGCAGGAGAAGAGTTGGGGGGGACATCTCCCCATCTCTCCACTGCAACTCCACCACCCAGCCTGTGCCCCCCCCACACCTTGAACCGGACTAGATCTCTAGATCTCTGTAGACCCTCAAAACATGCCAACTTTTGACAAGAGGCTTAGAGGCCTTACGATGGCTTGTGCGGTTATGGTGGCTTGGAAGGAACATGTCTCCTAATGTCCTTTGAACGTTTTGGGCACTTCAGAGTAGCGTTGCCTTTACTCAGAATAAAGGGTCCACCTTTAGTTATGTTTCTGAATGCCGGCCATTGGAATCCACAGGAGACGAAGGCGCTCTTGTGCTTGGGTGCTGCTGAGTTCAGTCTGACGATTTCGCCGTTTCCAAAACAATGTGTGAAACAAAACCCAGCCACCCCATGAAATTCGTGCTCCTCTGAATTTTGCAATGCTGTTCTCCAGCCAAATACCAGGAACAAGAATGAATATGCAGTGGTACCTCGGTTTTTGAAAATCGAAAACTGAAAACGGAAGCCTCAATACGGAAAACTCAGAAAGGAAGCCACGTTTCCTGTTCGACTTCCGAGGCGTGTTTGAAAACCGAGGTGCTTACTTCCAGGTTTTTGGTGTTTCAGTTCCGAAACATTTGACTACAGAGGCATTCGAAAAACGAGGTATCACTGCCCTGTGGTAAATAGGGACCTGCCTTGTTTCTGTGACAGCAAGTTGTTTTAAACTGTTTTTAATATTGTGTTTATGAAGGGCGGGTCACCCTGAAATGGGGACAACCTGAAGTGGCGGCCTCACCATTGTCTATACGGGACATATTGCTTCTGTTATAAGCAGTTTTTACCCCTCTCTCCATTTGGAAAGGGCCCCAGAGCAACCTGCATGAGATCGATAAAAGTAAGGCATTCCCTGACCCTCAGGCTTGCACTGTGAAAGGTACAACACAAGAGGAGAAGGGGCTGAGGAGGGAAGAGGAAAACTCCAGGTGCCAGTCCTTACAATAGCCAAGCCCAAAGGTAGAGTGGGTCTTCTATCCAGTCTTTCTCAATATTCAGCAGCTGGGATGGATGGGCTGTTTCAAGATAAGAGCTGAGGAAGGCTCAGGGTTGTCTAAGACAGGGACGACTATCCCAGTCCACTCATGTGTGTGCTGGCCCTGGGCTTTGCGACCTTCTCTGCTTCAAAACCATCCTTGAAGGTCGGCTGCCATTCATCTACTTTCTTATTTCTCCGGATCATCGTGACACCCCCCAACAAGGACTTTCCACGCACCTGACCCCCTCCTGTCTCCCCCTCACAGGGTGCTGCTATACGAGGGACCCCAGCTGGTGGCCGACTCGGGCGTCATCATCGACACGACGATGCGAGGGGGCCGCTTAGGGGTGTTTTGCTTCTCCCAGGAGAACATCATCTGGTCCAACCTGCAGTATCGCTGCAACGGTCAGCTGTGGGACAATTCGGGGTGGTTCAAAGCAGGGCTTCACTCACCTGAGCTAGGCCTCATTCTCCTAGACCAGGGGGGGGATTTCCATGGAGGTCTTTCCCACCAGATCAGAATGGGGGGGGTAGGGTTTAATTTGAAACTGAGATATCCCCTCTGCCCCCCCCAAATAGTCAAGCCTGTTTTGGGGAAAATGACAGGCTGGGCATGTTTATATCACTGAGGCTGAAATTCTATATATCAAGTGGAGTTGAAGGCAGAATTTGATTCAGCTTCCATGTAAAGGCAAATCGAAACACAACCATATTTGAAAAGTTGCACTTTTCTGAATTTTGCAATGCAGTTATCCACCCGGTGCTTACCCAGAAATGCACATTAGGTAAAAGTATACATCAGAAATGAATATGTTGGTCCAAATAACATAGAAAAGGGGTTTGTATTAGGAGAAATGGCATGCATGATTGTGTGCATTGATCAAAATGTGTTCCTCATGAGAAATTCACACTAAAATGCAGAAGACTTTCATGGGGATTAAACCCTCCCTACAAAAAAATCTAAATTTAATAATGAGAAGATGAAGAGCAACAGAATCAACAGATCCTTCCATCATCAGTGATTGGGGCCCTCCAGATGTTGATGAACTTCCAGCGCCCATCAGCCCCATGACGATGGGAGTTGTAGTTCAGGGTTCTTCACCCCTTTCCTAGACCCGTGTCCCAACCTATCAGGGATCACATATTCAATACATTTACAGATGTGTAAAGCAGGGATGAGGAGCATGTGCCCCTCCAGATGGACTCCCGTCTCCCATCTCCCCTCACTGTTAGCCATGCTGGCTGAAGGCTGATGGGAGCTGGAGTGCAACAACATCTGGGAAGCCACAGATGTTCTCCAGAGCTCTGCTTTCCAGGGTGACTATGATGTTTCCACTCTACCTAATGCTCTCTCTCTCTCTCTCTCTCTCTTCTCTCTGTAGATACCATCCCTGTGGACTTTGAGCCGTTCCGCCGGATCTTACTGGAAGGGGCTTGAACTAAGGTCATCAAAAGGGCTCAGCGCCCATCCTAGAAGTGGGCATCATTTCAGACCCCCATACACAACACACACACACACACACACACACACACAATGGACTGGAAAACTAGCAGACCTCACCCCATAAGCTTCTGGAAACCCCCAGGGGTTTGCTGGCCGCAGTCTCTTCTGTGGGGTTCTCAAGATTCCTTGGCCACAGGGACCAGCAAAGGATTCTGGGCCAGCAAGGGCCCAACCAATCAGAGAGGGTGGCGACAGAGCAAACGCCCACTATGTCTTTTGCTGTCTTCATTTTGGGAAACAATTTGTCCATAAAAGTTCTGGCTGTTTTTCTAACTTCTTGCTCCTGTTGTTGTTTGGTGAGGGCACCAGTGGGTGGGTGGGGTCCCAAGTAGTAGAAGACTTAGTTTTCTCAGTGTTTCACCTTCAAAGGAATCATATTTCAGCGGGGAAATGAGGGAGACAGATATTTAAACAGCTGCTTTATACCACTATGACATCCTTTTCTTTCCTGCACCCACAAAGGATTCTGGGTTGAGAAGTCTCTGTTAAAAGAAGCCTCATTTCCCCATTCGACCTCAGAGAGGTCTAGAATTCCCAGAGTTTACTGGGAATCATAGACCTGTAGAGTTGGAAGGGGTCCCGAGGGTCATCTAGTCCAACCCCCTGCAATGCAGGAATCTTTTGCCCAACGTGGGGCTTGAACCCACAGAGATTAAGAGCTTATGCTCTTACCAACTGAGCTATGCTTCATGGACCAATATCTATTAAAACAGCTGACCTTTATGTGGATCTTAATTTCACATATATGTCCATAAGTTGCTGACCTTGGGATTGTAGTGGATGGAAAAGATCACTCCAGTGTGAGGCAGCTACGAAAAGGCAAAATTCAATGCCGGGGATTATTAGGAAAGGAATGAAACTACCGATATTGCAATGCTGTTATACAAATCTATGGTGCGGCTGTATTTGGAATATCGTGTAGGGTTCTGGTCAGCTCTCCTCAAAAAGGATATTGTAGAATGAGAAAAAGATTCAGAAAAGGGCAACCGAAATGTTCAAGGGACTGGAGTTATGAGGAAAGATGCCAGCGTTTTTAGTTTAGAGAAAAGTAAGAGGGGGACATGACTGAAATTTATAAGATTAGGCACAAATGGAAAAGGGGATGGAGAACAGTTTTTCTCCCTCTGCTGTAGCCTTAAAGCTTGTGGGCATTTGGTGGAGATGATCATTGAAAGATTCAGGACTGGGGAAAGGAAGTTCTTCACAGAGCAGATAGTTAAATGTGGATTAGACAAATTTATGGAGGATCAAGCTATCGACCACCAGACTCAATGGCTGTGCTCTGCCTCCACTTTCAGAAACAGCATTTCTTTGGATAACAGTTCCTGGGAATCTCAGGAGGGCAGAATGAAGTTGTCCTAAGGTCCGGTTTGTCCACAGTCAGAACAGGAAGCTGGACCAGAGGGGCCATTGACTCTTCTTACGTTCTTATGAATTCTGCATCAGGGGCACTTTTGAGCACTAAGAAAAGCATTCCATATAAAAGTTGAAATTATTAGGAACAGAGGATGCATCAGGTCCATTTGGTCCAGTATTGTCTGCACTGATGGACAGCAGCTGCCCGCCATTTCAGGCAGGGGAGTCTTGCCCCCGCTCTACCTGGAGATACTCCATCACTGAGCCATGTCCCTTCCCCAGGTATAATTAATACTCTCACCACCCAGAGCTGTCCCAAGACATTTGGGCACCTGAGGCAGACCCCAAAACGGCTCCCACTTCCCTGCCAGAGAAGAAGAGATGAGGGAAGATCTAATTCAGCAACAAGGGAGAAGAAAGATCGACATTGGGATCTGCTGCCTCGGTGCAATCTGCCGCCTGAGGCGGTCATCTCGCCAAACAGATTTCCTTCCTGTCACTAGAGAAGGAAGCCATGAGAAAGTTTGCACTTGAGGTCCGACAGAAGCGCTTCGATTGAAAATGTGTGTCTCCATCCTTCAGCTGTTGTTTTGGTGGCTCCCAAATCTCACAATCACCTCTGTCTTGTCTCCAGGTCTCCGGCCTTCGGAAGGAGAGCCTGACTCGGTATCCCGAGAGGTCCTGGGTTAGGTGTGTCCACATGGGGCACCCGTAGGCGAACCCAGGACAGCAGGAGGCCGGGACAAGTGCAATATTAGCAGGAGAACGAACAACACTGCACTGTGCCCCATTCCTCCCGCCAACCTGGAAAGAGGGACACTTGCAGGCCTCTGGTTGAGCGAGTCACTGCTGCGTCACGGCCTGGGCTTCTCCCATGGGAGAGAGAGAGAGGACCAGGCTGCCGGTCCTGCGAAAAGAGTGGATAAATTATTATCATGGGGGTCTCGAGCGATACCCACCTGCACCCTCTCAGAGAAAGCCTCTCCAAGCCCCGTCCAGGTCCCCCCCACAAGCCGGAGTCGCAACTGGCGCTCTGGAGCTGGGCATTTGGTTAAATAATCACCCGCCCTGGCCAAGACACTCGGACGTTGCTGTGGCGACCAGTGTCCCGGCAACGGCCAAGTGAATGCTGCGCTCTTGCCGGCAGCGAGGAGCCTTGTTCGGTTGGGGGGCGCCCCGCTCCACCCACGCCGCAGAGAGGAGCCGCAGGGCTCCCACGCACAGAACGGAGAGAGTTGGGAAACGGGACTCCTGGGGAGGCATTCTACCTGCTTCCGCAAACTAAAATAAATTCTCAAAAAACAAAAACAAAAAAACGCCATCGATCTCCTCTGGATCCCAGACTTGAGAAAGTTTTCAAATTTTGGAGGGTCACCACCTGTTGTGAGGGTGAGGGGATGACCCCCCTCCTTGGCCTTGAGAGGAAAATGGAAATAAGGGAATCTTGCCCATCCTGTTGATGCCGAAAGACCCACCTGCTGCCTCTGTGGGCTAAGGGCAGAGGAGCGGCGCAGGTGGTAAAGATGTGGCAACCCTGAGAAGCCCCCTGTTGGCGAGGATGGGCATTGTGCCCGCAGAAGGAGGGTTTTTGCTCCTTCAGGTAGATTTACTTGCCTTTGAAACGTGTGGCCGGAGAGCTTGTTTTTGGCAAATTCCCCAGCCTGGATAGTGCCTGGTGCAGGACGAGAGGGGTCCTGATGCAGCTCAGCCCTTCCAGCGTGTTTGGCTGGGGCCCTGACTGCGTCGAGTCTCTCGCAAAAAAGTTCTGTTCGGGAGAGGGCTCTCCACACCCCCCCACTCCGCCTCCAACCTCGGCTCTTTAGCTACACAATGGAGCGGGCAGGGATGGGAGCGCCCAGCAACAATGGGCATGCATAGACTCCAGCGGCCCATTCAAGCAGCAAAAAGTGTCCTCTTAAAAGGGCAATGCGCAGAGCGGACCAGGGGGATGGGGACACAGCATTGAGAGAGAGAGAGAGAGACCAGGAACAGGGGGAAGCCCAACATCAGAATGCAAACACAGTTACTGCCAAGTTCAGGGTGCATCTGGACATGTGCAAAGTGGAGTTCTTTTTGCCTTCTGGAGTGGCTTTAGGCAACCCCTAAGGTAGGGATGGAGGAACTTTCTCTTTTTTCTTTTTAGACTTTGGGAACTTTGGAACTCTCTGCCTAATGAAACCAGGCAAGCCCCTTCTCTGTACAGTGGTACCTCGGGTTACATACGCTTCGGGTTACATACGCTTCAGGGTACATACGCTTCAGGTTACAGACTCCGCTAACCCAGAAATAGTGCTTCAGGTTAAGAACTTTGCTTCAGGATAAGAACAGAAATCAGGCTCCGGCGGCACAGCAACAGCAGGAGGCCCCATTAGCTAAAGTGGTGCTTCAGGTTAAGAACAATTTCAGGTTAAGAACGGACCTCCGGAACGAATTAAGTACTTAACCTGAGGTACCACTGTACTGTGCTTGACACCTGCTAAAAACGTTTTTGTTTCGACAAGGCTACCCAAACGATGCGAGCTTTGATCTCTCTTTTGTCTGTGAGGTTTTTTTAAAAAAAACTTTTCAAAAGTTTTAAATTATGGTCGTTCACTTTCCTTACTGATAATTTTATTGATTTATCTTTTTTCATAAATTGCTCTGAGGTTTTTTGTTTTGTTTTTACAGTCAAGCGGTGTATAGATTCTATGAAATAAATAACAGGGATATGCGTTCCATCCCAGGTGACCTTCCACACATGCGGTGGGTGGGATCAAAGGCAAGAGTGGGCGCAGCGATGGATCTGTCTCTCGCCTTTTGCAACAGCAGGCTTTATTCCAGGCACACATAACAGTCCGAGGCTGCTCCACCCACTGCCCTGTTCTCCACGCAAGCTAGCAAGAGGGACAACCACAGCTCAGGGACCCACCTCAGCTGGGTAAATGCACTCAAGGGGGCGGAGCTGGGCCAACAAGGGGCGTGGCCTCGCAGAGGGAGCGTGGCCTGGTGAGAGTCTCGAGGGCCAAATAGAGAGGCTTTGAGGGCCGCATTCAGCCACCAGACCTGAGATTTCCCAGCCCTACTCCCAATTTCAAGGGTACATTTTGCCTTTCACTCTCAGTTACACCCCCTTTGACAGTCAAACAGCTTAGTTGTCAAACAAATTGGCTCCTGAATGCTGAAAACCCAGAAGTGTTCCAGTTTTCAAACGTTTTTCAGAAGCTGAACAGACTTCCGGAACAGATTAACTTTGAGAACCAAGGTATGACTGTATTTGTATTTATCACTGGTTAAATTTATAGGCCGCCTTTTCCACGCTTAAGGCATTCAATTATTTCATTCATTCCCAGCCTTTCCTCCAATTAGCTCAGTACAGGGCCACACTTCTCCCCCCCCCCTTTCCTATTTTATTGTTATTTACGCTTTATACCGTATTTTATACTGGTTTTTTTGTAGCATCAATTAAGTGTTTTAAATTTGTTGTTAGCCGCCCTGAGCCCAGTTTCCTGAACCAAGAAGGGCGGGGTATAAATAAAAATTTATTATTCTTATTATTTTACCCTCACAACAACCCTGCGAGGTTGTGGAGGCTGCCGAAAAGCATTCTGTTCTATTCATTTCCCGCCTTCCCTTCAAGGCAGCAAACTCATTTTTTTCTCTCTTCCCTATTTCCCATTCCATCCGCACAACAGCCCTGCGAGGTTGTTCACCCAGTAATTGGCTACTGTGGTCATATAATGAGCTTCACGGGCAGGCATCGATTTGAACTCTGGTGTATCCCAGAGCCTAGCCTGACACTATGCTGGCACCCTTGGAGGGGATTGGATTCTGAAAAGTTCATGAAGCGGATGAAATTTTCACGCAGGGTGAAATTCCTTAACACAAATTGGCTTGCCAAAAAAAAAAATATCCCAGGAAATCCTAGTGATGTGCTGGCCCTGCACTCTGGCAGAATGTACAGTGGCGACCAGTCCATTTGGGCAAATGGGGTGCTTTTGGCCCACTAACCCCAGTCTGTCTTCAGCCAGCCCCCGCCAGCCTCTCCACTTTGCGGGGGGCGGCACTGACAGCCACCTTCCTCTTCCTTCCCCTTCATGTTTCCCTTGTAGAAATCTGCGGTGGCAAGAGGACGGGGACAAACTTGTAATGAATGCGTTCTGCCATTATTGGCTATGGCTGCCACCTCTCTGAGAGCATCCCCGGTGTTGCAAAAGAGAAAACTCTGAACAACCCCAAGTAACACGCGGCTAATAATGTATTAACAATAAATTGATAACATTATCTCATTTCACAATTCATAATGAGCAAACATGTAAAATGTGCATGAATTATGAATTGTGACAATTAACAGGAGTCAATTAAATGTTCCATGAACAGAAATATTAGGTGTAGTCAGTAACTATCAAAGAACCCTACCTGCTCGCAGACTGTCTCGCCAGAGTGGTGCATGCTCTAGTTATCTCCCACTTGGACTACTGCAATGCGCTCTACATGGGGCTACCTTTGAAGGTGACCTGGAAACTACAACTAATCCAGAATGCGGCAGCTAGACTGGTGACTGGGACTAGTCCTGAAAAACCTATGTTGGCTCCCAGTACGTTTCCGAGCACAATTCAAAGTGTTGGTGCTGACCTTTCAAGCCCTAAATGGCCTCGGTCCTTTATACCTGAAGGAGCGTCTCCACACCCATCGTTCTGCCCGGACACTGAGGTCCAGCTCCAAGGGCCTTCTGGCGGTTCCCTCACTGCGAGAAGCCAAGTTACAGGGAACCAGGCAGAGGGCCTTCTCAGTAGTGGCACCCGCCCTGTGGAACGCCCTCCTACCAGATGTCAAAGAGAAAAACAACTACCAGACTTTTAGAAGACTTCTGAAGGCAGCCCTGTTTAGGGAAGCTTTTAATGTTTAATAGACTATTGTATTTTAATATTCTGTTGGAAGCCGCCCAGAGTGGCTGGGGAAACCTAGCCAGATGGGCGGGGCATTAATAATAATAATAATAATAATAATAATAATAATAATAATAATAATTTATTATTAAGGCAAAAACCCTATCACTGCATATTTGCAGGATATTGACTGTTGAAAGGCTTTTCGCCTCCATCTCAGTGTTCTTTGATCGTTACTGACTACTTTTCAACATAACCAGCTCTGCCATTAGAGAGATTGAGGCAACTGCCTCAGACGGCAGAAGCCCCTGGGCGGCAGCAGAAGAAGCAGCAGCAGGATGGCGTCGGAAACTGCTCCGGAACCTGCGG
The DNA here is from genome assembly GCF_027172205.1 of Podarcis raffonei. NCBI lineage: Eukaryota > Metazoa > Chordata > Lepidosauria > Squamata > Lacertidae > Podarcis > Podarcis raffonei. The sequence continues at coordinate 9,680,410 of NC_070617.1, read as the reverse complement.
AGCGAAATGGATGCTTCAGTTGAGATTCCTGCATTGCAGGAAGAAGAAGAAGAAGAAGAAGAAGAAGAAGAAGAAGAAGAAGAAGAAGAAGAAGAAGAAGAAGAGGAGTTTGGATTTGATATCCCGCCTTTCACTCCCCTTCAGGAGTCTCAAAGTGGCCAACATTCTCCTTTCCCTTCCTCCCCACAACAAACACTCTGTGAGGTGAGTGAGGCTGAGAGACTTCAGAGAAGTGTAACTAGCCTAAGGTCACTCAGCAGCTGCATGTGGAGGAGCAGGGAAGCGAACCCGGTTCACCAGATTACGAGACTACTGCTCTTAACCACTACACCACACTGGCTCTCAGGGGGTTGGACTAAATGACCGTCAGGGTCCCTTCTGACTCTGCAGTTCAGTGATTCTATGAAGCAGTGGCAGTGGCAACAGGCAGAACAGCAGCATATCCGCTTTTCAAGGTTATTCCATTCAGTGTCTGTCAGGTGTGGGTGCAGGAGCCAGGCCCTGTGACCAGTAGGGCTTCTCAGAACTGGGGCCTTCCTAAGTTTGATTTTTTTTAATAATAATATTTATTAAAGTTTCAAAAAAGTTACAAAAATGAGAAAAAAAAAGAAAAGAAAAAAAAACAAAGAATACAAAATACAGAAAAATAAAAGCAGTTAAAAACATTTCCCTCTTTCCATGTCTTATCTTTCATTTACTTATTTCCCTGACCTCCTCACACCTCCCTTTTTTGTATTCTAGTTCAATTAAATATTCCAGCAAATCCTTTCCAGCTTGGTTTTTATCCTAATAATTTATCCCAATGTAGTATAATTTTACATTCTCGTCTTTCAACAGTTAAAAAATCAATTTTTACCTAATCTTTTGTATCATTTCTGCTAATACCACATTACTTCATTCCAACATCCTTCTAACATTCCTGAATTTTACAATGTTTCTGTAGATAAACTTTAAATTTTCTCCAATCTTCTTCCACCAACTCTTCACCTTGGTCTCGGATTCTGCCAGTCATCTCCGCCAGTTCCATATAGTCCATCACTTTCATCTGCCATTCTTCCCGGGTGGGTAAATCTTGTGTCTTCCAATACTTGGCGATAAGTATTCTTGCTGCTGTTGTAGCATACCTTCCTAAGTTTGATTTTTATCCACCCTGGCCAAGGTGCTGGAGAGTATGGCACAATGGGCAGCCTTCGCAGTGAGTTTGACATGTTAACAAACTTATTTCTCTCCCAAAACACACACACCCAAAGATGGAAAGGGGCTAAATGCAATCCTCTCTGTCTGGCGCTGAGAATTCTCCCCTAAGTGGGCAAGAAAAATTGATGGACAATGCAGAACTGGCAAAACTGACATACAAGCTACGGGACAAAGATAACTGTGACTTTAAAGATGAATGGGAACCCTTTGCAAAGTATTTGAAGACGCAACAAAGCAAACTGGACTCCTTGGCTGGCTTTGAATAAACATTCACAAACTTTTTATTGATAATAATCAGCTAAATAGTTTGAGGATCTATACAACTGTGTAACATGCAGAAAACAGCACTTTTAGAGAAATCAAAGACTGGAACTGAGGGAAGTTGGGGGGTGGGGGGGTTCTGTGGGGGGAGGGAGGAAAAATGGGGGGGAATGATATGATTCTGGATAATATGTTTTGTTTTAATTTTGAATAAAAAAGTTATTTAAAAAAAAGAGAGAGTGAGAATTCTCTCCTAAGCCGCACCCATCCCTGGCCCTGTCTTCACACCCTCCTTGAAGGCTTTTGCCTGGCTGGAATGTGCCCTTGAACCCCGAACATTCCTCTTTCTTGTCTGGGTGGAGAGCAGAGAAGGGTGTACGCAGGAGTGCATGTGCAGGAACTAACCTGCTGTTCAGATGTAAACATTCACACGCATTGCTCTGGTCACTGTTGCCTCTGGCCCCTGGGAGGTTGTGCAGAAGGAAATGTGGCCCTCAGGCTGGAAAATGCGTTTTCAGGATGCTCAGGTGCCGTTTAGAAATTTCGTGCCCAGCCGTTGCCTGGCTAAGTTGCTGGCAAGGAATAGCCAGGAGGTGGCGCTGCAACCCCGGCCATGTGGAAAGTGCCACCGGGTTTGTGTGCTTATTCCAGGAAGGTCTGTGTATATTTGGAAATATGGGTGGATATACTAAAAAGCAGAGACATCACCTTGCCAACAAAGGTCTGTATAGTTAAAGCTATGGTTTTCCCAGTAGTGATGTATGGAAGTGAGAGCTGGACCATAAAGAAGGCTGATCGCCGAAGAATTGATGCTTTTGAATTATGGTGCTGGAGGAGACTCTTGAGAGTCCCATGGACTGCAAGAAGATCAAACCTCTCCATTCTGACGGAAATCAGCCCTGAGTGCTCACTGGAAGGACAGATCCTGAAGCTGAGGCTCCAAGACTTTGGCCACCTCATGAGAAGAGAAGACTCCCTGGAAAAGACCCTGATGTTGGGAAAGATGGAGGGCACAAGGAGAAGGGGACGACAGAGGACGAGATGGTTGGACAGTGTTCTCGAAGCTACCAGCATGAGTTTGACCAAACTGCGGGAGGCAGTGGAAGACAGGAGTGCCTGGCGTGCTCTGGTCCATGGGGTCACAAAGAGTCGGACACGACTAAACGACTAAACAACACCTAGGCCAGGCTTCCTCAACCTCGGCCCTCCAGCTGTTTTGAGACTACAATTCCCATCATCCCTGACCACTGGTCCTGCTAGCTAGGGATCATGGGAGTTGTAGGCCAAAACCATCTGGAGGGCTGAGGTTGAGGAAGCCTGTACTAGGCGCTGGGGGGTCTGGGGCCTTGGACTTGGGAGGGTGGGGTGAACAGCAGTGCTGGGTTTCTAAAGCGGCAGGTTCAGGGGCTCAAACCAGTCTGGAACTGGGCTGGCAGGAGTTCTTAGTGCAAAACACTCTGTGCGTGCTCAGGATCACTCTCTTTCCCCCCCTCCCTTCTGCAAAGGCTGAGCTCTCTCTGCAGTAACTGGTATTCAGAGGACACCCCAAAACTGGTGTTTGGGAAAAGGCTCAGTGGTTGCAGCATGCAGAAGGTCCCAGGTTCCAATTCCCGGCATTTCCAGGCTCCATATCTGAAACCCTGGAGAGCTGCTGCCAGTCAGTGTCGACAATACTGAGCTAGCTGGAGCACACCTCTGACTTTGTACAAGGCAGTTTCCTAGTAACCTTTATAAGTCCACCTCTTGAATAAAATCCTAAAATTGTAGAGTTGGCAGGGATCCCAAAGGGTTAACTCGTCCAACCCGCTGCAATGCAGGAATAGAACCATGAGGTCTAGCACCATGAGGACTGGAATCTAACCAAGGTTCAAAGCTTCTCTTTATACATACTCACTCCTCCAAATTTGTAATGCAGCTCTCCAATCAAAAAGGGTCTGCAAAAAAATGGGTACATCATCCTGGCAAACTTGGAACTATGCATGGCAGTCAAATAACTCCAATATGTTTTCTATATACGGAGACAACTTTAATTCTCAGCTCCCCACCCACCCCTCCACCATTGATGATTTGGACTTTGTATGCAATTGTACTAATTTGCATGGTTTTTCACTTCTGCTTTTCATATATTATTTTTCGTTTCTTGTTATAATTGTCCTCTCTGTTCGGTGCGAACTGAAATTAAAAAATGGTGCGGATTAGGGGAAAGCGTGCATTTCAAAACACATGTATTAGTGGAAATAACATGCCACACTTAGGGAAAACTGCTTGTGAAAATTGTGTACAATTGGGCAGAATAGTGCATAGAAATGCATATAATTTTGGAGAAACCGGGGCTAAAATGCCGGCAAGTTTCCATGAGGACCCTTGGAAATGAAACTGACAAATCGATGCAGATACGTGGTGGAATTAAATTAAACCTGGAACAAAGAGAAGTTAGGAGAAACCGAAACGGACCGATCGGCCCATCCCTGTGGTGTGGATCTCTCGAGTTTTGCAAAACAGAAAGGTTGTTTTGGGGGAAAGGCAGCTCAGGCCTGTAGCCAGAAAATTTTACGGATGCCAAAGAACAAAGGGAGCATCAAGAAATGGAACGGAGGAGCTAAAATATTATAACGGGAGCCTTCACTTAAAAGAAACAGGGAATGCAATGCAAGAATTCTCTTGCACCGCTTTTGACCCTTTGGAGGTTTCCCCTGCGAAGCTCCTCCAGCAGTGAAAAACCTCAGGCCCGGAGGGCCGAATGCGGCTGTCAGAGGCTCAGGAGCAGAAGCACAGGGGAGAGAGCAAATAGAGAGCGGAGGAGAGGAATCCGAGGGGAGCGTAGGGGAATATGACAGTCACCCGAGAGATTCCATGAGCTTCTCCAGCGAATCAGAAGATTCCCAGAAGGGGGCGCCTATGGTAAGGGCAAGGAGGGTCCCAGGGGGGACGCACCAGAAGCAAGGGGCCAGCGGGGACTCCCAAGGGAGCAGCGGTGGATCAGGACCAGCTCCCCCACCAGAGCGCAGTGGGCGGGAAGAGTCAGGGCTGACCACGCCCCCATCGGAAAGTGGGGAAACGGAGGGGAGGTCAGGTCCAGCTAGCCTCCCCGAAGGAGGGAGCAGTGACACAAGTGTAACGGTCAGAAGGAAAGTGGGAGGCTGCGCGCGCGCGCCAAGTTCAAATGTGCAGGAGCGCGGGACAGCAGAAAACCCGGATTGGGAGCCAGGTCCTAAAGCCCGAAGGAGGGAGGGGGAAGAGTCAGGGGACTCAGCGTCAGAAGAGTCTAGGAAGGGTGAGACCCCGACTAGCAGGCGGACCCAGAGAAGGAAGGAACAGAGGAAGAGGTGGAGTAAGGCTAGAATCTTAAACTGGTGTCAGGGGGTTGGAGATTCAGACGGAGCTTCGGCGGTCTAAGGATACAGACGTAGCGTTGCACGCTGCGCGTGTGGAAGTGAAACTGAACTTCAATAAAGACTTTTATACTAAAGAACGAAGCAACGTTGGTCTTGTGTGAGCTGGGACCTCGGGCAGCGCTGACAGCGGCCCTTCCAAGCCTCTCTATCTGGGGGGGTTGTGTGTGAGTGTTTGTGTTGAAATCAGCCTCCTCTACAAAATTCACATGGTTTGCTCCGCCCCTTTTTTCTATGGCCCTGCCCACCATGGCCATGTGATCACGGGGCGTCTGCCCAGAAGGGAACGCATCCCTCGGGTGGGGGGTGCCATACCCTTGAGCGAAAGTCACAAGAGCTGAGCCAATAGCAAAGGTCCCCCCAAAAGCTGGTTAAATTGGTTATGTGTGCCACCGAAGTAGCCAGAATTCTATACGCACATAAATGGAAAGAAGTTCCAATAATGAAAGAGGAGCGGACCTTGAAATCACCGGACTATGTGGAGATGGAGAAACTGACGTCGAAAATAAGACACCAAGAAGGAGAAACGCGTGCAGAAAAACGGAGACCCTTTTCTGATTAGTTGAGAAAATATTATAGTCAAATGAAATCACAGGGCCATAGCTGTCAACTTTCAGATTTGAAAATAAGGGATCAGCAGCCTCACCTATCCCGGGGACAGTCTACGGGATATCTAACAATCTGGGATAGCAGCGGGAAATGGCCCTGGAATAAGGGAATTTCCCGCAAAAAAAGGGAAGGTTGACAGCTATGCACAGGACTTGAAATATAGGCAAAGGAATAAGAATGATAAAGGAATGCAATGTAAGATTTATGTGCTCAGTAGTGGCGCCTGCCCATCAGATGTCAAGGTAATAAACAACTACCTGACTTTTAGAAGACATCTGAAGGCAGCCCTGTTTAGGGAAGTTTTAATGTCTGAAGTTTTATTCTGTTTTTAGCCCTCTGTTGGGAGCCGCCCAGAGTGGCTGGGGAAACCAAAATAATAAAAATATGATGATTATTATTATGCTTTAGATAAATATTACATATATGGCAGTAGGTGAAAGATTTGAATAGAAACCTCATGGAAGGAAATCTTAAGGGAATATTGCATTGAAATTGAATTCGTTGAATTGTTTGAAAACTAATAAAAAATTGGGGGGGGGGCAGGGAACCAAAGGTGTCCTTGCAAGCTACTTTGCTCCCTCCCTTCAGTTCAGGTGCTTGGGTTGTTAAATTTCAATGACCCGTCTTGCCCAACCATAACAGCCAAACGATGTTTCCCCCTCAAATTTGGCTGCGCTGTGACGTCAAAAGACTCTGGAGCTCACACTTTTATCGCTTTATTCATCTCATATTTGCAATGGGTGTGGAAAGGGCCTCTGGGTGATACAGAGACTGGTCTTGAAATGTTTTAACAAGGTTCTTTTATTTATTCTGACTCCTGTTCCCTCCGCCGTCCCCAGACAGGTATGATTAAGTGTTCCGTACACTTTCTGGACTCCTTGCCCTTTATACAAGCCCATGATTTTCCAGGCACGAGGCTCAGACCCGAGCCAGGATTCGCATGCGCCCGTTCCCAGCGGGGGCTGGACACAGCCCTGGTGGCTGGTCTCTCTCAATAGCCTTGCTATTAATTTGCTGCATTTCCATCCCACTAAAAAGGAGCTCAAGGTGTCCTGAACCTTCCATCATTGGATGTCTGCCATTTCCTGTGTTTACGAGAGGGGGAGAAAGACTTTCCCCTATCCTTCTCCACCATAGAAGATAGATAGATAATTTATTACGGTCGGAGACCAGCTTATAAAACGCACTTGGGGGTACAATCCCAGAAGGAAAACAAACATTTGAAACAATGTACAACAATAAATTTAAAATTTATAAATGCGATAAGCGTATAGACACTTAAAACTTTAAGATAAGCTACTGCGGGGAGGTGACCCAGAGTCACCCATGGAACTGAGTTTGGGGATTTTCTTAATGAACTAGTTTGGATCGGGGGATGGTCTGCGCCTACAGATCTGTACACAGAATCTGGTGACCATCCGGGTCGTCTTCTGATCTTTGCCTAACAGGAAAAGGTCAAATTTTTGCTTTTCCGGGAGGTCAGCGAGCCTCACCAGCAGGGGATCAATGGTCTCACTGCGTGCCTCTTCATAAAAGGGACATCTAAAGAACAACTGCTCTGGGCTTTCTATCTCCCCCAATGAACAGGCGCAAAGTCTCTGAGCATATGGGACTTTTTTAAAGGCTCCTTGCAGGACCTGCGAGGGCAGAGCCGAGCTTCTGGCAAGTGTAAAAGCCCTTGTTGCATTTTTGAATATGAGAAAGCAGAGATATGCTGCCAGTGCGGCTATATCTCTCTCGATTTCTCCAATTTTATAGTTGGGGCACCTAGAGCAGTCCTGTTGTCTCTCAGAGTCTATGATTCTTTGCCTGACTGTAGCTTTTGCCTGGCCCAACCCCAGGCTTAGAAGGCCTTGAGGGTCAAAACCCAGTTCCTGAAGTGTGTTCAGGACTGCTGTCTGCCAACCTGACTGGAACTGGTCACAGAGGATCAGTGGGGCTATTCCTCGGGGGAGCAAATTCAATGTCAGCCATTTATAGACTGATGTTAGGTGGATATAAGCCTCCACTCTCATCATCCCCGCTTCTAGTTTAACCCATGCATTTGAAACACATCTGGGGACTTGTAGGAGAGCTCTAATGAGTTTGGATTGAACTCTCTCAAGGGGGCAGAAAGCAGAGGAAGGCGGGCCCAGAAAGGATCCATAAAGGAACTGCACCGTAGAATTGTAGAGTTGGAAAGAACCCAAAGGGGCATCTAGTCCACTGATGCCTTTCTGCGAATACTGAGTACAATATGGGTATGTCTTTAAGTTAACATCTTACATTAAAAATCTGACAGTACCAAACTATCGAAGGCTTTCACCAAAGTCAGACTAAACGTCTTTCCTTCTGCAGTGTTGGATGGCAGGTTGAGAGGAGTTCCCTACCAGGACGGACTTTGCTCGTGTGCTCAAGACATCGATTCCAGAAAACGTATTTTGTTGCATTGTGCAAAATACGAACAAGCCAGGGCTGAACTGATACTACCCTTGCTGGTACCTTTCCCAGGAAAATCAGAGGCTCACTATGTCAGGTTCCTATTGGAAGACCGGACAAATACTAGAACATTAGCAGTGGCAAAGTTTTTATCGGTGGTTGCAAGAACAAATAATCCCTATATTCTGAACAAAATGCTTGTTTAACCTGGAGTTAGGCTGTATGAATTGTGTATTGCTTTGTAATGATTTGTTGGGTCTCTGGACCGTAATAAAGATTGATGATGATGATGTTAGCTCAGTCGGCAAGAGCGTGGTGCTGATAATGTCGAGGTTGCAGGTTCGATCCCTGCATGTGAGATAGCTGCATGTTCCTGCATCGCAGGGGGTTGGACTAGATGACCCCCTGTCCCTTCCAACAATTCTACCATTCTCCTCCAAGGTTCCTCTTTTCCAGTCCTCTAAGTTAGCGCCTTTCACTGCATCTCATAGGAGGGAACATCGTAGTTTAACTATGCGCTGGCCGGGTGAAGCAGCAGCAAAATATGTGGCAGCAATCCAGCTGCTACTCGAACGTAACTCTGACACACCGCGACACTCTCACAAGGAAAGGCACTGTGTGAAAAAGATTTATTACTGAAATGAGATCATCCACCTAGCTGCCTAAAAATAGCATCCATAGGATTTAAGTTCCCTTTATTGGTTTTTTAAATTTGTTTAACACCCTTGATCTTACTTCCTCTTCCTAGAAGGGATGAAATTTAACTTGGCTTGCCACGCTGCTGGAAGGAGTTGAAAGGTGACGGGTTTCTCGCCATTATAGAATCATAGAATTGTAGCAGGGACCCTGAAGGACTCATACTTAATCTGTTAATGTTTTGCAGCCCTGGGAGGGCGGTGGCAGATTTAGTCACGACAAAGGAAAAGAAAGTGTACGTCAAGGAGCCACCGCAATATCCTTCTTTTCTCTTGGTAGCTGCTGTTCATTTTCCCCATGCATCATGTGTTTGCAGAGGGGTGTGACCGAAAATAAGGCCATTTTTCCCACCGCTGCCCCGCTCCTCTGCCTCTGTTTCCTGGCATGCTGGCGGCTCCCTTCCCAAACTAGAGGTCAAACAATTTATTTATTTATTTATTTATTTGGGGGGAGAGCTGTCTCAGCCTTCTGCCTGGCTCACGAGCTTTCCAGAAGCAGGCACCTGTCCCCTGTCAGAGACAGGGTGCTTTGGCAAACGAAACTTTGGTCCGACTGAGCAAGAGTGAGGTGTTTTCCATGGCATGCCAGTCTATCAGTATCTGTTAGTCATCATAATAGTTGAAGACAGAGCCCAGAAGCATTCTACCTCCAGAAAACTGCTGGGGGGGGGGGTCAGTGAAGAACAGCTGTGGGTGATCCAGGAAGCATCTGTCAGTGTGAATCTGGATGCTGGACTGGACAGAACTTGGTCTGACTGAGCAAATAAAGTCTTCCATGCCTCAGCACAGCTGTTATTTTACTGGCCATTTTGCCATAATATAAACAGTGGGCCTGGAGAGAACATAAAACCATAAACAGACCATAAAAATGAAATAAGCATGAAATAAAAGCAGCAGCATCTGCGCTCGAAATAAGGGGAAACTGCCTGGCAATACTTCCTCCTTCTGTAAAGGTCCTTCTCAGCTCCTGTGTTCTTGCAGAAAACAGAATGGCTTTGGGGTGTGCCCTGCGCATGCTCAGCAGTTAAGAGCACCCACTGGGTTTGTGGAAAGGGTAGGCAACTTAGAGTCCTGGGGGCACACGTGGCCCTCGGCCTACCGTATTTTTCGCTCTATATGACGCACCCGACCATAGGACGCACCTTGTTTTAGAGGGGGAGAACAAGAAAAAAAAAATTCTCCCCCTCTCTGCTCAGAGCCCCTTCAGCGAAGCAGCAGGAGAAATGGAGCCCCTTCCATTTCTCCTCCCGCTTGGCTGAAGGGGCGCTGCACAGCTCTCCCTATCTGCTGAAGCCGGGAGAGTCTTGCTCTCCCGGCTTCAGCAAAAGGAACCCGAAGCCTTTGGAGCACAGCGCAAGTTCTCGCTGCGCTCCAAAGGCTTCAGGCAGCTATCCCTGAAGCCTGGAGAGCGAGAGGGGTCGGTGCACACCAACCCCTCTCGCTCTCCAGGCTTCAGCGAAAGCAACACAAAGCCTCCGGAGTGCGGAGGGAGCGCTCCCTCTGCGCTTTGGAGGCTTTGCCTTGCTATCACTGAAGCCAAGGAGCCTGCATTCGCTCCATAGGAAGCACACACATTTCCCCTTAATTTCTGGAGGGGAAAAGTGCGTCCTATAGAGCGAAAAATACGGTAATTTCAAAAGTGATTGGTTCAGGCTTCTGGAGAAAAAGCATCTTTTTCTCTCCTGTCAGCCTGCTGGGCAGAGAGGAAGGAAGAGAAGCAGTGGTGGAAGAAGAAAAGAGGGTGTTCAAAAGAGAAAGGGGAAAATGGGACCCTAGGGGAGAGGGGAACTTGTTGGCGGCTGAGACCCCTCTGGCTTCTTCACCAGCCGGACTCAGCTCTGCCTCTTGGCCTCCCTCGTCTCCTGCCTCCGCTTCTGCCTCTGATTCTGAACTGCTCACTGCCAGAGACTCTCCCTGCTCACTAAACCCTGTTGCCTCTTCAGCTTCTGACGCATTCTGCTCTGAGTCTTCTTCTCATTGTCCCACCACCAGTCTCCAGGCTCTGAGCTGCCTTCCCCGGGCTGGTTTCTTCTACCTCCCCTCTGCATCCAGCCCGTCTAGTGCCGGATTTACCTATAAGCTATGGGACGCGGGTGGCGCTGTGGGTAAAAGCCTCAGCGCCTAGGGCTTGCCGATCAAAAGGTCGACGGTTCGAATCCCCGTGGCGGGGTGCGCTCCCGCTGCTCGGTCCCAGCGCCTGCCAACCTAGCAGTTCGAAAGCACCCCCGGGTGCAAGTAGATAAATAGGGACCGCTTACTGGCGGGAAGGTAAACGGCGTTTCCGTGTGCTGCGCTGGCTCGCCAGATGCAGCTTTGTCACGCTGGCCACGTGACCTGGAAGTGTCTGCGGACAGCGCTGGCCCCCGGCCTCTTGAGTGAGATGGGCGCACAACCCCAGAGTCTGTCAAGACTGGCCCGTACGGGCAGGGGTACCTTTACCTTTTTAAACAAGCTATAGCTTAAGAGTGGGGCCCCCCAAAAAGTTTAAAGGGGAAAAAACCTGGATGTACATTTCTAAAATATAAGTTGTAGGCTCCTATGTTGTCAGAAATGGGCCCTGCCTGCTAGCCTGCTCCCTAAAATATCACTGGTTTGCTCATTTCCATATATAGGGTGCCTAAAAAAAGGTAAAGGACCCCTGACAGTTAAGTCCAGTCGTGAACGACTCTGGGGTTGTGGCGCTCATCTCGCTTTACAGGCTGAGGGATGTTTGTCCGCAGACAGTTTTTCCGGGTCATGTGGCCAGCATGACTAAGCTGCTTCTGGCGAAACCAGAGCAGCGCACGGAAACGCCGTTTACCTTCCCGCCAGAGCGGTACCTATTTATCTACTTGCACTTTTGATGTGCTTTCGAACTGCTAGGTTGGCAGCAATAGGGTGCCTACATTCTACTATTTATAATTATTAGTAGTTTGCATTATTTCATGTTATAGCAAGTTTCTAGAGACTAGGTTATGAGTCTTTGTAAACTGTGTTTCTAAAGGAACTTTTGTTATTGCCAAATGCCAATGTGTTTGCATTATTAAGTTTGTTATGAATAAAAAATCATTTCAAGTTAGAGCTTAATAATTGTATTTCACTATTTATATACTTCTTCTTAATTGTGTTTCAGTTCAACAATTACTTTGCTAAAATATATATTTTGTTATGTGTAAATGGTTTAGGTACCTATTAGGTCCATAAATAACCATATAGCATATAATATAAAAGGTAAAGGTAAAGGGACCCCTGACCATTAGGTCCAGTCGTGGGGTTGTAGCGCGCATCTTGCTTTATTGGCCAAGGGAGCCGATGTTTGTCTGCAGACAGTTTTGTCGGGTCATGTGGCCAGCATGACTAAGCCGCTCCTTGGTGAACCAGAGCAGCGCACAGAAACACCGTTTACCTTCCAGCCAGAGCGGTACCTATTTATCTACTTGCACTTTTGACGTGCTTTCGAACTGCTAGGTTGGCAGGAGCAGGGACCGAGCAATGGGAAGTCACCCCGTTGCGGGGATTCGAACTGCCGACCTTCTGATCAGTAAGTCCTAGGCTCTGTGGTTTAACCCACAGCGCCACCCGTGTCCCCATTCAACACAAAAAACAGGACAGCTGGACATATAAAGGGTCCCATTACCTTCATTAGCTTAGGGCTCCATCAAACCTAAATCCAGCCCTGAGCCTGTCCACGGCATTGCAGCTGTTTGAGAGAGCCTGTTCTTTGCCCCATTTAATGAAGATGTTATGCATGCAGGGAAGAACAATGAAGGGCAGGTAGGGGACAAAGAGACTGACAGCACCATGCCATGGCCCATCGATAGTGAAAGGCCACAGGGAATAGGGCCCTGGAAGCAACGGAGGGATGTTTTCTCGGTAAATAACATCATTTTACAAAGGCACCCAACCGCTCGGCCTCAAAGATTCCTGATTGCACAGTCTCTGAACAGCTTGTGCAAATTCTGAATCTATTTCTGGAATTCAGAGACAGACACTGTGGGAGAGGTTGCCGCCTCTGCTTCTTTTTGGTTTTGCAGTTCGTGGGACATAGGGAGGAGCAGGGAAGCAGGTGATTCCAGCAATTGGCATTCAGCAACAGTCTCCCTGGACTCAAATAAGGCTCAAGAAGGTGCCATTAATCACCTAAAACAGTGGGAAATTGTTTCTGCAGGTGCCTGTCCACTGGCCTGGCCTTTACCAAAGCAAGTCTGAATTTCAGTGAGAAAAGGCCAGAAATTTGGGGTGTCAAGGGTGGGGATGGAAAAAGGCTGCAGCTCCATGTCCTGACAGTGGAGGCAGAGAGTGTTTCTGAGCGCATGAAGAGTGGTTACGCTTCACCCCAAAGAAATCCATTCACCCGTCATCAAGGAAGGACTAACTCCAAGGCTAAAAAAAAAGCCACACAAGAAACTCATCACGCCAACTTTTGGTTTTGCTTGAAAGGAACACAAAAGAAATTCAGTTATGCTAACCAAGCCTTTCTTTTCCCCTTTTCTCTGCGTGTGCAAAGTTCATTTAGAGAGCAGGAGGTTACTCAGCAGGCCCACAAAAGCTCCTGCTTTTACATATATATTTATATAAATGAAATTCCTGATGCAATTACTTGATCAGATTACATACCAGTCCATTACTGGTAAACCAGGCTTTGTTTTTTCATTGTTCAATTTCAGCTTGGAGAACTTCCCTAACTAGCCGAGAAAACTCTTTGAAAGAGGTCCTGCCGCCAAGGTCGGCAACTTTCCCCCAGCCCCTCTGCCAAGGCCCACATTCCCCCGATCTGTCCGGGGCCACATGCCAACTGTGGATAGAGTATCGGACCTGGGAGAGAGATCCGGGTTCAAATCTCCGCTTGGCAATGAAGTTCACTGGGCGTGACCTGGCGCCAGTCACTGTCTCTCAGACTACCTAACCTACCTCAGGGGGTGGTTAAGAGGATAAAATGGGAATGAAGAGAAGCATGTGCGCCATCTTTAAGCTCCTTGGAGAAAAAGGTGGGGTAGAAATGCAATAAAATAAATAAGGCACAGGGGAGAAGAGTCTTCTGATTTAGTCCCAGAATGTCCTTGTTTCCCCTGCCGGTGCTGCTGCCGCTAAATTTGGGGAGGAGGATGAGCCAGCATTTGTCCTGAGCAGTGGTGAGGAAGGAGCATCTCCATGGCCAACATAGCTGTCAACTTTTCCCTTTTTAAAAAAGGGAAATTCCCTTATTCCGAATAGGATTCCTCGCAAGAAAAGGGGAAAGTTGACAGCTATGATGGCCGCTGCTGCCAGCCTCCTCCCTTGGCCCCTGGAGACCAGGCGAGGAGGAAGAGAGGTTGATGCTGCTGCCCAGGCCCAGGTGAAGCACTGGCTCCGAGGGGCAGGCAGAGGGCAGGGCCACCCTGAGCAGGAAGAAAGGAGGCGCAGAGCGGAAAGCAAAGAGTCTTGATTTCTTTAAAAAAACAAAAAGACGCTTTGGGCATCCGCATCTAATCTTACACCTTTCTAAAAAAGATTGACAGTCGTACCTCAAGTTACAGACGCTTCAGGTTACAGACTCCACAAACCCAGAAACAGTACCTTGGATTAAGAACTTTGCTTCAGGACAAGAACAGAAATTGCGCAGCAGCAGCGGGAGGCCCCATTAGTTAAAGTGGTACCTCAGGTTAAGAACAGTTTCAGGTTAAGAACGGACCTCCAGAATGAATTAAGTTCTTAACCTGAGGTACCACTGTATTGGTGTGTGCTTTTCTTTGTATAAATCTACTGAAGTAAAAAAATAGCTAATACTGGGATTAAGCGGGTCTTTCTCTAGGACGGCGGAGGGCGTCTGTGCTGTGCCCAATTGGCGCAGTGGCGGTGGCACTTGCCCATCTTCTGATAGGAAATGTTCTACAGGGAGCGGGGGGGGGGCAGCAAAAATTGGGGGTTGAGGAGGGTCAGTCGGTGGGGAGTGAGAAATGTCACTATTTTAATCTGAGGAATTTTGGAGGGTATGCTGTTCTCTCACCAGAGGCTGCCTTTTCCTTAGAGGTGTGGGAAGTATGGTTCTTGCCAGCAGCGGAGCTTGCCGCTAGGACACCCTGAGCAGCACACATGCCGTGCACCCGGGGGCAGGGCAAGCCACCGGGGGGGCCAATCCGCCGGGGGGGGCGATCCCAGCGCAGCGACGTGGTCCGCCAGGGGGATTTTGTCACCCCGCTCAGGGATGACACCTGGGGCAGACCGCCCCCACCACACACCCCTTCCTATGCCCCTGGTTCCTACATGTTGTTATGTACTGAGTTGAATAGGATCCAAAATGCAGCAGTCTGATTGGTCCTAGAACAATAGGATCCAAAATGCAGCAGTCTGATTGGTCCTAGAACAATAGGATTCAGAATGCAGCAGTCTGATTGGTCCTAAAACAATGCAGCAGTATGATTGGTCCGCAGGAGCCACACAATCCAGTTGCAGATGGAAGTGAATCCACAACCTGATTGGCCTACAGTAGAATTCCGGAATTAGCCAATCACGTGCAGCCCATTGTATATAATAATGTATATAAAGCAGTTACTTTGGGGGGACTTTCATTCCTCCTCACCACTATGAGCTGAATAAAGAGCATGAAATCCACTCTCGACTCCGAGTATATTTCACATGTCATCATCGGCCATTGTACAGTTGGTGCGAGAAAGGGGTGAGGGGCCTCAGGCCTGGGAGGCAAATGTGGCCCTCCAGGCCTTTCCACCTGGCCCTCAGGATTCTCCCCAGGCCACACCCTTCAGCAGCCCTGCTTTCCACCCTCCTTGAGTGTTTCTGCCTGGCTGGAATGCGCCTCTGAACCCCGATCAGGCCACTTTGCGTGCCAGGATGCAGGGCAGATAGCGCTATGTGGCCTACCGTACAAAGAGAAAAGTTTGTATTTGATGCAGCTCTCAGGACGGCTGTCCAGCATGGGATGCAGCTTTGCAAAAAGATTCCCCACCCCGATGCAAAGGAAGAGGCTTTTTGATTGGGTGCCGGACCAATTCAGTTAGCTGTGAAGGGACGTTGCTTTGAAATTCTGAGCAGAGCGGAGGGTGGATGGTTACTGGTAGCCCAGAAAATTCTATCAAGGTGTGGCAACAGCTATACAAAGCCACACAGATATTTTATCTAGGTGATAGGGAAGTAGAAAAAGTGTCCAAAATTCTTCTGTGGGGCGTGCCGGCCACAAAGCCATGAAAGACATTTTACACCTCCTGTTCCCAGCAATGCTATAAGGAGCTACTGCGTCACGTGAACAATAACCTCCCCCCTCCCACAAATGTACCCTTTTTGCATGCTCTGTAGAGCTTGGATGAACAAATAAGGGCCGTCCAGCCACGAGGCGGCCTGAGAGCTTTGCCTCAGATGGCAAACCTGGGGACGATTTAGAGGGGCACCTTTTGGGCAAGGTCACCAGAGGAGAGATAGAGGTTGTCAGTGCCAGGCCACCCTCAGCCCAACATGGTCAATGCTGCCCTCGTCCAGCAGCAGTGAAACGCTTCCATAAGGACATAAGAAGAGTTTGCAGGATCAGACCCATCTAGTCCAACATCCTGCTCGCAACCAGATGCCTGTGGGAAACCCACAAGCAGGATTCAAAGACAAAAGCCCTCTGCCCTCTTGAGGTTTCCAGGAACTGGTACTGAGAAGCATTACTATCAATAACTTTTTCCTCCATGAATTTGTCCAGTCCTCTTTAAGCCACCCTAGCTGGTGGTTATCACTGCAGTGGCGTAGCAAGCCCAGGTGGTACCCGGTGCAGAAATTTTTTTGTTACACATCGACAGCTCGGGGTAGGCTTGGGAGTCATAGGGAGGCACCGAATGTCCATCCCCCCTTCCTATGCCTCTGCGCCAAACCCCCGTGATTCCCAAGTACCCTGAGCCGTTGGGGGAAGGGGGGAGCTATGCCGCTTTGCCAGGGCGCTGGCAAAACTGCGTCCTCTGGGGAGCCATGGCTCCCGTGCATCCCCCTCCCTCCCTCCCCGGCTGGCAGTAAAGTGACAAAGCGGGAGCTGCTTACAGTGAGCCAGGGAGGGAAGGAAGCTGGGGGGGGGGGCAGCTCCCGTCCACCCCTCCTTGGCTCGCTGTAATGCAGCAAAGCAGGAGCCTCCCGCCCCGGCTTGCCGTAAGCGGCTCCTGCTAGCCGCGGAGGGATCCCATCGCCATCCACACGGCTCTCAGGCAGCGCCAGTATAGCGCATGTGTGGCATTGCTACACACAGCACATGCTGCAACACCACGCATGCGTAGTATGTAGCGGTCTGCCGCCAGCGCCGCTCAAATGCCGTATGGACGGTGGTGGGTTCCTCTGCTTGGGGCTGCAGCCACGAACGGAGGATCCTCCACGTGCGGCTGCGGTGGCATGATGGCTGCTGGCGCCGCCGCGCCCAGGCGGCAGGGCAAGCACGCTGCAGGGTGCCTTCTTGTCACCCTCCCAAACGTGGAACCCGGGGCACACCGGGCCCCCCAGCCCCCACCTCACGACGCCACTGTATCACTGCCTCCTGTGGGAGTGAGTTCCATAGTTTAACTCTCTGCTGCATGAAGGAGGACTCCAGGAATCTCAGATAAAGATGTGAGTTGCACATTTAAACTAAGGGGATTGCTACCTCTCCAGGTTGCGATGTGGGAAGCTGTTGGCCCGGCAGTGTCTTGGTATTCATGCACAAACATTCGCATCAGGTCAAGTAGACCTGCCCTTATTGATTTCCCATATTTGGCCTAGTCCTAGTTTCCCATCACATTCTTTTTTTTTTTTTTAAGTCCTCATGAAGTTGTATCAATTTTGTACCAGTGAGATCCTTTTATACTTGCTGTACTTTTAAATTATATTCCTGTAGGGTGGGGATTAACGGAACAAGAACGAAAAAGGATTTTGCGTGCCTTTATGGCAGCCAAGGGACTTGTACTTGGAGCCTGGAAGAATAAACATCAACACCTATGAATTTGCAATTTAAAAATCCTCATGAAAATTCATAAGTACCTTGAGTTCCATTGTGCCCGATAAACACTCCCCCCCTTTTTTAGCAAAGTCATTTTTGCATAATATATGGCATTTTGTAGGTTATATTCATTAAGATTTTTTTTAAAAAAAAATCAACTAATACATGCATGTTTTCTCCTAACATATTCAACTTCATATGCATTACTCGGCTGGAGAACTACGCTGCAAAATTTAAGAGGAGTGCGGATTTCGAAGAGGGGCTGCATCTTGTGTCAAAAAGTATGACTTAAGCGGGTTTGCTTTTAAATGCAAACTAAATTTCTTCCCCGTCCCTAGCAAAGAGACAGGAACTTGCAGGAAATAAGCAATGGTACAAAGGCATACAGGTGTTATGACACTCATCCAGGAAGACACCTCCCCACTCCATAAAATTACATTAGTCCATAATTATGTTTATAGCTCAGATTTTCATGGTTGGGCAGTGGTGGGGCATGGGGGTGGGGCAAACATGCCCTTCTTAAATCTGAGCCAGTCTGTAAGCTCCTTATGCAGCCACACGGTTTTCTTTAGGCACCTCCCAATTTTATTTCTTGTTGGAATTCTCTGCATTTGTGACTTCAATATTTCACCTTTAAGAAACTCCCCTCCATCTTGGGCTCCCTTCTCTTTTGAGTATTTCTGACCATGGGATCTCACCCTGTAGTTCCTTAAGCTTTTTCGAAATTGGCCTTCTTAAAGCCCAGAGTGCATGTCTGACCACACTCAGTGTTCCCTTGCCTCTGTAACATGAAACCCAAGAGGACATGAGAGTCCCCTGTTGCGAGGCACAGAAAACAGGGTGTTTCCCTGGTAAGATGGGAGATTTGAAGCACACTGGAGTCTCCTGTTGTGATTTAGGTTCCAGCCAGGGCCGTCTTTAGCAGATGTGGCGCCGGGGTGCAAATATCTGCCCAGCGCCCCCAAATTACCATGGATGGGAGGGGTGAAGCTGCGCACTGCCAGCTGTGGGGGAGGCAACTCTCCCCCATGCTGCTGCGGGAGAGCAATCCCCGCAGAGGCTTGGGAGGGAAGCTGCGTGCCGGCCAGCCATTTGGTTGGCGGGGCGCAGCTTCCATCCTAAGAAGAGGAAGAAGAGTTTGGATTTGATATCCCACTTTATCACTACCCTAAGGAGTCTCAAAGCGGCTAACATTCTCCTTTCCCTTCCTCCCCCACAACAAACACTCTGTGAGGTGAGTGGGGCTGAGAGACTTCAGAGAAGTGTGACTAGCCCAAGGTCACCCAGCAGCTGCATGTGGAGGAGCGGGGACGCGAACCCGGTTCACCAGATTACAAGTCTACCGCTCTTAACCACTACACCACACTGGCTCTCTGCAGGGATCGCTCTCCTCCCATGGAGGCTTGGGAAGGAAGCGGCACGCCCGCCAGCCATATGGTTGATGGGGTGCAGCTGGTGGGCATGCAGGGAAAGGGGAGGCCACTGGCAAAGCCGTGCAGCTCCCCCACTCACTGGGCATCCCTGAGAGGCCGGCGCCCGGCGCAATGAACCACTAAGCCCTATGGGAAAGACGGCTCTGGTTCCAGCAAAGAATACAAAGGGCAACCCTAAACTGGGACATTTGGAGTGTGTGGGGGGCCCCTGTTGCAATTTGGGATTAGAGCAATGCCCTGGCTGCAATGAGGTGAGGGCGAAGGCTATCGCATTGCAACATTCAGCAGCTCCCGGAGACACAAGGCAATGGGGAAAGAGTCTCGGCAAGGCTTGGACATTGGAACAAAACCACACTGAAATAAAGCAACCTACAAACAGCGAGCTGTACCCTGCTTATCAATGTACAGAGAGGCCCTTGCAGTCTCCAGTTCTGACTTCTGAGATCCCATCACCTTAATCCTCACTGTCAGGGTCAGACACACATGCAGCTCTTGGTTGTTTGGGCTGGGAGTGATAAAGAGCGTGGAATTGACACATCTTACCTGCAGGGCTGGGACGCGGGTGGCACTGTGGGTTAAACCACAGAGCCTAGGACTTGCCGATCAGAAGGTCGGCGGTTCGAATCCCCGTGACGGGGTGAGCTCCCGTTGCTCGGTCCCTGCTCCTGCCAACCTAGCAGTTCGAAAGCATGTCATGTGCAAGTAGATAAATAGGGACCACTCCGGTGGGAAGGTAAACGGCGAAACGGCGTTTCCGTGGGCTGCTCTGGTTCGCCAGAAGTGGCTTAGTCGTGCTGGCCACATGACCCGGAAGCTGCCTGCGGACGAACGCCGGCTCCCTCGGCCTATAGAGTGAGATGAGTGTGCAACCCCAGAGTCGGTCACGACTGGACCTAATGGTCAGGGTTCCCTTTACTTTTACCTTTTTACCTGCAGGGCTGCAGCGCAGTTCCCAAGAGCAACGGAGGTTAATGAAGATCTTTCCAAAACGGAGACCAGGATCATTTCCCCTGCTGGCCAAACAGAAAGGGCAGAAAATGAAAAAATCCTTCTGAGACCAGCATCCCATTTAATTTCTTTTCAATTTAATCATTTGGCAATTATAAGAACAATCAAGAAAGCTGTTCCAGAGGAAGTTACGCCTGCTCATGGTATTCTGCAAGAAACTAAATCCCACTGGATTTTGTTTTCACAGGAGGCAATAATTTTCTTGGCAATATTGTGTAAGAGCCCACCAGTTTCCTCATAAAAAGTAAAGGGACCCCTGACCATTAGGTCCAGTCGTGGCCGACTCTGGGGTTGCGGTGCTCATCTTGCTTTATTGGCTGAGGGAGCCGGCATACAGCTTCCGGGTCATGTGGCCAGCATGACTAAGCCGCTTCTGGCGAACCAGAGCAGCGCACGGAAACGCCGTTTACCTTCCCGCTGGAGCGGTACCTATTTATCTACTTGCACTTTGACGTGCTTTCGAACTGCTAGGTTGGCAGGAGCAGGGACCGAGCAATGGGAGCTCACCCCATCACGGGGATTCGAACTGCCGACCTTCTGATCGGCAAGTCCTAGGCTCTGTGGTTTAACTCACAGCGCCACCCGCGTCCCTTAGTTTCCTCATAATTTGTTTCTATTATTATTATTATTTATTAAATTTGTATACCATGCTTCATCCATAGATCTCAAGGCAGTTTCTATAGTCACTTGCTATTCTCACTCTTAGATGTTACTTTTGCCATTATAGCCAAATCCAGCACTTTATGAAGCCATTTATTCCAATAAGGGAGTGATGCAACTTTCCAGTTTTGAGCCCGTAACATTCTTGCAGGCGTTTACAGATAAGATGTAACTTCCTTATATTCTGTTTTTGATAGGTGACATGTACTTCAGTAATGCTTTATTTATTTTTATTATGTATTTTGTATTACTGTATACTTTGTATACTGTAACTTTGAGTTGTGAACCACCCTGAGGCCTGCAGGTATCGGGTGGTATAATCGTAATCATAATCGATCCAAGGGAACTTCCTACTTTGATATTTTTGTTCTGACTGTCATAAGCATCTTCCAGTACTTTAGTGCAGAAACTACAGGTCCATCACGTAGGATAATTGCAGCAATTGTTAGCAGGCATAGGCAAACTCCAGCCCTCCAGATGTTTCGGACTACAATTCCCATCATCCCTGACCACTGGTCCTGCTAGCTAGGCATGATGGGAATTGTAGTCCCAAACATCTGGAGGGCCAGAGTTTGCCTATGCCTGCTTAAAGGCATTGTGCCTCTGAATACCGGTTGCTGGAAATCGCAGCTGGGGAGAGTTGCTGCCGTGCTCAGGTCCTGCTTTTGGGATTCCCATTGGTTGGCCATGGTGAGAACAGGGTCCTGGACTAGATGGGCCACTAGCCTAATCCAACAGGCCCCTCTTCCATTTTTATGTTCCAATGTGCTTTTTGCATCCCTGGCATACTTTCAAATATGATTTATCTGTCACTCCAAATGTTACAGGGGCGTAATCCCATTTCAAACTGCAGCTGGGAGAATGCCTTCAAAAAGCCAACAGCCAGGGGAACAAAATATGGTACTAGACATATGCTTGATGGTTTATTATGCTTTTATATTTGTTGGCAGCCACCCTGAGTGGCTGGGGCAATCCAGTCACATGGGTGTGGTACAAATAATAAAATTCTTCTTCTTCTTCTTAGCTGCATTTTAAATAGAAGCACACGTTCTACTCATGTAAAAACACGCTGATTCCCGGACCGTCCGCGGGACAGATTTAGAAGGCGATTGGGCCGGATCCAGCCTTAGTTTGCCTACCCATGGCTTACCCATGATTGCCTTAAAGGGAGATTAGAGAAGTTCACAAGGGATGGGCAAATCTGTCTGTTTCAGGTTTTCTAAGTTTCTCATTTTTCCCAATCTCATATTTGGTTCTCCACGTTGCAGCAGAAGTTTGTGGGATTTTGCTTTTTAAAACAAAATGAAGATCCGTCAGCGTTTCAGTGCTAACTTCTCCTAATATGGACATGGATCACTAGATTGGCCTTTGGCCTGATCTAGGAAGCCTCTTCTGATGTTCTTATGGGTAACGGCATACCCTCCAACATTTCTCCGATGAAAATAGGGACGCCCTAGTCAATAATAATAATAATACCCCGCCCATCTGACTGGGTTGCCCCAGCCACTCTGGGCAACTTCAAACAAATATTAAAACATAATAAAACATTAAACATTTAAAAATACTTCCCTATACAGATGTCTTATAAAGGTTTCATAGTTTCTTATCTCCTTGGCTCAGGGGTTGCATAAGCTCATACACTCCAAGAGAGACATCCTAAGGAAAAGCTGGACATTCCAGTATCAAATTGGAAACTAGGACGGCTTCTGTAAATCCAGATCTGTCCCTGGAAAATAGGGACACTTGGAGGCTTTGTAACAGTGAGGGATGGCTGCTGCTTCTACACCCGGCCTGTGGAACCTGGTTGGCCACTGTGAAGACAGGATGATGGACTAGCCGGGCCTTTGGGCGTGATCCAGCAGGTCCTTACGTTAATCCCTTCTACAATGAAATGAGATACCGCAGACGGTAAACATTTTTGTTGGCCCATCTCTCTTTAAGATTCAGGCCTTTTCATTTCGCTGACCTTTCAGGGTGCGTCAAATGTTCTGTCTGCCCCCGTGGTTGTTTTGTAACTGAGGGCTTAGCCACACTCACCTTTCCTCTTTCAAGGAACAGTCCGCCATTGAAAGCTCCGCATCCGAGTGGCCTTTTATTTTTTTTGCTCTGGAGATTTCCCCTCGAAAACCTGCTCTTTAAAGCCCAAAGCTTTGTCGGAGGGGTTGTGGGAACCTTGGGACATATTTCCATGCTTGGCGGGAATGCAAAATTCGGACCCTCCAACTGTCCCTTTTTTTCCAGGGATAGTCCTGGATTTACAGAAACTGTCCTGGAGGGTCTGGGTCAAAATGCTTGGGGAGGGGAAACAGGCAAGCAAATGTGAATAATAATAAGAAACAACTGTTTAATGTGACAACAGCCTGTTGCGGATCCAATTCAACGCCATTGGTTCAGTTCCCATCAAGAGGCAATAGACAACCAGTGTGTTTTTGGATGGGTTTGATTCCCTGTCTGCTAAGCCTGCTCTGCAGGCCTGAGGCACCTCTTAACTTTAATCCAAGGTACCCTGGCAACAGCATCCCTTCCCTGGTTACGCCCTCCGCGGCAACAGTGATATCACCAGCTCCACCTACTCTGGCATCCTCCTCCTCTCCCTCTTAGCAAACAGGGGTGGTGACATGATGGGGGGAGAGAGAGAGGGAGAAAGAGAAAGAGAGAGAAGGGGGTGTTCCTCCTTGGCTTGTCAGGCCTAATGAAAAGGGTGGCATGCCAAAAAAAACCTTTCAAGATGGATGAATCTATCAGTTTCAGTTTCTCTCAGGCCACGTTTATTCCATACATTTAAAGCGCTACAATATGCTTTAAATGGCCCCCAAAGAAGCCTGGGAGCTGTACAGTGGTACCTCGGGTTACATATGCTTCAGGTTACATACGCTTCAGGTTACAGACTCCGCTAACCAATAAATAATGATTCAGGTTAAGAACTTTGCTTCAGGATGAGAATAGAAGCACCATTAGCTAAAGTGGTGCTTCAGGTTAAGAACAGTTTCAGGTTAAGTATGGACCTCCGGCACGAATTAAGTACTTAACCCGAGGTACCACTGTAGTTTGCTAAAGGTGCTGACAGTTGTTAGGAGACCCCTCCTTCCCCTCACAGGGCCGCAGTTCTCAGGAGTTTCCTGTGAAGAAAGATTGACTGTTAAAACCAGTGCTGTTTTTTGAGAAAAAATACAATGGATCCACCCCCCTCATGTTCTCTTATAATGGCAATGGTGCCCACCTGAGAGGTGCCAGAACTGAGTTCTGGTGAGTTCTGGCTAAGAAAAGCCCTGGTTAAAACCACTTTGTAGCTCTGGGTGTGGAACAGGGGCTTCTGAACAACTCTAAGCACTCTTAACAGGAATCTGGGGTGCCAATTTGAATAAAATATAGAGGTGATGGGTAAGGCCAGGTAAGCCCTGGCCTGCATAATCGATCACAGAATACGGCCCGTGTCACCATTTGAATGGCAATGTCTATCAATTTTGTAAGGTAAAGGTACCCCTGCCCGTACGGGCCAGTCTTGACAGACTCTGGGGTTGTGCGCCCATCTCACTCAAGAGGCCGGGGGCCAGCACTGTCCGGAGACACTTCCGGGTCACGTGGCCAGCGTGACAAGCTGCATCTGGCAAGCCAGAGCCGCACACGGAACGCCGTTTACCTTCCCGCTAGAAAGCGGTCCCTATTTATCTACTTGCACCCGGAGGTGCTTTCGAACTGCTAGGTTGGCATGCGCTGGGACCGAACGACAGGAGCGCACCCCGCCGCGGGGATTCGAACCGCCGACCATGCAATCGGTAAGCCCTAGGCGCTGAGGGGCCCCTCAAATATTTTATTGGGGCGGCGGTGAAGGGACTTTGGCACCTAGGAATTGGCCCCTATGACTGCCATGAATTGTTCCAAAGAATCCTGCCATTTGTTACAGGTGCTGAGAGTTGTTAGGAGACCCCACCTCCACCCCCATTCACCTCACAGAGTTACAGTTCTCGGTTTCCTGTGAAGAGGGATTGGTTGTTAACCTGCTCTCTGCCTGGCCGGACTAGGCCCTTGAACTTTGACTGTCTACTTCAGCTTGCCTGGTTGGAGTCCAGCTGGTCGTGTCCTTTTCCAAGATACTCCATTGAGTTTCCCTTCCCTCTTGGTTTTCCATTCCCGGACACCTGCCCCCTCCAACAGCCAGCCAGCACTTCATGTCCACTGAGTAGGATCAACTGTCCTGGTTGAGCTCTTTTGAGGCTTCCCGCCCCACACACCCATAGGATCCCCCCCTCCCCGCTCCAAAGTTGCTTTTGTAATCCCCACCCACCCTTGTACCTGGGTCTTCCTTGCCACATCCACAGCAGACATTAAAAGGTGATACATCTTTTTTAAACAGTCATGGCTTCTCCCAAGAATCATGGGAACTGTAGTTAGGTGCTGAGTGGGGCTGGGAGACACACCTATTCTCCTCACAGAGATCCCAGGTTCTCCTAAGCACTTTCGTGTGTTACAGTAGTACCTCAGGTTAAGAACTTAATTCATTCCGGAGGTCCGTTCTTAACCTGAAACTGTTCTTAACCTGAGGCACCACTTTAGCTAATGGGGCCTCCCGCCGCCACCGCCGCACAATTTCTGTTCTCATCCTGAAGCAAAGTTCTTAACCTGAGGTACTATTTCTGGGTTAGCAGAGTCTGTAACCTGAAGCATCTGTAACCTGAAGCGTCTGTAACCCGAGGTACCACTGTATTTTCGCAAAGATATACATTCTTACGCACGCTTTACCCTAGCATGTACATTCTTTGCACACATTACTTGGCTGGGGAACCACACTTCAAGAGAAGTGTGAATTCCGTCGGAAGACTGTATTTTGGTTCACCTGTTGTTTTGGGAAGTATGAATTGAGAACTCTCCTTTAAATAAGAACAGAGTTGGAATTCTCCCCCACCCCTGTTAGGAATACAGGAAACTGTTTTCTACCATGTTAGACCACTGGTCCATCCAGCTAGGCATTTTCCACACTGAGTGGCAGCAGCCTCTCCGGGATTTCAGGCAAATGCTCTGTTGCTGAGCTCTGGTCTTCCCCCTTAAAATAAAGCAATATTCGAGTCCTCAAGGTATGGAGAAAAGGGTTGATTTAAATAGGAAGCTGACTTATAGCAGGACCATGGGGGCATCTACAGGCATTCAGGCATTCCCAGCCCTCCCTGGTCCCACTGACCTATGTCCCTTTCTATTCTAGAATAATGACATGGAATTGGGATCTAACACTTTCCAGGGTCGTTTTAGTATTCAAATTAAGCTCCCAGCATGCTGCAGCTCTTGACCTCTCCTGTATTTTAGCTCCCCTATGACTCTCCCACAAGGCATCTCCAAACTGAAAGCAAACCTTCCCTTCCCCAGTGTGAAAACAGGTGAGGCAGGAAAGGAGCAGCCTTTTCTCTCTTCAAGGAAACAGCTCCGCAGGGGCCCGTGTTTCCTTCTGAGTGCTCAGCCCAGCCAGTCCTGTGGGAGGTGGCCTCCCTCCCCGCCCCTTACCTGTGCTCAGGTGCTTCGGCTATAAATTCTTACCTGGAGGTGCTCGCTGGCAATCCCTGATCGCCCTGCCGCTCGGTTGACCTGCCTTGGGAGTTTACAAAAGCCCGTGACGAAGTGTGCCTCGGACACCTGTCCACCCCACATCCCCGGATCCTCGCCATGGAACGGAATATCCTGCAGACGGTCGCCCTGGCCTTGATGCTCATGGCATTGTGCCCAGGTGAGCAGATGGCAAAGTGGGTGGCCTGGAGCTTCGCGGGAGGGGGGAGGCAAATGGGGAGGGAGATCAGCCCCACAGATATTGTCAGGCAGGGGCAAAACCCCATGGCAAATCTTGTGCTGGATGTTTGTCAGGCGAGGCGATTACAAAGGGGTGTTGGGCACCTTTTGCAGGTGTGTCGAAAGGGAGAATGGCAGACGGGTGTGGCTGGAGAAGGTGGAAGGAAGGAGAGTTATTCTAGGGAACGGTGTGCTCTTTCTATGTGGAGGTGGGCTGGATGTTGTGGGGGCCTCGAGGATAAGACCTGAGGCTCCTTCAGGCTGGGGGGGGGGTTGTTGTTTCGGTGGATGTATCCTGCTACATGTCATTGCCGCAATAATAATTCATTAGCTGTGGATTTATACTGGGCTGTCCGGACATCATTCTGCTTAGTTGTTTTGCAATGCTTCCCCCAGTGCTGGCAGCAGTGCTGGGTTACCGTATTTTTTGCTCTATAAGACTCACTTTTTCCCTCCTAAAAAGTAAAGGGAAATGTGTGTGTGTCTTATGGAGTGAATGCAGGCTGCGCAGCTATCCCAGAAGCCAGAACAGCAAGAGGGATTGCTGCTTTCACTGCACAGCGATCCCTCTTGCTGTTCTGGCTTCTGAGATTCAGAATATTTTTTTTCTTGTTTTCTTCCTCCAAAAACTAGGTGCGTCTTGTAGTCTGGTGCGTCTTATAGAGCGAAAAATACGGTACTTAGGGCACCAGCAAATCAGGGGCACCTCAGAAAAGGAGGAATTTGGGGGTTGGGGGGAAGAATTTGACATTTGAAGAAGTCACCACGGGAAAAATCAAGACTTGGTTAGACTTCTTTACATTTCCTTCCCTCTCTTTTCTGCATTTTTCTGCTCTCTTTTGATTACCGGTGCTTATTCCCCACAAAACCAGGGGGGGTGTCCTACTACCAGCGATCGAAACACTGCGAGGAAATCAGATTGTAAATCTGTGTTTTGTTTTGCATTATTTTACAGATTTTATTTTATGGTTTAGCATTGTTTGTATTTTGAACTGCATATGGTGAGGGGGTACCATAATCATTTCAGTGCTTGGAGCCTCTAAGTGTCTTCATCCCTTCCTGGTTAACATGGGATTGCTGTCCAGAGGGGCCCTAGGCAGAATCATGAAATCCTAGAGTTGGAAGGGACCCCAAGGGTCATCTAGTCCAACCCCCTGCGACGCAGGAATCTCTTGCCCAAAGTGTGGCCAAAACCCATGACCCTGAGATTAAAAGCCTCATAAAAGAGAGAGAGAGAGATTAAGAGCCTCGTGCTCTACCAACTGAGCTATTCCACCAATAAAATAAATGCAGACGTTTGTGGTATAAAAAGTTGCAGGATTTCAGCAGGTGAAGTTACAGGATGTGTACAAATGGGGGAATGAAGCAGTCTGTCTGCTCAGAAACTCTTCCAGGCGCAGCCGGGACTGGGAGTGGAATCCCGTATAACAGCCCTGTACCAACATAATCATAAAAGTACAATTTTAAAAAAATGAGATCTGGAGAGGGTCCAGTTTTGTAAGGAGATCACTTTAATCTCCAGCTCATTTGTTATCGTTCCTGAGCACAGGAATGTAGATGAAAGGAAAACAAATCAGGGGCATGGGAGAGTGGGCAGAGGCCTCTTTTCCAGGAAAACTGATCCTACAATAAATCTGTTGGCCTTCAGGTGCCAACGCTTTAAAGTGTCTCTTTGTTGCTTAGGTTAGGCGGGTTTTTTTTACTCATATATATATATATATATATATATATATATATATATATATATGGAGGCATAATTAGGGTTCCTTAAGGAATTTGATCTTAGGAAGCAGGTCTTTCTAGCTTGGTGTTGCCTACACGGGCTGGCAGCAGCTCTCCAGGATTGTAGGCAGGAGAGATTTCCAGCCCTACCTGAAGATTAAATATGGGGTGTTCTGCAGGCAAAGCATGTGCTCTGCCGCTGCCCTGGAGCCCTTCTTTTAAATATAATAGTATGATTCTAGTCCTCATGGTTTTGAACAAACGGCTGCTTTTAAACAGGAACATATGAAGCTGCCTTGTACCATCTAGCTCAGCAATGCCTACACTGACTGGCAGCAGTTCTCCAGGGTTTCAGGGAGGAGAGATTCCCAGCCAATGCCGGGAACCTGGGTCCTTCTGCATGCAAAGTAAATACTCTGCTCCTGAGCTATGGGTGCTTGCCAGCTCTAATGCACATCCCTAAGGTGCGAGAGGAGCGGAACATAGCGATCCATCAAGTTTCGCACTTCCCTGAATGTGGGCATGCAGGTTTCGGCTAAAAAGAGAGTCTTTTAAAAATGCTATTTGGAAAGAAAATGTATTTAGAAATATGGAAGTTGAGATGGTTGTAGCCAATGCTAAATCCTAATCAGAGTAAGCCCATTAAAGTTAATAAACAGGAATGACTTAGGTTGGTTAATTTAAACATGTCTAGTGTGAGAAAATTAGGGTTGCCATATGTCCTCTTTTTCCAGGACATGTCCCCTTTTTCATGGGTAGAGTTGTCATAGTGATCCATAGTTAAAAGTGGAAGTCGGCAAATACGTCTTCTTTTTTGCTCTTCAAAATATGGCAACGCTAGGCAGAATCTACTTGGATGCAACCCAATGTATGTTTAAAAGAAAAATGCATTTCAAACATATCTAAATGTGGATTTCCATCCATTTTAAAACACACACACACACACACACACACACACACACAGTAGATTAATGCAAAAGCAGGAGTGCAGGGATGTCTATGGGGACACCAGAGAAAGGGCTGTAAATCAGACCAATCCTAAGGCCAAACAGATTTTCCTGCTGCGATAAGGAGGAAGGCTTTTCGATAAGGAGAACAGTCCTTCCTTTAGAAGCGGGGGGGGGGGGCGACAAATTCTGACTCAACCCAAACTGGGAGTGTGATGGGATTGTCTATAACAAACCTTGTTAAGACAAACAAGCTTTCCTCTGGTACAGTACTCCTGGACGTGGAAGCTCTACCAGCTGGTTGTCTATTAGGGCTGTAATACTTCAACTAAGGAAAAAGCAAAGGCTGCTTTTTGTGGGGCTGTGGGGAGATTTCCCCTTCCCACTGCTTTCTTCAGAACCTCCCTAGTACCCCCACAAATGTCCTTTTTTGTGCATTCATGATGATTACCAGGACCGTTATATGTTCAGGGGCGGAGGAAGGGGGGCAGTGGGGGTGGTCCGCCCCAGGTGTCATTACTGAGGGGGGTGACATTTGACGTGCCGCCCGCCTGAGACTCCCAAGCCTACCCCGAGCCGTCGAGGGAGGGGGGAGCTGCGCCGCCTTGCCGGAGGCCTTCCCTCCTTCCCCCTTCGTTTTGACAGCTCAGGGGAGGCTTGGGAGTTGCGGGCGGCACATCAAATGTCACCCCCCTCAGTGATGACACCCGGGGCGGACCGCCCCTGCATGCATATGTCATCCCCCTCCATGATGACACCCGGGCTGCTTCGTGGGCGGGGGGAGCCTCCCCTGAGCTGTCAAAAAGAAGAGGGAAGGGAGGAAGGCTATTGGCAAAGCAGCGCAGCCCCCCCCATCCAGGAAGCAGCCTGCCATGGGTGGGTTGCTCCACCACCCCATGGGCGTCTTGCCCCCTGGGACGTTGGCCGTGGTGCCCCCCGGGACGCTCGCCCTGTCGCCATGTGCACAGCATGTGTGACGCTTCGGGTGCCAGAGCTGCTAGCTCCGCCTCTTTATGCGTGACCCTGTTTTCAGTCCTGTTTTTTATGCCTGCAAAAGTTTCGGGGCAGACATCGTCCTTCATTTCCAATCAGTGCATGCCCCTTAAACTTCCTGCTGAAAGCCTGTCACCGCGATCATTTTCCTCTTGGAGTGATGCTGGATGAAGATTTTTTAAAACCCCAAAAATCCTGCATTCTTTGTGTGGGGGAGGAAGGGAGGGATGACAAAGGCCCAGGAGGCTGATTCAGACCGTGGATTCATCTAGCTCAGCCCTGTCAACACAGACTGGCAACCTCTCTCCAGGGCTTTAGACTGGGGGGGTCTTGCATACCTTCCAACATTCCTATGGTGAAAATAGGGACACCCTATTCAACAACACTCCTGCCAACCTAGCAGTTCGAAAGCACGTCAAAGTGCAAGTAGATAAATAGGTACCGCTCTGGCGGGAAGGTAAATGGCATTTCCGTGTGCTGCTCTGGTTTGCCAGAAGCGGCTTAGTCATGCTGGCCACATGACCCGGAAGCTCCCTCGGCCAGTAAAGCGAGATGAGCGCCGCAACCCCAGAGTTGGCCACAACTGGACCTAATGGTCAGGGGTCCCTTTACCTTTTATTCAACAACAATGTGGGACATTCTGCATGCTAAGGCTAAGTAGGTGCTCTGTCACTAAGCCACAGCCCATTTCAAACCCAGATTGACAGGTTCTGGCCATTTCCTGCCCTGACGCTGCAAACATGCATGCCAGAATCCCTCCCAATCAAGCCAATTCTGTGGTTTCCTGGCCCCCAAACCACACTTCTGGCAGATGCTCCACATTTCAAGAGAGATCGGGAGAGGCTGGCAATGGTTTTCAGCAGACAGAACCAACTGCGGCCATCTGAGGTTTGATCCACCCTGGTCCCAGAGGTGTTGCTGCAATGTGCTGTGCTGTGAGGGAAGGACTCTGGAAAGGAAATTGCACAATCCTTGGGTCATTCTCGCCATCAAGGGTATGCCCAGGCCTCTGCCAGAGAGGCCAAGCTGACTGCTCTGGACCGGTCTAAGGGTGTAGGTTCCAGAGGAGGCAAGCAAGCAGAAACTGCTTACAGTTCACACTGGAATAGGTACAGTTTCGGTTTCCTATCCAGTTCTCATTTTTCCAATCTTTTATTTGATTTGTTGTATCTCTAGGCCACTTTTCGATCAAGTGAATCTCAAAGAGGTTCACAAGCAATAAATAGCAACAACATAATAAGACATAACAGATCATCACAAATACAGCATGAATCATATAAAATAATGAACAAATCATCAATCAAACCAGCACTGTTTTTCTAGAAAAAGAGGTGCCAGAACTCACCATGAACACCTACCTCGTTCTCTTAGTTAGAATGGCAATGACGCCCACCTGAGAGGTGCCGGAACTGAGTTCCAGCAAGTTCCAGCCGGGGGGGAAAAGGCTCGAATAAAACAATTTGAATTTATAAAACACTATTAACAAAACAGCAACTAAAAAATAAGGTAAACATCAAAATTAAATTCAGTTCTCTACATTCTTACAACAGTCTACTTTTAAAAAAAAAGTCCTGATGAAAATTCATTAGCATTTTAATGCAAATTTCTCCCAACTTAAACTTTGCCTAATGTACACATTTTTGCAAAGCAATTTGCCTATCATACATTTTTTAGTTTATTTGCACTAATAGATGCATTTTTATGCAGACCTGACCCTAGTACATGCACTTTTATGCCTATTACTTGCATGGAGATCTGCAAAACTTGAAGAACTGCGAATTTCAAAAGACTCTGGGTTTCGGTTTGCCAATTACTGTGGAAAGTGTAAATTACATAACTTCACTTTTAAATGCAAACTGAATTCGCATTGCTTGGCCATCCCTTTATGGGAGACACGGGGGGGGGGGAATGCTTTTGGGTTACGTTCATCGAGAGTTGATAGCTATAATTATCCTCCCACTACAGAAATCTTAGTCTGTTCATCACTGAAGCATTGTATCGGGGGCAACCAACATTTGACACCCTCCATATGCTGTGATTCACAGACCCTCCAAGTGTCCCTATTTTCCAGGCACGTCTCTGATTTAGAGAAGCCATCCTGGCTTGTGATTTGATCTCATAATGTCCCACTTTTCCTTAGGATATCCCTATTTTCATTGGAGAAATGTTGGATGGTATGGAATTAACCAACCCTCTGAGCTGTCTGAGGGCAATCCTGTATAGGGAAGGGTTTTTTAATGTTTAGAGAAGAGTTTGGATTTTAAACTGGTTTAATGTTTTGTTATGTTTTTATATATGTTGGAAGCTGCCTAGAGTGGCTGGGGGAACCCCGTAAGATGTGTGGGTATAAATAGTAAAATTATCATTACGAAATGGGGCATCCCTATTTTCATTGGGAAAATGTTGGAGGGTATGGAATCAGAGAACAGTAGAGTTGGGCGGGACCCTGAGGATCATCTAATCCAGGTTGACAACCTGGTCCCTACTGCACACTAGTGGCCGTTTCAGGATTCTAGGTGGGCAGTAGGGGGTTCTATGGCACAAGCTGAATCCTCCTTCCATCGAGCACTGGTGGCTGGTAAGGAAATTTTACCAACAGAAAAGATGCATTAGTGGGTGGTAGGTATAAAAAGCTTGACTACCCCTGATCTAATCCAACTCCCTGCAATGCAAAAATACGCAGCTGTCCATTCCAGGAATCGAACCTGCAACCTTGGTGTTATCAGCACCATGCACTAATCAACTGAGCTATGCAGCTGATGCTGCTGGACTACAACTCCCAGCATCCCTAGCTGCCAGCAGGGGGGTTATGGGAACTGGAGCCTGACACCTGGAGGGTATCACCTTGACTGCCTTTGTATTTTTACCACCAGTAAGAAACCTGTAGGGCCTCCAGTTTCCCAACTCCCATCATCCCTGACCACTGGCCATGCTGCTTGGGCCTGATGGGAGATGATGTCCGAACAGGTTCCCCACCACTGAAATAGTGTATTCTGGAAGAGGGTCATGGATGGCTCACCCAGGGAGTAGTCCGCGCTGCAGCATTTCGTTGCAGTGTCCATTTTAGGAAGGTATTCATTAAATTAGTTTTTTTTTTAGGGACAGAACTAAATAAAAGAACAGAGAACAGTCCAAACCTGGACTGTTTATTGTGTCTTCTAAAAAGAAAGCTAGCCCTGCCATTCCAAGGCCATCTTCCTCCACTGCCAGAGACAATGTGCTTCTGAATACCAGTCAGCTGGGAATTGCAACTGCGGAGTTGCTGTTGCACTCTGGTCCTACTTGTGGGGTTCCCATCTGGTTGGCCACCGTGAGAACAGGACACCAGACAAGATGGTCTCTTTCTGCCTGATCCAGCAGGGCTCTTCTTAAGTTCTTAAGGCCCGGCCAGGCATGTTAAAAGCAGAAGGCTTTTTGGAGCAAAACCCATGGGTTGAATTCTCTTTGGATAAATGACGCCACTTCCAGACTCACAGCGGATGAGGAAGCCTCCAGGATGATACTGGCCACACACGCCTGTTTTTGTGCATGCCATCTGCCAGTCTCCTACAAAAGCAGAGATCAATAAAGAGATGTCACTCTTCCTTGCCTATGTCGTATCTCCCTGCCCTTGAGCTCCCTTACAGTTTGGACTGGACGTGGCTGCACATGCTCACTCATTGCCTAGTATTTTAAGTTTCCCAGCACCTATCAAAGAGGCAGCTGCCTGGTGACTATACACAGCTGGTATTTTCCTCAGGATTTTTGGAAGTAGTCCAGCGTTAGAAAAATAGACTGATTACCCAAAACCGTTCTTTTGAATGTGCCATCCTTATATCGCTCCATCTAGCCAAGTGGAACCTGTGGCACTCCAGAATGTCTACAACCTCCCACCATCCCTGACCACTGGCCATGCTGGCTGCAGGGGCTGATGGGAGTTGGAGTATAACAGTGTCCAGGCTCCCCATCCCTGTTTTACACCTAAGTGCATTTCATGTGTGATCCCTGATAGGTTGGGACCTGTGTCTATGACAGGGGTCCTCAAACTACGGTCAGCGGGCTGGATCTGGTCCACTAGGGTTCTACACCTGGCCTGCCCGGCAATTGCCACCGCCGCCCGGTATCTTTGGGTGCAAGGGGCAGGGAGGCAGGCTCCCCCCCAGGCCCAGGGAAAAACCCTACTGCTGCTGCCGCCACCACCTCACGGGCCAGGCCAGCGACCCCTCCGCCCGCCCACTCTCTCTCTCCACCACCTGCTCGCTCTCCCCTCACAGGCCTTGGCTGGCTCCACCTCGGCCCACAAACGCCACCCCTTCTCGCGAGACCTGCGAGGCCTAGTCGCCTCCCCTTGCCAGGAACCCCAACAGAGGGAGAAGGGTGCATGTGGTTGCGCATTTCCATCCTCCTCCTGCCAACCGGGGGTGATTTCTAAGGGATCCTTTTTCCAGCCCAGCTGGAAGGAGGCGGGTGGCCTGGGATGACGCCCCGCAGCTCCCTGCCTCCTCTAGCCGGGCAGGGCCGGATCAGCTGGCACAGAAGCTCCCTTTCCCCCCTCCTGCAGCCCTGGTGGTGGTGGTTTTTCCCAGGAATGTGCAGAATCGCGCTGCGTCCGGCCCAGCCTGCAGATGCATGCACCCGAGCACACACTGGCTCCGTTCAGGCCAGCAGCCAGGAAAGGGAGCAGCCCCACCGTGGGCCTGGCTGGCACTCCTTGGCCAGCCCGTCCCCGCCCCTGGAAGTGGCATTGCCACAGGGGCCTGGAAGGCAGAAGGAGAGAAAGGGATTTGAGATGGGTGGCTAAGCAGGTCGGAGGAGGGAAGAGTGTGCGCACGTTTGGCACTTGTGAGATTTTGCGCTTTAGGGAGCATTCACACGCACACCTACGATTGCGCCCGCGGTCCGAGGGAACGTGTTCGGCTCCTGCCGGCCTCCACTTGACGCCCCACAGCCTCGACGCTCACGTGGGGCTTTGCGGGCCCTCTCACCTCAGGCAGGTCTGTGGGAAGCCTGTGGGCCCCTCAGGCTGTTCGTGGACTACAACTCCCATCAGCCCCCACCAGCGCAACCTGGTAGCAGTGAATGATGGGAGATGGAGTCTACGAACAGCCCGAGGGCCGCTGGTTCGGCTTCCCCAGGGTAGGGGCCGGGATGCTGAAGCAAGGCTTTGTTTGCTGGTTGGATTTTGGGTTCTAGCTAGGCAGGTCTAGCTGGTGGATTGTTGTTTTTGGGAAGGGCTCAGTATGGGCTGTTTTAGCTTTTCACAGAAAACAAGCAGAAGTGGGACCTTCTCAGGCTTACAATGGGGAAGACAGCACTAAAGGAAAAAGGAGAGGGAGGAGGTAGAAAAGCAAACCTATTTCTTCATGACTGAGTTCTTGTAATGAGCAGGTGGAACGAGCCAAAAGCTGCTTGCATCACTTGCTACGACTAGCAGTGACAAATACTGACCATCTCATTAGCCAAAAGCAGGCCCATACTTCCCATTGAAATACTTATAAGCTTATGTTGATTAAAACTGTTCTTCATTTTAAATATTGCATTGTTTTCCCTGTTTGTTGTTCACCACAAATAAAATATGTGCAGTGTGCATAGGAATTCTTTCATATTTTTTTCAAACTATAGTCCGGCCCCCAACAGTGTCTAAAGGACAGTGAACTGGCCCCCTGTTTAAAAAGGTTGAGGACCCCTGGTCTAGGAGATGGGTAGGGATAACAGGCAGGCCTCTTCACCAGCCACAAATCCCTCAGGTGTTTCCCCAAAGTAGGTTATTAATGAGATTTTTTGCTATCCTCCCTGTGACCTCAAAAGTCACGCCAAGCGCCAGTTCAGCAAATGATTCCTCCCCAACAACAAACACCTTACAGTCAACCACGGGAAGCTCCACAACAATTTCCACAACTGGAACCCCACCAACAACGTCCTCCACAGAATCCTCCCCCACAACAACCACCCCTGGGGGAACCACGGAATCCCCTGAGACGGAAACCTCCACCGCCTCTACAGAAGGATTGAGTGAAATCTCTACATCCACAGAAGAAACGACAAGGTCCACAACAATTTCCCCAAGCGGAACCCCACCAATAACATCCCCTACAGAATCCTCCCCAATAACAACCACCCTTGAGGGAACCACGAAATCCCATGAGACGGAAACCTCCACCGCCTCTACAGAGGGACCCGGGGAACATTCTGTAGCACCCTGCTTGTGGTTAACGCTTAGCTGGAATGTAATATTCAACGCAGCAATAGAGAAATTAAAATAATAATTTATTTGTCAGACAAATAAATGAGATACACAGTGGTATATGGTTACCAAAGCTCTGCCCTTTCAGCCCTGATGGCCAGCACTTATATTCCCTCAGCCCAGCCCCCTTGCTCCTCCTTTGGCTGCCTCTGTCCAATCCGCCTGTTTGAAATTCCTATTGGCTGTTTGCTAGAACCAATCATAAAAGATACACCCATTTCCTATTAACTTTTATGGGAGACAGAGAGCTATATTTTCTTCTATTTATAAATGGCAAATAAGTAGTCTTACATTTACCTCGACCAGGCACCTTAATTACCAGATAACCTTTGGCCCCTCTTGCCCTATTCCCTGCAAAACAGATGGCTAATGGTTCTAATTTTATCTTAAACAGAGATCTTGGGTTCATCTCCTCACACACCATCTATGAAAGATCTCCTTCTTTGGAGGTCTTTAAGCAAAGGCTCGACAACCATATGTCAGGAGTGCTCTGATGGTGTTTCCTGCTCAGCAGGGGTTTGGACTCGATGGCCCTTGTGGTCTCTTCCAACTTTATGATTCTATGATTCTATGAAACAAGAATCTAACATAAGAATCTAACATTTCTTACTTTCTAAATCCTTTGCATAATTACATTTAAGCCAATATATTTCATAACATATATAGTTTTTTAGAAGAAAGGGAACTTAGTAAAAGCTAAGCTAAATTCTAAGTTCTCTAAAGCTTCAAAGCAGTTTCAGAGAGCTGCTTTGCCTAGTCCAGCTGCTGTTTCTACTTTTTTTTTAAAATATTTTTATTAAGCAGTTTTTATAATCACACAAACAATACATAACAACAGCAAATACATAAACAAACAATAACAAAAACAAACCAGAAAAAACAAGTACCATTTCATATCCTAATTTCTTAAACCTTTCTTCCTCGACTTCCTCATGCCTCCCTTTTCTGTATTCCAAATTCTAGTCAATTACTCAGCAAATCTTCCCTTTTTTTTTTTACATTAAATTTAAGCTATCCTTATTCTCCTTGTCTTAACCATTGCTAATAGTAACCTTTTACTTTCCAGTCCAACATCATTCTAACTTTCAGTAATTTTGTAGTATTTCTTTAGATAGTCCTTAAACTTTTTCCATTCTTCTTCCGCCGCTTCTCTTCCCTGGTTTCGGATTCTGCTCGTCATTTCTGCCAGGCCCATGTAGTCCATCACCTTCATCTGCCATTCTTCCAGTGTGGGTAGATCTTGTGTCTTCCAGTACTTCGCAATGAGTATTCTAGCTGCTGTTGTAGCATACATAAAGAAAGTTATATCCGTCTTTAACACCCCTTGGCCGACAATACCCAAGAGAAAGGCCTCTGGTTTCTTAGGGAAGGTATATTTAAATACCTTTTTGAGTTCATTATAGATCATTTCCCAGAATGCCTTAATCTTCGGGCACGTCCACCAAAGGTGAAAGAATGTACCTTCCTTTTCTTTACATTTCCAACATTTATTATCAGGCAAATGGTAAATCTTTGCAAGCTTGACTGGGGTTATGTACCACCTATAGATCATTTTCATAATATTTTCTCTTAAGGCATTACATGCCGTAAATTTCATCCCGGTAGTCCACAACTTTTCCCAGTCAGCAAACAAAATATTATGACCAATGTCCTGCGCCCATTTAATCATAGTTGATTTAACCGTTTCGTCTTGTGTATTCCATTTCAGCAGCAAATTATACATTTTTGACAAATTCTTAGTACTGGATTCTAACAATTCAGTCTCCAATTTTGATTTTTCCACCTGGAAGCCAACTTTGCTGTCCAATTTAAACACTTCATTTATTTGGTGATAATGCAACCAATCTCTCACCTTCTCTTTTAATTTTTCAAAACTCTGCAATCTCAGTTTGTCCCCTTCCTTTTCTAAAATTTCCCAATATCTTGGCCACTTCGACTCCATATTTAACTTTTTAACTGCCTTAGCTTCCATTGGCGACAGGGAGCCAGTTGTTGTTTGCTTCATCACCATCTTTACTGCGTTATGGTCGGAGAAGGTTTTTGGGCAGATTTCCACTTTCTTTATGTTCGGCGCCATACTGCTAGTCACCCAGATTTGGTCGATCCGTGTCCATGTCATTTTGGCTTCAGAAAAGAAGGTTCCCTCTCTTTCTAGTGGGTGTTTTGTTCTCCAAATGTCAATCAGGTCCATATTGTCAGTCATTTCAAAAAAAGTTTTTGGTAGTCTTCCATCTTTTGTGACTACCTGTCTTTGTGCTTTGTCCATATTTGTTGAAACTACTCCATTCATGTCACCCATCATGATTAAATTGTAATCCATATAGTCCATCAAAGTCTCATGCAACTTCTTAAAGAATTCTGTTTTCCCTTCATTTGGTGCATATACTCCCACTATCAAAAATTTTTCTCCTTGAAATTGAATCTCAATTGCCAAATATCTTCCTTGGTCATCTTTAAAGATTTGTTTCGGTTGCAAATTTTCTTTTGCATAGATCACCACTCCTCTCTTTTTTACTCTGTCTGAAGATATAAATTCTTGTCCCAATCTCTTATTTATTAATAATTTTCTATGTATTCTTGTCACGTGAGTCTCTTGTAAACAAATTAAGTCCAATTGGTCTTTCTTTAAAGCGTGAAAAATATTTTTTCTTTTTCTGGGATTGTTCAAACCGTTACAATTCCAGGTTAGAAGTTGCAAGGCCATGATGGGGTTATTTGCTTCCTCCTACAGCTCCCAGTTGTTGTTCGTCTTTTGTCGGTGGTTCTATGTCCGTATCTAGTGGTCCCTTGCTTGAAGGGTGTCCTTGTCCTGGAAACGTCTCTTTCTGTAGGTCTTCTTCGTGTTCTCCCAAGAACTTGTCTTTATCACTCACTGTCTTTATTCTTCTTTTCTTCCCCTTGTATTTAAAAGACAAGCCTTGGGGAAACTCCCACCTGAATAGTATGTAGTTCCTTTTCAGCAGTGTCACCAAGTCCTTGTAAGGGCCTCTTGCATCCAAAATACTTTTGGGAATGTCTTTAAAGATCTCAATATGAAAATCTTCAATTCGAAGGGTTGTTTGATAGTGCAGGTTCAATATTTTGTCTCTCTCCTCCTTTGATCTTAAAGTTATCAGGCAATCTCTGGGTCTGTTCTTCCTCTGCCTTATTCCCAACCTAAATGCACTCTCTATCTTGAATTCTTCCTTATTCAGCTCCTGCTTCCAAAAGTCAGAAAATTCTTTTGTCAAGTAATCCACCAAGTTGTCTCCTTCCTTTTCCGGCACAAGTCTGATCCTTAGATTTTTCTCCTTGCGTTGCATATCCTGCATAGAGAGTGCCAGCTCATACTCATCTAATTTCCTGTACACCGGTGGAAATTTTTCCTCGGCAGCAGTTGCAATTTCCTTAGCTTCCTCAGCTATCTTTCGTGTTGTAGATGAATCTTCCAATAATTTCCCAATTGCTTCTGCATTGGAGTTCACTTTATTCCCGAGGTCAGTTATACTTTTAGTATTTAAGTCAATTTTCCCAGAGATTTCTTCAATTTTCTTATTTGTTTCAGCACCTTGCTTCTTTAGTTCCTCCAAAGAGTCATTTATTTTCCCCAATGCCTTTGCAAATGCTTCTTCTGAAGACATTATTTTCACTTTTGCCTTTGTGACAGCTGCAGTTCCGGAGGCCCCTGATATAGAGGCCCTTCTTTGCATAGAAAGATCGACTTTGTATTGTCTACCGGATCTCAAAGTTGTTTCTTGTGAGTCCTCTTTCTGTTTACCATCTGCCATAACAAAGTCTTTCACTCAAGGTCATTCCCACACTCTTAAGCTGTCAGAAAAAAAAGTTCTCAGGTTTTAAGCTCCACTTGTTGCTGAAACTATTCACAAGACCTCTAGAGGGCGTAAAGTCAGTTCTTTAACTTCAAATTGTTCCCACACCTTCCAAAAAACAAAAGCCCTCCTAGTCCCTTTCTTTATAAAAGATCCAAATCAATAGTATCCTGCAAATAACTTACTGTGCAACAAAATAAGATGTTTCAGGTTGAGAGTAGCCAAAGTCAATATTACAGTTACTTTTTAGTCTTGTTGTAGCGACAGTCCTTAGCCGGTTCCTTTTCTCCGGCAGTCCGACCCCCAGGTAATAGAGCAGCGGTAAACAGTTCAATTTCTTTTAAAACAGGCAGGAAATCACTTTAGGGTCTTCTTCCCCCCCCCCTCCTGCCTTCGGGGGAGGGAGTTCTTTGCTTGGTGTTGGATTACTTAACTCAGAAAACTCTCTTGTCAAAAAGTTACAGCTGAAATGCCTTTCGCTTTGATCTTGCTACAGAACGGAAAGCAGACTTCCTTTTTGATGCTTATCCGTTTCGGTGCCCAATTTCTTTAGTTTTAATGTCCAATTATGTTTTAAAGCTCAATCCTACTCACGGAAAGTTGCTCTTTTTAGTCCAAATTCACCGGAAGAAGTCAGCGCTCTCCGCTAATGGCGACGCGGCTTCGCTTCGCAGGCTGGGTGAAAGCGACTCTCAGCACCGCTCCAAACACCCTCCGCTGATCCGTAGCCTTTAGAAAGGCTATTTCACAACGTCGGGGGGGCGCAAAGGTGCCCGCCGAGTCTCCAGTTCACAGGCTACGCGCCTGTGATTTTTAAGGGTCCTCGCTCCGCCGTGGCTACCGGACCCGAACCCGCGAAGCAGATCTCTCCCGGAGCTCCGGGAGAAATCCGCCATTAAGCGCTGGCGCTAACCGGAAGTCCCTCCAGCTGCTGTTTCTATTTGCCCTTTTAACCTTATGAAAATGTGGCTCAAGTCTCTAATGGGAGGCACAATAATTCTTACTATTTACCAACTTAATTGCAGCTTGATTGTATTCTGTAATATGTAGGGTCAGTGACCTCAGCCTTTTTATGACCGCAATAAACCAGAGGGGCCCTCTGCCCAAGAGCTTGCCAGCTGCCTGCTGGTTTCCTGCCTCGAAAGAAACATTTGTGAATTTAAGCTAATTTTTAAGATACAACCTTGATCAAAAAATATAAGCCTTGATTAAAATGCAGGCTTTGATCAGATGCCTCATTCCCCCCTTTCAAGCTCAAGGACCTTCATCCCAAGTGTCCTTGATAGCTTGACCTTCATATTCCTGAGGTAAAGCTCTGTATAGGGCCATGATATGAGGTAAAGTTTCATTTGAAATCATCTTGCTAATTGTACTTCTAAAACATGAAATGATACATGGCACCATACATAAAACCATTACTACTACCGTCAAGAAAAACAAGCAAGACAATAGTATCCCTTTGAGTCCCGTAACATTAGGTAACCAGTTGATGAGCCATCCCATATCCCATCCTTCCCATATTTGTACTGGGACATGTGCTATACTCTCCATCTTTGTAGCCAACACACGGATTGCCTCACCATTATCAGAAATGTTAAAGCAACAGGCATTCCCTGTCAAGTTCAAGACTCCACATAGGAGTTCAAGACTCCACTCCCTGCCTGGCAAGTACATAATCCATTCCCATTTTCAGCTGCAAAATGGCGGCTCTACTTTCATCCAACTGTTGTGCAATAAGTCTCAAACTCTGGGCTGTCGCATTGGTTACAAGTTCCACTACTGCTTGCAATCGAATTATTCTGTTTAGATTATAAATAGGATCCCGTGCCCCTTGTATGAGCTCATCAGGATTCCAGGAGGCAGGTTCATAATAGGCTATAATGCGCTCTGGTGGCCAATCATCAGTATCGCTCCAACTTTGGGTACTTCCTCCTGCTATATGAGAAATATCAGCATTTCTTCGTGTACGCTTGGCCGAACTAGTGGGCATAATCCACATTGGTGGTAATACCCATCCCAGGAAACAAGTCCCACTCCATTTGGAAGGGAGTTGCTTGTATGCCCATTCTCCACATATCCACCACAACCATCGGGTCTGAGGTTTTTGGTACATGGAGTGCATAAGGCGAAATATCAAAAGGGGTACAGAGTTCACAGTGCAGTATGTTAGATTGTCTTTTGCTGTCACAGTTATGTTCCACACCATTTTCCATGCATGAATAAAAGGAGGTGCACAGGGCAAGGTATTCCGAGTTCGATAGGTAGTACCATTTCCCCAGGTTTGACTACCCTTAATATAATCCCAAGTATAGTGGCAATGAGAAGAGCCTATCATGGTAGAATCAGCTGCATCTAATGATTTACGTACACAGAATTCCCCTTGTACAGGTATAACTCGTATTGGTTTAGTTGAGTTCCATCCGGGGAAATTCTGTACTTCTGTTTGGTGTGGCATTTCGCTTACCATACCAATGGCATTTAATGGTATCGGTAATAAGGGCATACCTCCCTCTGAATCATCTGGCCCGAGAGAGCAAACAAGACAATTGGTCCTATTTGTAACATTGGCTACCATCTCAGCTAAGCCTACCCACATATTGTGGTCATGGCGGAATCCATATTTAGCAAATTTGGTCAGATTCAAGGACCCTTCCCCTTCCCAAGGGATCAGGATTAATAATAAAATCATGTTGATGTCTAGTATATGCATTTCTTCCACAAAAGATTACCTTATTGTGATAACAAAAAAATATTAGCCCCAATATAATTCCCCCAGTGACAGAAATGGGGAACCACCAAGACCAAAACATATATCCCGAGGATCCCCAATGAGTAATATCTCTGATAATTGTTCCACAAGGGGGGGGCAGTCAATCAATTGTATAAGAGAATCTTCCTGTTCACAATCGCTGGTTCAGATGCTCCTCAAGCTTGAGGCGTGCGCAGGTCAGCCAGCTTCCAGGTTGTGGCTGCAGCAGGCCGGTCGTCTAATGTTGCCCGTGACCTAGCCCGTTCCCCGTAGGGCTAGATACAGGGGTTTTTTGAGAGAGTCAGTTTTAAAGGATTAGAGGGGTCACCTTTGCACGTCCAACTGCCTTCGGACTTCTTCAAACGGGAGTGATGAATCCAGGGTCAATGCTGCAAGGTGTGTGCTTGAGGGCCCACCTGTTAAGATAACCAAACAAAAAAAAAAAAACCACGGGAGAGAGATTGCACTTGTCCCTGTGTCACATGGTCTCCTATTTGTTTGAGGTCTGCTGGAATATCCTGAACAAAGGAGGGTGGCCTCCCATACAGGAGCTCAAAAGGTGACAACTTAAGTCTTTTGTGGGTGCACACCGAACACGAAACAGTGTTATGGGTAACACATCACTGCTGTGGCCAGCATTACCATCTTTTCCTTCTGCCACTTCTTCTTCTCTTGTTTCTCAGCCTCATCCCTATTCCGATAAACTCAGCGTGCAATGGCCATAATTTGGCTCATCAGCATCCCTTCCCATCCTTCTGATTTCTGAATTTTCTTACGAATGTCAGAAGCGCACTGGGCCACAAAAGTAGCAGTAATCATTCTGCTGTTTTCAGGGGCTTCAGGGTCAAAAGGAGTCCATATACAATAGGCTTCCTGCAGCCTCTCTAAAAAGTCTCCCGGACTCTCATTTGGTTTCTGTTCTACTTTTAGACATATTAGTGGGCTTCTGGCATGCCCTGCGGATACCTTGCACAAGCGTCTGGCGGTAGGTGGTAAGCCTGGCCAGGTGAATTGCATTGTTTGGATCCCAATTAGGATCTTCCAAGGGAAAGTTGTCCTGGAGATGACGGTCAATATTAAAAATATTTCCCACTCTGGCCTGCTCACGCAAATATATCTGTGCCTTTT
This sequence comes from Podarcis raffonei, assembly GCF_027172205.1. Classification (NCBI taxonomy): domain Eukaryota; kingdom Metazoa; phylum Chordata; class Lepidosauria; order Squamata; family Lacertidae; genus Podarcis; species Podarcis raffonei. Next base: position 9,636,486 of record NC_070617.1, on the reverse strand, counting down.
CAATTATGTCTCTCCTTTCCTCAGTGGTGAAGAGAGTATTTAGGAGCTGGCGACAATCTGTCCAAGTAGGACTATGAGTATTTACTATTGAAGTCACCAAGTCCATCATAGCCTGAGGTTTTTCTGCGAAAGATGGGGTGTGTGTTTTCCAATTCATCAGATCCGTAGTTGTGAATGGAATGTACTGGAGGGTCGAAGTTCGAGGTGGCCGTGGTCTGGGTTGCCCGTTAACCAGCACAGGCTCCTCAAGTGCATCAAATACTCTTCTGAGAGGGGCTACTACGTGACCTTTCTCTTCGCTTTGCTCTAGGGGCCTCAAATCATAGGGGATGGTATCTGTCCCAAAGCGTTCTTTTAACAGCTTTATACGCCTGGCTGTATTGCTTGCTGACCGATCAAGGTCTCCCTGTAACTTCTGTAATAATTCTCTAGGACTTGGATGTACAGGGGTTTGGGGTGGGCAATTAGTTGGTCCATTAAAGGAGACTGTAGATGGAGTTCTACTGGGACTCACAGGTGTAATAAGCACTTCTGCTTGAGCCTTATTATAGGAATCTAATGCCTCCTGATAATATTTATCATAATCTATCAAGGAATCAAGCTCTGTGACTCTACCCCCATTATTCATTCCACTTTCTTGCCTTGGGGTTATAACTGATGGAGTGTTTGGATTGTTTTGCATAATGCAATCTGCTATGTGCTCAGGTGGTACCCATACAAAGAGCAGAAAGAGATGCTCAAGATGTATGGGGATGGAGATCAATGGAACTGAAAAGGGCTGGGAGCGGGACAAATGGAAAGAAGGGGGCTTCCCGTGATCCTGAAAGTAAGACTCCAACCCAAGCTTGAGCACCTCTAGGCACAATCCCTGAGCAGGACAGCAGGCCTGCCTCTTCTTCCTCCCCCACAAATCTCTTCCTTCCGGGAGGGGTCCTAATGAGATCGTTTCCTTTCACCTCAGTGACCAAGCAGGAGACGCCAACGACGCCTTCTCCCACCACAGCTAGCACCAGCTCAAAGACAACCACACCTAAGCCCCCCAAAGAGAAAACGTTCACCATCACTTACCACATCACAATGAATTTTACTGAGGACTTGTTGGATTCGTCCTCCGAAGCATACCAGAACCTGACTGGGAATATCGGGAAGATGGTAAGTTCTGTGGCCTTTCCACCCCCCTGGGGGAGGGGGCTCAGGGGAGGGAAATGCTGCCCCCCAGGCTCTCAGTCCGGTGGTGGGGTGGGGTGGGGCCTGTTCATCTGTAAAGAATGGGGCAGATATCTCTGTGCTACTGCAGAGCTATGGGGCTTCCAGGTATTTGACGCAGCTTCCTGGGGATTGTCAGCCCCTATATGCAGTCTTCAATTCCCCCTCGTCCCTGCTGCCCCCCACGTTCTCCTCTGTGCCTCTGTTTTCCTGTGGGGTGGGGTGGGGCGAAGAGAAAGTGAGAAGGGCTGACTTCATCCCAGCCATGTCTCAAGCCTCAGAAAATGAGTTTATAGCATAATACAACATGCGTTATACCCTTTTCTTTCCGCAGTATGAGGAAGTTTTCAACTGCTCGGAATGCCCTGGTGAGGGGAAATATATGGGATACACGGTGAATTCTTTCAGGTACGGAAGGGGGATTAAATGAGGGCACCCACCTGAGCTAGGTGGGTCGTGGGTCCAGCTGAGTATAGGGCAGCTTGCTGTGTCTCTCTGTGTTTCTGCTAAGCATGTAGATGTCTCCACTGCAGGGGGGTGGAATAGATGGCCCTTGAGGTCCCCTCCACCTCTACAATTCAGGTTTCATGCCATGATATGCTCAGGCAGAAAACAATCCTCTCTGGCTGCGTTCCCTGGCAAAGCCAGAGATTTAAACCAAGGACCTTCTGCATGCAAAGCAGCTGCTCTTCTGCTGAGTGATGGGAGTGTGGGGCTGTCAAGCTGCAGTTCCAGATCCGCCAACGCTTCTCTTTTCCCATTCCAACGTACAGTAGCGGTTCAGTGCTGGCAGATACAACGGTACGCTTCCAGGAAAGTGCAGGTGTTTCCGCCTATAATCTCAGCACTGCTCTGAGCGACGCACCTGAAGACAAACGGCAGGGTCTCAACCTGACTCAGATCGAAGGTGAAGGGCTGAACAGTGGGGGGCTGGGTACTACAGCAAGGCATCCCCCGGGCTGTGTCTGCGACACAAGACTCAGAGCCCCTCGTGCAGTTCGAGACACAGAATTCCCTTCCTGGACGTTTAGGCAGGTTTCCGGCCCTCAGTGCTGAAACTGGGATGATTTCTGTAGATTAATATGCACACCGCAGATTGCATTATGCAAAACAACAGCATGACGCTCAGGCATCAAACACACCAAATATTTATGGCCCTTTGGTTGGACACCAAAGTAGCACTAAACCTCTCCATCTATTGGCACAAGGATTTCTCCCTGCCCAGGGGGACGCTCTCCTCTCACCACACCCCTCATGAAAGTGCTCTGGGAGTTCCCCCCAGACCTCTGGAGCAGATCTGGAGAGGGCCCAGGCTTCACTTGGGCAGGGAGGGAGGAGTGGGGGAAATTTCCCATTGAGCAAGCAGCAAGCCTTGCAAGGACAGGACGCAATAGCTGCATGCCGCCTGCTTGAGCTTGCCCCCAAGTATCCTGGGAATAGTGCTTGAGCGCTCACAGACCCAGGATTCCCAGCATCCTTAGCAAACCGCTTCGCAGGATCCTTGCCGATAACCTATGCATTTAAACATATGGTGGGTACAGACCTTGAGGGAGGTAGTGAGGTTGCAGAATCCAGCTTATTCTACCGCAGATGATCTACCCAGTGAGCTATGGGTCTTCCCTACAGATTTCCCATTCCTCCCCAAAGGGAGAGGAGTAAATGGACATGGAGGGGACTCCCACCGGAAACACCCGTTCCTTCCATTGTGGGGTGATGGTGGGCTGGAACGCTTGACTGTGGAGGCAGCTTCCGGGTCTCCTTCCGGGGGCTCCTCCTGCTCCAGCTGGGGGGCCTCTCTCACCCCATTGACCTGCTTCCTGCTCAGGTGGTGCCCATAGAAAGAGCAGAAAGAGATGCTCAAACTTCAACAACCCCCGCAGGCGACTATGGGGATGGAGATCAATGGAACTGAAAAGGGCTGGGAGCGGGACAAATGGAAAGAAGGGGGCTTCCCGTGATCCTGAAAGTAAGACTCCAACCCAGGCTTGAGCACCTCTAGGCACAATCCCTGAGCAGGACAGCAGGCCTGCCTCTTCTTCCTCCCCCACAAATCTCTTCCTTCCGGGAGGGGTCCTAATGAGATCGTTTCCTTTCACCTCAGTGACCGAGCAGGAGACGCCAACGACGCCTTCTCCCACCACAGCTAGCACCAGCTCAAAGACAACCACACCTAAGCCCCCCAAAGAGAAAACGTTCACCATCACTTACCACATCACAATGAATTTTACTGAGGACTTGTTGGATTCGTCCTCCGAAGCATACCAGAACCTGACTGGGAATATCGGGAAGATGGTAAGTTCTGTGGCCTTTCCACCCCCCTGGGGGAGGGGGCTCAGGGGAGGGAAATGCTGCCCCCCCCAGGCTCTCAGTCCGGTGGTGGGGTGGGGTCTGTTCATCTGTAAAGAATGGGGCAGATATCTCTGTGCTACTGCAGAGCTATGGGGCTTCCAGGTATTTGACGCAGCTTCCTGGGGATTGTCAGCCCCTATATGCAGTCTTCAATTCCCCCTCGTTCCTGCTGCCCCCCACGTTCTCCTCTGTGCCTCTGTTTTCCTGTGGGGTGGGGTGGGGCGAAGAGAAAGTGAGAAGGGCTGACTTCATCCCAGCCATGTCTCAAGCCTCAGAAAATGAGTTTATAGCATAATACAACATGCGTTATACCCTTTTCTTTCCGCAGTATGAGGAAGTTTTCAACTGCTCGGGATGCCCTGATGAGGGGAAATATATGGGATACACGGTGAATTCTTTCAGGTACGGAAGGGGGATTAAATGAGGGCACCCACCTGAGCTAGGTGGGTCGTGGGTCCAGCTGAGTATAGGGCAGCTTGCTGTGTCTCTCTGTGTTTCTGCTAAGCATGTAGATGTCTCCACTGCAGGGGGTGGAATAGATGGCCCTTGAGGTCCCCTCCACCTCTACAATTCTGGTTTCATGCCAATTGATGGTCGGGCAGAAAACAATCCTCTCTGGCTGCGTTCCCTGGCAAAGCCAGAGATTTAAACCAAGGACCTTCTGCATGCAAAGCAGCTGCTCTTCTGCTGAGTGATGGGAGTGTGGGGCTGTCAAGCTGCAGTTCCAGATCCGCCAACGCTTCTCTTTTCCCTTTCCAACGTACAGTAGCGGTTCAGTGCTGGCAGATACAACGGTACGCTTCCAGGAAAGTGCAGGTGTTTCCGCCTATAATCTCAGCACTGCTCTGAGCGACGCACCTGAAGACAAACGGCAGGGTCTCAACCTGACTCAGATCGAAGGTGAAGGGCTGAACAGTGGGGGGCTGGGTACTACAGCAAGGCATCCCTCGGGCTGTGTCTGCGACACAAGACTCAGAGCCCCTCGTGCAGTTCGAGACAAAGAATTCCCTTCCTGGAGGTTTAGGCAGGTTTCCGGCCCTCAGTGCTGAAACTGGGATGATTTCTGTAGATTAATATGCACACCGCAGATTGCATTATGCAAAACAACAGCATGACGCTCAGGCATCAAACACACCAAATATTTATGGCCCTTTGGTTGGACACCAAAGTAGCACTAAACCTCTCCATCTATTGGCACAAGGATTTCTCCCTGCCCAGGGGGACGCTCTCCTCTCACCACACCCCTCATGAAAGTGCTCTGGGAGTTCCCCCCAGACCTCTGGAGCAGATCTGGAGAGGGCCCAGGCTTCACTTGGGCAGGGAGGGAGGAGTGGGGGAAATTTCCCATTGAGCAAGCAGCAAGCCTTGCAAGGACAGGACGCAATAGCTGCATGCCGCCTGCTTGAGCTTGCCCCCAAGTATCCTGGGAATAGTGCTTGAGCGCTCACAGACCCAGGATTCCCAGCATCCTTAGCAAACCGCTTCGCAGGATCCTTGCCGATAACCTATGCATTTAAACATATGGTGGGTACAGACCTTGAGGGAGGTAGTGAGGTTGCAGAATCCAGCTTATTCTACCGCAGATGATCTACCCAGTGAGCTATGGGTCTTCCCTACAGATTTCCCATTCCTCCCCAAAGGGAGAGGAGTAAATGGACATGGAGGGGACTCCCACCGGAAACACCCGTTCCTTCCATTGTGGGGTGATGGTGGGCTGGAACGCTTGACTGTGGAGGCAGCTTCCGGGTCTCCTTCCGGGGGCTCCTCCTGCTCCAGCTGGGGGGCCCCTCTCACCCCATTGACCTGCTTCCTGCTCAGGTGGTGCCCATAGAAAGAGCAGAAAGAGATGCTCAAACTTCAGCAACCCCCGCAGGTGACTATGGGGATGGAGATCAATGGAACTGAAAAGGGCTGGGAGCGGGACAAATGGAAAGAAGGGGGCTTCCCGTGATCCTGAAAGTAAGACTCCAACCCAAGCTTGAGCACCTCTAGGCACAATCCCTGAGCAGGACAGCAGGCCTGCCTCTTCTTCCTCCCCCACAAATCTCTTCCTTCCGGGAGGGGTCCTAATGAGATCGTTTCCTTTCACCTCAGTGACCGAGCAGGAGACGCCAACGACGCCTTCTCCCACCACAGCTAGCACCAGCTCAAAGACAACCACACCTAAGCCCCCCAAAGAGAAAACGTTCACCATCACTTACCACATCACAATGAATTTTACTGAGGACTTGTTGGATTCGTCCTCCGAAGCATACCAGAACCTGACTGGGAATATCGGGAAGATGGTAAGTTCTGTGGCCTTTCCACCCCCCTGGGGGAGGGGGCTCAGGGGAGGGAAATGCTGCCCCCCCCAGGCTCTCAGTCCGGTGGTGGGGTGGGGTGGGGCCTGTTCATCTGTAAAGAATGGGGCAGATATCTCTGTGCTACTGCAGAGCTATGGGGCTTCCAGGTATTTGATGCAGCTTCCTGGGGATTGTCAGCCCCTATATGCAGTCTTCAATTCCCCCTCGTTCCTGCTGCCCCCCACGTTCTCCTCTGTGCCTCTGTTTTCCTGTGGGGTGGGGTGGGGCGAAGAGAAAGTGAGAAGGGCTGACTTCATCCCAGCCATGTCTCAAGCCTCAGAAAATGAGTTTATAGCATAATACAACATGCGTTATACCCTTTTCTTTCCGCAGTATGAGGAAGTTTTCAACTGCTCGGAATGCCCTGGTGAGGGGAAATATATGGGATACACGGTGAATTCTTTCAGGTACGGAAGGGGGATTAAATGAGGGCACCCACCTGAGCTAGGTGGGTCGTGGGTCCAGCTGAGTATAGGGCAGCTTGCTGTGTCTCTCTGTGTTTCTGCTAAGCATGTAGATGTCTCCACTGCAGGGGGGTGGAATAGATGGCCCTTGAGGTCTCCTCCACCTCTACAATTCTGGTTTCATGCCAATTGATGGTCGGGCAGAAAACAATCCTCTCTGGCTGCGTTCCCTGGCAAAGCCAGAGATTTAAACCAAGGACCTTCTGCATGCAAAGCAGCTGCTCTTCTGCTGAGTGATGGGAGTGTGGGGCTGTCAAGCTGCAGTTCCAGATCCGCCAACGCTTCTCTTTTCCCTTTCCAACGTACAGTAGCGGTTCAGTGCTGGCAGATACAACGGTACGCTTCCAGGAAAGTGCAGGTGTTTCCGCCTATAATCTCAGCACTGCTCTGAGCGACGCACCTGAAGACAAACGGCAGGGTCTCAACCTGACTCAGATCGAAGGTGAAGGGCTGAACAGTGGGGGGCTGGGTACTACAGCAAGGCATCCCTCGGGCTGTGTCTGCGACACAAGACTCAGAGCCCCTCGTGCAGTTCGAGACAAAGAATTCCCTTCCTGGAGGTTTAGGCAGGTTTCCGGCCCTCAGTGCTGAAACTGGGATGATTTCTGTAGATTAATATGCACACCGCAGATTGCATTATGCAAAACAACAGCATGACGCTCAGGCATCAAACACACCAAATATTTATGGCCCTTTGGTTGGACACCAAAGTAGCACTAAACCTCTCCATCTATTGGCACAAGGATTTCTCCCTGCCCAGGGGGACGCTCTCCTCTCACCACACCCCTCATGAAAGTGCTCTGGGAGTTCCCCCCAGACCTCTGGAGCAGATCTGGAGAGGGCCCAGGCTTCACTTGGGCAGGGAGGGAGGAGTGGGGGAAATTTCCCATTGAGCAAGCAGCAAGCCTTGCAAGGACAGGACGCAATAGCTGCATGCCGCCTGCTTGAGCTTGCCCCCAAGTATCCTGGGAATAGTGCTTGAGCGCTCACAGACCCAGGATTCCCAGCATCCTTAGCAAACCGCTTCGCAGGATCCTTGCCGATAACCTATGCATTTAAACATATGGTGGGTACAGACCTTGAGGGAGGTAGTGAGGTTGCAGAATCCAGCTTATTCTACCGCAGATGATCTACCCAGTGAGCTATGGGTCTTCCCTACAGATTTCCCATTCCTCCCCAAAGGGAGAGGAGTAAATGGACATGGAGGGGACTCCCACCGGAAACACCCGTTCCTTCCATTGCGGGGTGATGGTGGGCTGGAACGCTTGACTGTGGAGGCAGCTTCCGGGTCTCCTTCCGGGGGCTCCTCCTGCTCCAGCTGGGGGGCCCCTCTCACCCCATTGACCTGCTTCCTGCTCAGGTGGTGCCCATAGAAAGAGCAGAAAGAGATGCTCAAACTTCAGCAACCCCCGCAGGTGACTATGGGGATGGAGATCAATGGAACTGAAAAGGGCTGGGAGCGGGACAAATGGAAAGAAGGGGGCTTCCCGTGATCCTGAAAGTAAGACTCCAACCCAGGCGTGAGCACCTCTAGGCACAATCCCTGAGCAGGACAGCAGGCCTGCCTCTTCTTCCTCCCCCACAAATCTCTTCCTTCCGGGAGGGGTCCTAATGAGATCGTTTCCTTTCACCTCAGTGACCGAGCAGGAGACGCCAACGACGCCTTCTCCCACCACAGCTAGCACCAGCTCAAAGACAACCACACCTAAGCCCCCCAAAGAGAAAACGTTCACCATCACTTACCACATCACAATGAATTTTACTGAGGACTTGTTGGATTCGTCCTCCGAAGCATACCAGAACCTGACTGGGAATATCGGGAAGATGGTAAGTTCTGTGGCCTTTCCACCCCCCTGGGGGAGGGGGCTCAGGGGAGGGAAATGCTGCCCCCCCCAGGCTCTCAGTCCGGTGGTGGGGTGGGGTGGGGCCTGTTCATCTGTAAAGAATGGGGCAGATATCTCTGTGCTACTGCAGAGCTATGGGGCTTCCAGGTATTTGACGCAGCTTCCTGGGGATTGTCAGCCCCTATATGCAGTCTTCAATTCCCCCTCGTTCCTGCTGCCCCCCACGTTCTCCTCTGTGCCTCTGTTTTCCTGTGGGGTGGGGTGGGGCGAAGAGAAAGTGAGAAGGGCTGACTTCATCCCAGCCATGTCTCAAGCCTCAGAAAATGAGTTTATAGCATAATACAACATGCGTTATACCCTTTTCTTTCCGCAGTATGAGGAAGTTTTCAACTGCTCGGGATGCCCTGATGAGGGGAAATATATGGGATACACGGTGAATTCTTTCAGGTACGGAAGGGGGATTAAATGAGGGCACCCACCTGAGCTAGGTGGGTCGTGGGTCCAGCTGAGTATAGGGCAGCTTGCTGTGTCTCTCTGTGTTTCTGCTAAGCATGTAGATGTCTCCACTGCAGGGGGTGGAATAGATGGCCCTTGAGGTCCCCTCCACCTCTACAATTCTGGTTTCATGCCAATTGATGGTCGGGCAGAAAACAATCCTCTCTGGCTGCGTTCCCTGGCAAAGCCAGAGATTTAAACCAAGGACCTTCTGCATGCAAAGCAGCTGCTCTTCTGCTGAGTGATGGGAGTGTGGGGCTGTCAAGCTGCAGTTCCAGATCCGCCAACGCTTCTCTTTTCCCTTTCCAACGTACAGTAGCGGTTCAGTGCTGGCAGATACAACGGTACGCTTCCAGGAAAGTGCAGGTGTTTCCGCCTATAATCTCAGCACTGCTCTGAGCGACGCACCTGAAGACAAACGGCAGGGTCTCAACCTGACTCAGATCGAAGGTGAAGGGCTGAACAGTGGGGGGCTGGGTACTACAGCAAGGCATCCCTCGGGCTGTGTCTGCGACACAAGACTCAGAGCCCCTCGTGCAGTTCGAGACAAAGAATTCCCTTCCTGGAGGTTTAGGCAGGTTTCCGGCCCTCAGTGCTGAAACTGGGATGATTTCTGTAGATTAATATGCACACCGCAGATTGCATTATGCAAAACAACAGCATGACGCTCAGGCATCAAACACACCAAATATTTATGGCCCTTTGGTTGGACACCAAAGTAGCACTAAACCTCTCCATCTATTGGCACAAGGATTTCTCCCTGCCCAGGGGGACGCTCTCCTCTCACCACACCCCTCATGAAAGTGCTCTGGGAGTTCCCCCCAGACCTCTGGAGCAGATCTGGAGAGGGCCCAGGCTTCACTTGGGCAGGGAGGGAGGAGTGGGGGAAATTTCCCATTGAGCAAGCAGCAAGCCTTGCAAGGACAGGACGCAATAGCTGCATGCCGCCTGCTTGAGCTTGCCCCCAAGTATCCTGGGAATAGTGCTTGAGCGCTCACAGACCCAGGATTCCCAGCATCCTTAGCAAACCGCTTCGCAGGATCCTTGCCGATAACCTATGCATTTAAACATATGGTGGGTACAGACCTTGAGGGAGGTAGTGAGGTTGCAGAATCCAGCTTATTCTACCGCAGATGATCTACCCAGTGAGCTATGGGTCTTCCCTACAGATTTCCCATTCCTCCCCAAAGGGAGAGGAGTAAATGGACATGGAGGGGACTCCCACCGGAAACACCCGTTCCTTCCATTGCGGGGTGATGGTGGGCTGGAACGCTTGACTGTGGAGGCAGCTTCCGGGTCTCCTTCCGGGGGCTCCTCCTGCTCCAGCTGGGGGGCCCCTCTCACCCCATTGACCTGCTTCCTGCTCAGGTGGTGCCCATAGAAAGAGCAGAAAGAGATGCTCAAACTTCAGCAACCCCCGCAGGTGACTATGGGGATGGAGATCAATGGAACTGAAAAGGGCTGGGAGCGGGACAAATGGAAAGAAGGGGGCTTCCCGTGATCCTGAAAGTAAGACTCCAACCCAGGCGTGAGCACCTCTAGGCACAATCCCTGAGCAGGACAGCAGGCCTGCCTCTTCTTCCTCCCCCACAAATCTCTTCCTTCCGGGAGGGGTCCTAATGAGATCGTTTCCTTTCACCTCAGTGACCGAGCAGGAGACGCCAACGACGCCTTCTCCCACCACAGCTAGCACCAGCTCAAAGACAACCACACCTAAGCCCCCCAAAGAGAAAACGTTCACCATCACTTACCACATCACAATGAATTTTACTGAGGACTTGTTGGATTCGTCCTCCGAAGCATACCAGAACCTGACTGGGAATATCGGGAAGATGGTAAGTTCTGTGGCCTTTCCACCCCCCTGGGGGAGGGGGCTCAGGGGAGGGAAATGCTGCCCCCCCCCCAGGCTCTCAGTCCGGTGGTGGGGTGGGGTGGGGCCTGTTCATCTGTAAAGAATGGGGCAGATATCTCTGTGCTACTGCAGAGCTATGGGGCTTCCAGGTATTTGACGCAGCTTCCTGGGGATTGTCAGCCCCTATATGCAGTCTTCAATTCCCCCTCGTTCCTGCTGCCCCCCACGTTCTCCTCTGTGCCTCTGTTTTCCTGTGGGGTGGGGTGGGGCGAAGAGAAAGTGAGAAGGGCTGACTTCATCCCAGCCATGTCTCAAGCCTCAGAAAATGAGTTTATAGCATAATACAACATGCGTTATACCCTTTTCTTTCCGCAGTATGAGGAAGTTTTCAACTGCTCGGAATGCCCTGGTGAGGGGAAATATATGGGATACACGGTGAATTCTTTCAGGTACGGAAGGGGGATTAAATGAGGGCACCCACCTGAGCTAGGTGGGTCGTGGGTCCAGCTGAGTATAGGGCAGCTTGCTGTGTCTCTCTGTGTTTCTGCTAAGCATGTAGATGTCTCCACTGCAGGGGGTGGAATAGATGGCCCTTGAGGTCCCCTCCACCTCTACAATTCTGGTTTCATGCCAATTGATGGTCGGGCAGAAAACAATCCTCTCTGGCTGCGTTCCCTGGCAAAGCCAGAGATTTAAACCAAGGACCTTCTGCATGCAAAGCAGCTGCTCTTCTGCTGAGTGATGGGAGTGTGGGGCTGTCAAGCTGCAGTTCCAGATCCGCCAACGCTTCTCTTTTCCCTTTCCAACGTACAGTAGCGGTTCAGTGCTGGCAGATACAACGGTACGCTTCCAGGAAAGTGCAGGTGTTTCCGCCTATAATCTCAGCACTGCTCTGAGCGACGCACCTGAAGACAAACGGCAGGGTCTCAACCTGACTCAGATCGAAGGTGAAGGGCTGAACAGTGGGGGGCTGGGTACTACAGCAAGGCATCCCTCGGGCTGTGTCTGCGACACAAGACTCAGAGCCCCTCGTGCAGTTCGAGACAAAGAATTCCCTTCCTGGAGGTTTAGGCAGGTTTCCGGCCCTCAGTGCTGAAACTGGGATGATTTCTGTAGATTAATATGCACACCGCAGATTGCATTATGCAAAACAACAGCATGACGCTCAGGCATCAAACACACCAAATATTTATGGCCCTTTGGTTGGACACCAAAGTAGCACTAAACCTCTCCATCTATTGGCACAAGGATTTCTCCCTGCCCAGGGGGACGCTCTCCTCTCACCACACCCCTCATGAAAGTGCTCTGGGAGTTCCCCCCAGACCTCTGGAGCAGATCTGGAGAGGGCCCAGGCTTCACTTGGGCAGGGAGGGAGGAGTGGGGGAAATTTCCCATTGAGCAAGCAGCAAGCCTTGCAAGGACAGGACGCAATAGCTGCATGCCGCCTGCTTGAGCTTGCCCCCAAGTATCCTGGGAATAGTGCTTGAGCGCTCACAGACCCAGGATTCCCAGCATCCTTAGCAAACCGCTTCGCAGGATCCTTGCCGATAACCTATGCATTTAAACATATGGTGGGTACAGACCTTGAGGGAGGTAGTGAGGTTGCAGAATCCAGCTTATTCTACCGCAGATGATCTACCCAGTGAGCTATGGGTCTTCCCTACAGATTTCCCATTCCTCCCCAAAGGGAGAGGAGTAAATGGACATGGAGGGGACTCCCATTGCGGGGTGATGGTGGGCTGGATCGCTTGACTGTGGAGGCAGCTTCCGGGTCTCCTTCCGGGGGCTCCTCCTGCTCCAGCTGGGGGGCCCCTCTCACCCCATTGACCTGCTTCCTGCTCAGGTGGTGCCCATAGAAAGAGCAGAAAGAGATGCTCAAACTTCAGCAACCCCCGCAGGTGACTATGGGGATGGAGATCAATGGAACTGAAAAGGGCTGGGAGCGGGACAAATGGAAAGAAGGGGGCTTCCCGTGATCCTGAAAGTAAGACTCCAACCCAGGCGTGAGCACCTCTAGGCACAATCCCTGAGCAGGACAGCAGGCCTGCCTCTTCTTCCTCCCCCACAAATCTCTTCCTTCCGGGAGGGGTCCTAATGAGATCGTTTCCTTTCACCTCAGTGACCGAGCAGGAGACGCCAACGACGCCTTCTCCCACCACAGCTAGCACCAGCTCAAAGACAACCACACCTAAGCCCCCCAAAGAGAAAACGTTCACCATCACTTACCACATCACAATGAATTTTACTGAGGACTTGTTGGATTCGTCCTCCGAAGCATACCAGAACCTGACTGGGAATATCGGGAAGATGGTAAGTTCTGTGGCCTTTCCACCCCCCTGGGGGAGGGGGCTCAGGGGAGGGAAATGCTGCCCCCCCCAGGCTCTCAGTCCGGTGGTGGGGTGGGGTGGGGCCTGTTCATCTGTAAAGAATGGGGCAGATATCTCTGTGCTACTGCAGAGCTATGGGGCTTCCAGGTATTTGACGCAGCTTCCTGGGGATTGTCAGCCCCTATATGCAGTCTTCAATTCCCCCTCGTTCCTGCTGCCCCCCACGTTCTCCTCTGTGCCTCTGTTTTCCTGTGGGGTGGGGTGGGGCGAAGAGAAAGTGAGAAGGGCTGACTTCATCCCAGCCATGTCTCAAGCCTCAGAAAATGAGTTTATAGCATAATACAACATGCGTTATACCCTTTTCTTTCCGCAGTATGAGGAAGTTTTCAACTGCTCGGAATGCCCTGGTGAGGGGAAATATATGGGATACACGGTGAATTCTTTCAGGTACGGAAGGGGGATTAAATGAGGGCACCCACCTGAGCTAGGTGGGTCGTGGGTCCAGCTGAGTATAGGGCAGCTTGCTGTGTCTCTCTGTGTTTCTGCTAAGCATGTAGATGTCTCCACTGCAGGGGGTGGAATAGATGGCCCTTGAGGTCCCCTCCACCTCTACAATTCTGGTTTCATGCCAATTGATGGTCGGGCAGAAAACAATCCTCTCTGGCTGCGTTCCCTGGCAAAGCCAGAGATTTAAACCAAGGACCTTCTGCATGCAAAGCAGCTGCTCTTCTGCTGAGTGATGGGAGTGTGGGGCTGTCAAGCTGCAGTTCCAGATCCGCCAACGCTTCTCTTTTCCCTTTCCAACGTACAGTAGCGGTTCAGTGCTGGCAGATACAACGGTACGCTTCCAGGAAAGTGCAGGTGTTTCCGCCTATAATCTCAGCACTGCTCTGAGCGACGCACCTGAAGACAAACGGCAGGGTCTCAACCTGACTCAGATCGAAGGTGAAGGGCTGAACAGTGGGGGGCTGGGTACTACAGCAAGGCATCCCTCGGGCTGTGTCTGCGACACAAGACTCAGAGCCCCTCGTGCAGTTCGAGACAAAGAATTCCCTTCCTGGAGGTTTAGGCAGGTTTCCGGCCCTCAGTGCTGAAACTGGGATGATTTCTGTAGATTAATATGCACACCGCAGATTGCATTATGCAAAACAACAGCATGACGCTCAGGCATCAAACACACCAAATATTTATGGCCCTTTGGTTGGACACCAAAGTAGCACTAAACCTCTCCATCTATTGGCACAAGGATTTCTCCCTGCCCAGGGGGACGCTCTCCTCTCACCACACCCCTCATGAAAGTGCTCTGGGAGTTCCCCCCAGACCTCTGGAGCAGATCTGGAGAGGGCCCAGGCTTCACTTGGGCAGGGAGGGAGGAGTGGGGGAAATTTCCCATTGAGCAAGCAGCAAGCCTTGCAAGGACAGGACGCAATAGCTGCATGCCGCCTGCTTGAGCTTGCCCCCAAGTATCCTGGGAATAGTGCTTGAGCGCTCACAGACCCAGGATTCCCAGCATCCTTAGCAAACCGCTTCGCAGGATCCTTGCTGATAACCTATGCATTTAAACATATGGTGGGTACAGACCTTGAGGGAGGTAGTGAGGTTGCAGAATCCAGCTTATTCTACCGCAGATGATCTACCCAGTGAGCTATGGGTCTTCCCTACAGATTTCCCATTCCTCCCCAAAGGGAGAGGAGTAAATGGACATGGAGGGGACTCCCACCGGAAACACCCGTTCCTTCCATTGCGGGGTGATGGTGGGCTGGAACGCTTGACTGTGGAGGCAGCTTCCGGGTCTCCTTCCGGGGGCTCCTCCTGCTCCAGCTGGGGGGCCCCTCTCACCCCATTGACCTGCTTCCTGCTCAGGTGGTGCCCATAGAAAGAGCAGAAAGAGATGCTCAAACTTCAGCAACCCCCGCAGGTGACTATGGGGATGGAGATCAATGGAACTGAAAAGGGCTGGGAGCGGGACAAATGGAAAGAAGGGGGCTTCCCGTGATCCTGAAAGTAAGACTCCAACCCAGGCGTGAGCACCTCTAGGCACAATCCCTGAGCAGGACAGCAGGCCTGCCTCTTCTTCCTCCCCCACAAATCTCTTCCTTCCGGGAGGGGTCCTAATGAGATCGTTTCCTTTCACCTCAGTGACCGAGCAGGAGACGCCAACGACGCCTTCTCCCACCACAGCTAGCACCAGCTCAAAGACAACCACACCTAAGCCCCCCAAAGAGAAAACGTTCACCATCACTTACCACATCACAATGAATTTTACTGAGGACTTGTTGGATTCGTCCTCCGAAGCATACCAGAACCTGACTGGGAATATCGGGAAGATGGTAAGTTCTGTGGCCTTTCCACCCCCCTGGGGGAGGGGGCTCAGGGGAGGGAAATGCTGCCCCCCCCCAGGCTCTCAGTCCGGTGGTGGGGTGGGGTGGGGCCTGTTCATCTGTAAAGAATGGGGCAGATATCTCTGTGCTACTGCAGAGCTATGGGGCTTCCAGGTATTTGACGCAGCTTCCTGGGGATTGTCAGCCCCTATATGCAGTCTTCAATTCCCCCTCGTTCCTGCTGCCCCCCACGTTCTCCTCTGTGCCTCTGTTTTCCTGTGGGGTGGGGTGGGGCGAAGAGAAAGTGAGAAGGGCTGACTTCATCCCAGCCATGTCTCAAGCCTCAGAAAATGAGTTTATAGCATAATACAACATGCGTTATACCCTTTTCTTTCCGCAGTATGAGGAAGTTTTCAACTGCTCGGAATGCCCTGGTGAGGGGAAATATATGGGATACACGGTGAATTCTTTCAGGTACGGAAGGGGGATTAAATGAGGGCACCCACCTGAGCTAGGTGGGTCGTGGGTCCAGCTGAGTATAGGGCAGCTTGCTGTGTCTCTCTGTGTTTCTGCTAAGCATGTAGATGTCTCCACTGCAGGGGGTGGAATAGATGGCCCTTGAGGTCCCCTCCACCTCTACAATTCTGGTTTCATGCCAATTGATGGTCGGGCAGAAAACAATCCTCTCTGGCTGCGTTCCCTGGCAAAGCCAGAGATTTAAACCAAGGACCTTCTGCATGCAAAGCAGCTGCTCTTCTGCTGAGTGATGGGAGTGTGGGGCTGTCAAGCTGCAGTTCCAGATCCGCCAACGCTTCTCTTTTCCCTTTCCAACGTACAGTAGCGGTTCAGTGCTGGCAGATACAACGGTACGCTTCCAGGAAAGTGCAGGTGTTTCCGCCTATAATCTCAGCACTGCTCTGAGCGACGCACCTGAAGACAAACGGCAGGGTCTCAACCTGACTCAGATCGAAGGTGAAGGGCTGAACAGTGGGGGGCTGGGTACTACAGCAAGGCATCCCTCGGGCTGTGTCTGCGACACAAGACTCAGAGCCCCTCGTGCAGTTCGAGACAAAGAATTCCCTTCCTGGAGGTTTAGGCAGGTTTCCGGCCCTCAGTGCTGAAACTGGGATGATTTCTGTAGATTAATATGCACACCGCAGATTGCATTATGCAAAACAACAGCATGACGCTCAGGCATCAAACACACCAAATATTTATGGCCCTTTGGTTGGACACCAAAGTAGCACTAAACCTCTCCATCTATTGGCACAAGGATTTCTCCCTGCCCAGGGGGACGCTCTCCTCTCACCACACCCCTCATGAAAGTGCTCTGGGAGTTCCCCCCAGACCTCTGGAGCAGATCTGGAGAGGGCCCAGGCTTCACTTGGGCAGGGAGGGAGGAGTGGGGGAAATTTCCCATTGAGCAAGCAGCAAGCCTTGCAAGGACAGGACGCAATAGCTGCATGCCGCCTGCTTGAGCTTGCCCCCAAGTATCCTGGGAATAGTGCTTGAGCGCTCACAGACCCAGGATTCCCAGCATCCTTAGCAAACCGCTTCGCAGGATCCTTGCCGATAACCTATGCATTTAAACATATGGTGGGTACAGACCTTGAGGGAGGTAGTGAGGTTGCAGAATCCAGCTTATTCTACCGCAGATGATCTACCCAGTGAGCTATGGGTCTTCCCTACAGATTTCCCATTCCTCCCCAAAGGGAGAGGAGTAAATGGACATGGAGGGGACTCCCATTGCGGGGTGATGGTGGGCTGGATCGCTTGACTGTGGAGGCAGCTTCCGGGTCTCCTTCCGGGGGCTCCTCCTGCTCCAGCTGGGGGGCCCCTCTCACCCCATTGACCTGCTTCCTGCTCAGGTGGTGCCCATAGAAAGAGCAGAAAGAGATGCTCAAACTTCAGCAACCCCCGCAGGTGACTATGGGGATGGAGATCAATGGAACTGAAAAGGGCTGGGAGCGGGACAAATGGAAAGAAGGGGGCTTCCCGTGATCCTGAAAGTAAGACTCCAACCCAGGCGTGAGCACCTCTAGGCACAATCCCTGAGCAGGACAGCAGGCCTGCCTCTTCTTCCTCCCCCACAAATCTCTTCCTTCCGGGAGGGGTCCTAATGAGATCGTTTCCTTTCACCTCAGTGACCGAGCAGGAGACGCCAACGACGCCTTCTCCCACCACAGCTAGCACCAGCTCAAAGACAACCACACCTAAGCCCCCCAAAGAGAAAACGTTCACCATCACTTACCACATCACAATGAATTTTACTGAGGACTTGTTGGATTCGTCCTCCGAAGCATACCAGAACCTGACTGGGAATATCGGGAAGATGGTAAGTTCTGTGGCCTTTCCACCCCCCTGGGGGAGGGGGCTCAGGGGAGGGAAATGCTGCCCCCCCCCCAGGCTCTCAGTCCGGTGGTGGGGTGGGGTGGGGCCTGTTCATCTGTAAAGAATGGGGCAGATATCTCTGTGCTACTGCAGAGCTATGGGGCTTCCAGGTATTTGACGCAGCTTCCTGGGGATTGTCAGCCCCTATATGCAGTCTTCAATTCCCCCTCGTTCCTGCTGCCCCCCACGTTCTCCTCTGTGCCTCTGTTTTCCTGTGGGGTGGGGTGGGGCGAAGAGAAAGTGAGAAGGGCTGACTTCATCCCAGCCATGTCTCAAGCCTCAGAAAATGAGTTTATAGCATAATACAACATGCGTTATACCCTTTTCTTTCCGCAGTATGAGGAAGTTTTCAACTGCTCGGAATGCCCTGGTGAGGGGAAATATATGGGATACACGGTGAATTCTTTCAGGTACGGAAGGGGGATTAAATGAGGGCACCCACCTGAGCTAGGTGGGTCGTGGGTCCAGCTGAGTATAGGGCAGCTTGCTGTGTCTCTCTGTGTTTCTGCTAAGCATGTAGATGTCTCCACTGCAGGGGGGTGGAATAGATGGCCCTTGAGGTCTCCTCCACCTCTACAATTCTGGTTTCATGCCAATTGATGGTCGGGCAGAAAACAATCCTCTCTGGCTGCGTTCCCTGGCAAAGCCAGAGATTTAAACCAAGGACCTTCTGCATGCAAAGCAGCTGCTCTTCTGCTGAGTGATGGGAGTGTGGGGCTGTCAAGCTGCAGTTCCAGATCCGCCAACGCTTCTCTTTTCCCTTTCCAACGTACAGTAGTGGTTCAGTGCTGGCAGATACAACGGTACGCTTCCAGGAAAGTGCAGGTGTTTCCGCCTATAATCTCAGCACTGCTCTGAGCG
Source organism: Podarcis raffonei (assembly GCF_027172205.1). NCBI lineage: Eukaryota > Metazoa > Chordata > Lepidosauria > Squamata > Lacertidae > Podarcis > Podarcis raffonei. Next base: position 9,618,034 of record NC_070617.1, on the reverse strand, counting down.
ACGCACCTGAAGACAAACGGCAGGGTCTCAACCTGACTCAGATCGAAGGTGAAGGGCTGAACAGTGGGGGGCTGGGTACTACAGCAAGGCATCCCTCGGGCTGTGTCTGCGACACAAGACTCAGAGCCCCTCGTGCAGTTCGAGACAAAGAATTCCCTTCCTGGAGGTTTAGGCAGGTTTCCGGCCCTCAGTGCTGAAACTGGGATGATTTCTGTAGATTAATATGCACACCGCAGATTGCATTATGCAAAACAACAGCATGACGCTCAGGCATCAAACACACCAAATATTTATGGCCCTTTGGTTGGACACCAAAGTAGCACTAAACCTCTCCATCTATTGGCACAAGGATTTCTCCCTGCCCAGGGGGACGCTCTCCTCTCACCACACCCCTCATGAAAGTGCTCTGGGAGTTCCCCCCAGACCTCTGGAGCAGATCTGGAGAGGGCCCAGGCTTCACTTGGGCAGGGAGGGAGGAGTGGGGGAAATTTCCCATTGAGCAAGCAGCAAGCCTTGCAAGGACAGGACGCAATAGCTGCATGCCGCCTGCTTGAGCTTGCCCCCAAGTATCCTGGGAATAGTGCTTGAGCGCTCACAGACCCATGATTCCCAGCATCCTTAGCAAACCGCTTCGCAGGATCCTTGCCGATAACCTATGCATTTAAACATATGGTGGGTACAGACCTTGAGGGAGGTAGTGAGGTTGCAGAATCCAGCTTATTCTACCGCAGATGATCTACCCAGTGAGCTATGGGTCTTCCCTACAGATTTCCCATTCCTCCCCAAAGGGAGAGGAGTAAATGGACATGGAGGGGACTCCCATTGCGGGGTGATGGTGGGCTGGAACGCTTGACTGTGGAGGCAGCTTCCGGGTCTCCTTCCGGGGGCTCCTCCTGCTCCAGCTGGGGGGCCCCTCTCACCCCATTGACCTGCTTCCTGCTCAGGTGGTGCCCATAGAAAGAGCAGAAAGAGATGCTCAAACTTCAGCAACCCCCGCAGGTGACTATGGGGATGGAGATCAATGGAACTGAAAAGGGCTGGGAGCGGGACAAATGGAAAGAAGGGGGCTTCCCGTGATCCTGAAAGTAAGACTCCAACCCAGGCGTGAGCACCTCTAGGCACAATCCCTGAGCAGGACAGCAGGCCTGCCTCTTCTTCCTCCCCCACAAAACTCTTCCTTCCGGGAGGGGTCCTAATGAGATCGTTTCCTTTCACCTCAGTGACCAAGCAGGAGACGCCAACGACGCCTTCTCCCACCACAGCTAGCACCAGCTCAAAGACAACCACACCTAAGCCTCCCATAGAGCAGACGTTCACCATCACTTACCACATCACAATGAATTTTACTGAGGACTTGTTGGATTCGTCCTCCGAAGCATACCGCAGCCTGAATGAGAGAATTGGGAAGATGGTAAGTTCTGTGGCCTTTCCACCCCCCTGGGGGAGGGGGCTCAGGGGAGGGAAATGCTGCCCCCCCCCAGGCTCTCAGTCCGGTGGTGGGGTGGGGTGGGGCCTGTTCATCTGTAAAGAATGGGGCAGATATCTCTGTGCTACTGCACAGCTATGGGGCTCCAGGTATTTGACGCAGCTTCCTGGGGATTGTCAGCCCCTATATGCAGTCTTCAATTCCCCCTCGTCCCTGCTGCCCCCCACGTTCTCCTCTGTGCCTCTGTTTTCCTGTGGGGTGGGGCGAAGAGAAAGTGAGAAGGGCTGACTTCATCCCAGCCATGTCTCAAGCCTCAGAAAATCAGTTCATAGCATAATACAACATGCGTTATACCCTTTTCTTTCCACAGTATGAGGAAGTTTTCAACTGCTCGGGATGCCCTGATGAGGGGAAATATATGGGATACACGGTGAATTCTTTCAGGTACGGAAAGAGGATTAAATGAGGGCACCCACCTGAGCTAGGTGGGTCGTGGGTCCAGCTGAGTATAGGGCAGCTTGCTGTGTCTCTCTGTGTTTCTGCTAAGCATGTAGATGTCTCCACTGCAGGGGGGTGGAACAGATGGCCCTTGAGGTCCCCTCCACCTCTACAATTCAGGTTTCATGCCAATTGATGGTCGGGCAGAAAACAATCCTCTCTGGCTGCGTTCCCTGGCAAAGCCAGAGATTTAAACCAAGGACCTTCTGCATGCAAAGCAGCTGCTCTTCTGCTGAGTGATGGGAGTGTGGGGCTGTCAAGCTGCAGTTCCAGATCCGCCAACGCTTCTCTTTTCCCTTTCCAACGTACAGTAGCGGTTCAGTGCTGGCAGATACAACGGTACGCTTCCAGGAAAGTGCAGGTGTTTCCGCCGATAATCTCAGCACTGCTCTGAGCGACGCACCTGAAGACAAACGGCAGGGTCTCAATCTGACTCAGATCGAAGGTGAAGGGCTGAACAGTGGGGGGCTGGTTACTACAGCAAGGCATCCCTCGGGCTGTGTCTGCGACACAAGACTCAGAGCCCCTCGTGCAGTTCGAGACACAGAATTCCCTTCCTGGAGGTTTAGGCAGGTTTCCGGCCCTCAGTGCTGAAACTGGGATGATTTCTGTAGATTAATATGCACACCGCAGATTGCATTATGCAAAACAACAGCATGACGCTCAGGCATCAAACACACCAAATATTTATGGCCCTTTGGTTGGACACCAAAGTAGCACTAAACCTCTCCATCTATTGGCACAAGGATTTCTCCCTGCCCAGGGGGACGCTCTCCTCTCACCACACCCCTCATGAAAGTGCTCTGGGAGTTCCCCCCAGACCTCTGGAGCAGATCTGGAGAGGGCCCAGGCTTCACTTGGGCAGGGAGGGAGGAGTGGGGGAAATGTCCCATTGAGCAAGCAGCAAGCCTTGCAAGGACAGGACGCAATAGCTGCATGCCGCCTGCTTGAGCTTGCCCCCAAGTATCCTGGGAATAGTGCTTGAGCGCTCACAGACCCAGGATTCCCAGCATCCTTAGCAAACCGCTTCGCAGGATCCTTGCCGATAACCTATGCATTTAAACATATGGTGGGTACAGACCTTGAGGGAGGTAGTGAGGTTGCAGAATCCAGCTTATTCTACCGCAGATGATCTACCCAGTGAGCTATGGGTCTTCCCTACAGATTTCCCATTCCTCCCCAAAGGGAGAGGAGTAAATGGACATGGAGGGGACTCCCATTGCGGGGTGATGGTGGGCTGGATCGCTTGACTGTGGAGGCAGCTTCCGGGTCTCCTTCCGGGGGCTCCTCCTGCTCCAGCTGGGGGGCCCCTCTCACCCCATTGACCTGCTTCCTGCTCAGGTGGTGCCCATAGAAAGAGCAGAAAGAGATGCTCAAACTTCAGCAACCCCCGCAGGTGACTATGGGGATGGAGATCAATGGAACTGAAAAGGGCTGGGAGCGGGACAAATGGAAAGAAGGGGGCTTCCCGTGATCCTGAAAGTAAGACTCCAACCCAGGCGTGAGCACCTCTAGGCACAATCCCTGAGCAGGACAGCAGGCCTGCCTCTTCTTCCTCCCCCACAAATCTCTTCCTTCCGGGAGGGGTCCTAATGAGATCGTTTCCTTTCACCTCAGTGACCGAGCAGGAGACGCCAACGACGCCTTCTCCCACCACAGCTAGCACCAGCTCAAAGACAACCACACCTAAGCCCCCCAAAGAGAAAACGTTCACCATCACTTACCACATCACAATGAATTTTACTGAGGACTTGTTGGATTCGTCCTCCGAAGCATACCAGAACCTGACTGGGAATATCGGGAAGATGGTAAGTTCTGTGGCCTTTCCACCCCCCTGGGGGAGGGGGCTCAGGGGAGGGAAATGCTGCCCCCCCCCCAGGCTCTCAGTCCGGTGGTGGGGTGGGGTGGGGCCTGTTCATCTGTAAAGAATGGGGCAGATATCTCTGTGCTACTGCAGAGCTATGGGGCTTCCAGGTATTTGACGCAGCTTCCTGGGGATTGTCAGCCCCTATATGCAGTCTTCAATTCCCCCTCGTTCCTGCTGCCCCCCACGTTCTCCTCTGTGCCTCTGTTTTCCTGTGGGGTGGGGTGGGGCGAAGAGAAAGTGAGAAGGGCTGACTTCATCCCAGCCATGTCTCAAGCCTCAGAAAATGAGTTTATAGCATAATACAACATGCGTTATACCCTTTTCTTTCCGCAGTATGAGGAAGTTTTCAACTGCTCGGAATGCCCTGGTGAGGGGAAATATATGGGATACACGGTGAATTCTTTCAGGTACGGAAGGGGGATTAAATGAGGGCACCCACCTGAGCTAGGTGGGTCGTGGGTCCAGCTGAGTATAGGGCAGCTTGCTGTGTCTCTCTGTGTTTCTGCTAAGCATGTAGATGTCTCCACTGCAGGGGGGTGGAATAGATGGCCCTTGAGGTCTCCTCCACCTCTACAATTCTGGTTTCATGCCAATTGATGGTCGGGCAGAAAACAATCCTCTCTGGCTGCGTTCCCTGGCAAAGCCAGAGATTTAAACCAAGGACCTTCTGCATGCAAAGCAGCTGCTCTTCTGCTGAGTGATGGGAGTGTGGGGCTGTCAAGCTGCAGTTCCAGATCCGCCAACGCTTCTCTTTTCCCTTTCCAACGTACAGTAGCGGTTCAGTGCTGGCAGATACAACGGTACGCTTCCAGGAAAGTGCAGGTGTTTCCGCCTATAATCTCAGCACTGCTCTGAGCGACGCACCTGAAGACAAACGGCAGGGTCTCAACCTGACTCAGATCGAAGGTGAAGGGCTGAACAGTGGGGGGCTGGGTACTACAGCAAGGCATCCCTCGGGCTGTGTCTGCGACACAAGACTCAGAGCCCCTCGTGCAGTTCGAGACAAAGAATTCCCTTCCTGGAGGTTTAGGCAGGTTTCCGGCCCTCAGTGCTGAAACTGGGATGATTTCTGTAGATTAATATGCACACCGCAGATTGCATTATGCAAAACAACAGCATGACGCTCAGGCATCAAACACACCAAATATTTATGGCCCTTTGGTTGGACACCAAAGTAGCACTAAACCTCTCCATCTATTGGCACAAGGATTTCTCCCTGCCCAGGGGGACGCTCTCCTCTCACCACACCCCTCATGAAAGTGCTCTGGGAGTTCCCCCCAGACCTCTGGAGCAGATCTGGAGAGGGCCCAGGCTTCACTTAGGCAGGGAGGGAGGAGTGGGGGAAATTTCCCATTGAGCAAGCAGCAAGCCTTGCAAGGACAGGACGCAATAGCTGCATGCCGCCTGCTTGAGCTTGCCCCCAAGTATCCTGGGAATAGTGCTTGAGCGCTCACAGACCCATGATTCCCAGCATCCTTAGCAAACCGCTTCGCAGGATCCTTGCCGATAACCTATGCATTTAAACATATGGTGGGTACAGACCTTGAGGGAGGTAGTGAGGTTGCAGAATCCAGCTTATTCTACCGCAGATGATCTACCCAGTGAGCTATGGGTCTTCCCTACAGATTTCCCATTCCTCCCCAAAGGGAGAGGAGTAAATGGACATGGAGGGGACTCCCATTGCGGGGTGATGGTGGGCTGGAACGCTTGACTGTGGAGGCAGCTTCCGGGTCTCCTTCCGGGGGCTCCTCCTGCTCCAGCTGGGGGGCCCCTCTCACCCCATTGACCTGCTTCCTGCTCAGGTGGTGCCCATAGAAAGAGCAGAAAGAGATGCTCAAACTTCAGCAACCCCCGCAGGTGACTATGGGGATGGAGATCAATGGAACTGAAAAGGGCTGGGAGCGGGACAAATGGAAAGAAGGGGGCTTCCCGTGATCCTGAAAGTAAGACTCCAACCCAGGCGTGAGCACCTCTAGGCACAATCCCTGAGCAGGACAGCAGGCCTGCCTCTTCTTCCTCCCCCACAAAACTCTTCCTTCCGGGAGGGGTCCTAATGAGATCGTTTCCTTTCACCTCAGTGACCAAGCAGGAGACGCCAACGACGCCTTCTCCCACCACAGCTAGCACCAGCTCAAAGACAACCACACCTAAGCCCCCCAAAGAGAAAACGTTCACCATCACTTACCACATCACAATGAATTTTACTGAGGACTTGTTGGATTCGTCCTCCGAAGCATACCGCAGCCTGAATGAGAGAATTGGGAAGATGGTAAGTTCTGTGGCCTTTCCACCCCCCTGGGGGAGGGGGCTCAGGGGAGGGAAATGCTGCCCCCCCCAGGCTCTCAGTCCGGTGGTGGGGTGGGGTGGGGCCTGTTCATCTGTAAAGAATGGGGCAGATATCTCTGTGCTACTGCACAGCTATGGGGCTCCAGGTATTTGACGCAGCTTCCTGGGGATTGTCAGCCCCTATATGCAGTCTTCAATTCCCCCTCGTCCCTGCTGCCCCCCACGTTCTCCTCTGTGCCTCTGTTTTCCTGTGGGGTGGGGCGAAGAGAAAGTGAGAAGGGCTGACTTCATCCCAGCCATGTCTCAAGCCTCAGAAAATCAGTTCATAGCATAATACAACATGCGTTATACCCTTTTCTTTCCACAGTATGAGGAAGTTTTCAACTGCTCGGGATGCCCTGATGAGGGGAAATATATGGGATACACGGTGAATTCTTTCAGGTACGGAAAGAGGATTAAATGAGGGCACCCACCTGAGCTAGGTGGGTCGTGGGTCCAGCTGAGTATAGGGCAGCTTGCTGTGTCTCTCTGTGTTTCTGCTAAGCATGTAGATGTCTCCACTGCAGGGGGGTGGAACAGATGGCCCTTGAGGTCCCCTCCACCTCTACAATTCAGGTTTCATGCCAATTGATGGTCGGGCAGAAAACAATCCTCTCTGGCTGCGTTCCCTGGCAAAGCCAGAGATTTAAACCAAGGACCTTCTGCATGCAAAGCAGCTGCTCTTCTGCTGAGTGATGGGAGTGTGGGGCTGTCAAGCTGCAGTTCCAGATCCGCCAACGCTTCTCTTTTCCCTTTCCAACGTACAGTAGCGGTTCAGTGCTGGCAGATACAACGGTACGCTTCCAGGAAAGTGCAGGTGTTTCCGCCGATAATCTCAGCACTGCTCTGAGCGACGCACCTGAAGACAAACGGCAGGGTCTCAATCTGACTCAGATCGAAGGTGAAGGGCTGAACAGTGGGGGGCTGGTTACTACAGCAAGGCATCCCTCGGGCTGTGTCTGCGACACAAGACTCAGAGCCCCTCGTGCAGTTCGAGACACAGAATTCCCTTCCTGGAGGTTTAGGCAGGTTTCCGGCCCTCAGTGCTGAAACTGGGATGATTTCTGTAGATTAATATGCACACCGCAGATTGCATTATGCAAAACAACAGCATGACGCTCAGGCATCAAACACACCAAATATTTATGGCCCTTTGGTTGGACACCAAAGTAGCACTAAACCTCTCCATCTATTGGCACAAGGATTTCTCCCTGCCCAGGGGGACGCTCTCCTCTCACCACACCCCTCATGAAAGTGCTCTGGGAGTTCCCCCCAGACCTCTGGAGCAGATCTGGAGAGGACACAGGCTTCACTTGGGCAGGGAGGGAGGAGAGGAGGAAATGTCCCATTGAGCAAGCAGCAAGCCTTGCAAGGACAGGACGCAATAGCTGCATGCCGCCTGCTTGAGCTTGCCCCCAAGTATCCTGGGAATAGTGCTTGAGCGCTCACAGACCCATGATTCCCAGCATCCTTAGCAAACCGCTTCGCAGGATCCTTGCCGATAACCTATGCATTTAAACATATGGTGGGTACAGACCTTGAGGGAGGTAGTGAGGTTGCAGAATCCAGCTTATTCTACCGCAGATGATCTACCCAGTGAGCTATGGGTCTTCCCTACAGATTTCCCATTCCTCCCCAAAGGGAGAGGAGTAAATGGACATGGAGGGGACTCCCATTGCGGGGTGATGGTGGGCTGGAACGCTTGACTGTGGAGGCAGCTTCCGGGTCTCCTTCCGGGGGCTCCTCCTGCTCCAGCTGGGGGGCCCCTCTCACCCCATTGACCTGCTTCCTGCTCAGGTGGTGCCCATAGAAAGAGCAGAAAGAGATGCTCAAACTTCAGCAACCCCCGCAGGTGACTATGGGGATGGAGATCAATGGAACTGAAAAGGGCTGGGAGCGGGACAAATGGAAAGAAGGGGGCTTCCCGTGATCCTGAAAGTAAGACTCCAACCCAGGCGTGAGCACCTCTAGGCACAATCCCTGAGCAGGACAGCAGGCCTGCCTCTTCTTCCTCCCCCACAAAACTCTTCCTTCCGGGAGGGGTCCTAATGAGATCGTTTCCTTTCACCTCAGTGACCAAGCAGGAGACGCCAACGACGCCTTCTCCCACCACAGCTAGCACCAGCTCAAAGACAACCACACCTAAGCCTCCCATAGAGCAGACGTTCACCATCACTTACCACATCACAATGAATTTTACTGAGGACTTGTTGGATTCGTCCTCCGAAGCATACCGCAGCCTGAATGAGAGAATTGGGAAGATGGTAAGTTCTGTGGCCTTTCCACCCCCCTGGGGGAGGGGGTGCAGGGGAGGGAAATGCTGCCCCCCCCAGCCTCTCAGTCCGGTGGTGCGGTGGGGCCTGTTCATCTGTAAAGAATGGGGCAGATATCTCTGTGCTACTGCACAGCTATGGGGCTCCAGGTATTTGACGCAGCTTCCTGGGGATTGTCAGCCCCTATATGCAGTCTTCAATTCCCCCTCGTCCCTGCTGCCCCCCACGTTCTCCTCTGTGCCTCTGTTTTCCTGTGGGGTGGGGCGAAGAGAAAGTGAGAAGGGCTGACTTCATCCCAGCCATGTCTCAAGCCTCAGAAAATCAGTTCATAGCATAATACAACATGCGTTATACCCTTTTCTTTCCACAGTATGAGGAAGTTTTCAACTGCTCGGGATGCCCTGATGAGGGGAAATATATGGGATACACGGTGAATTCTTTCAGGTACGGAAAGAGGATTAAATGAGGGCACCCACATGAGCTAGGTGGGTCGTGGGTCCAGCTGAGTATAGGGCAGCTTGCTGTGTCTCTCTGTGTTTCTGCTAAGCATGTAGATGTCTCCACTGCAGGGGGGTGGAACAGATGGCCCTTGAGGTCCCCTCCACCTCTACAATTCAGGTTTCATGCCAATTGATGGTCGGGCAGAAAACAATCCTCTCTGGCTGCGTTCCCTGGCAAAGCCAGAGATTTAAACCAAGGACCTTCTGCATGCAAAGCAGATGCTCTTCTGCTGAGTGATGGGAGTGTGGGGCTGTCAAGCTGCAGTTCCAGATCCGCCAACGCTTCTCTTTTCCCTTTCCAACGTACAGTAGCGGTTCAGTGCTGGCAGATACAACGGTACGCTTCCAGGAAAGTGCAGGTGTTTCCGCCGATAATCTCAGCACTGCTCTGAGCGACGCACCTGAAGACAAACGGCAGGGTCTCAACCTGACTCAGATCGAAGGTGAAGGGCTGAACAGTGGGGGGCTGGGTACTACAGCAAGGCATCCCTCGGGCTGTGTCTGCGACACAAGACTCAGAGCCCCTCGTGCAGTTCGAGACACAGAATTCCCTTCCTGGAGGTTTAGGCAGGTTTCCGGCCCTCAGTGCTGAAACTGGGATGATTTCTGTAGATTAATATGCACACCGCAGATTGCATTATGCAAAACAACAGCATGACGCTCAGGCATCAAACACACCAAATATTTATGGCCCTTTGGTTGGACACCAAAGTAGCACTAAACCTCTCCATCTATTGGCACAAGGATTTCTCCCTGCCCAGGGGGACGCTCTCCTCTCACCACACCCCTCATGAAAGTGCTCTGGGAGTTCCCCCCAGACCTCTGGAGCAGATCTGGAGAGGGCCCAGGCTTCACTTGGGCAGGGAGGGAGGAGAGGAGGAAATGTCCCATTGAGCAAGCAGCAAGCCTTGCAAGGACAGGACGCAATAGCTGCATGCCGCCTGCTTGAGCTTGCCCCCAAGTATCCTGGGAATAGTGCTTGAGCGCTCACAGACCCATGATTCCCAGCATCCTTAGCAAACCGCTTCGCAGGATCCTTGCCGATAACCTATGCATTTAAACATATGGTGGGTACAGACCTTGAGGGAGGTAGTGAGGTTGCAGAATCCAGCTTATTCTACCGCAGATGATCTACCCAGTGAGCTATGGGTCTTCCCTACAGATTTCCCATTCCTCCCCAAAGGGAGAGGAGTAAATGGACATGGAGGGGACTCCCATTGCGGGGTGATGGTGGGCTGGAACGCTTGACTGTGGAGGCAGCTTCCGGGTCTCCTTCCGGGGGCTCCTCCTGCTCCAGCTGGGGGGCCCCTCTCACCCCATTGACCTGCTTCCTGCTCAGGTGGTGCCCATAGAAAGAGCAGAAAGAGATGCTCAAACTTCAGCAACCCCCGCAGGTGACTATGGGGATGGAGATCAATGGAACTGAAAAGGGCTGGGAGCGGGACAAATGGAAAGAAGGGGGCTTCCCGTGATCCTGAAAGTAAGACTCCAACCCAGGCGTGAGCACCTCTAGGCACAATCCCTGAGCAGGACAGCAGGCCTGCCTCTTCTTCCTCCCCCACAAAACTCTTCCTTCCGGGAGGGGTCCTAATGAGATCGTTTCCTTTCACCTCAGTGACCAAGCAGGAGACGCCAACGACGCCTTCTCCCACCACAGCTAGCACCAGCTCAAAGACAACCACACCTAAGCCTCCCATAGAGCAGACGTTCACCATCACTTACCACATCACAATGAATTTTACTGAGGACTTGTTGGATTCGTCCTCCGAAGCATACCGCAGCCTGAATGAGAGAATCGGGAAGATGGTAAGTTCTGTGGCCTTTCCACCCCCCTGGGGGAGGGGGCGCTGGGGAGGGAAATGCTGCCCCCCCCCAGCCTCTCAGTCCGGTGGTGCGGTGGGGCCTGTTCATCTGTAAAGAATGGGGCAGATATCTCTGTGCTACTGCAGAGCTATGGGGCTTCCAGGTATTTGACGCAGCTTCCTGGGGATTGTCAGCCCCTATATGCAGTCTTCAATTCCCCCTCGTTCCTGCTGCCCCCCACGTTCTCCTCTGTGCCTCTGTTTTCCTGTGGGGTGGGGCGAAGAGAAAGTGAGAAGGGCTGACTTCATTCCAGCCATGTCTCAAGCCTCAGAAAATGAGTTTATAGCATAATACAACATGCGTTATACCCTTTTCTTTCTACAGTATGAGGAAGTTTTCAACTGCTCGGGATGCCCTGATGAGGGGAAATATATGGGATACACGGTGAATTCTTTCAGGTACGGAAGGGGGATTAAATGAGGGCACCCAGCTGAGCTAGTTGGGTCGTGGGTCCAGCTGAGTATAGGACAGCTTCCTGTGTCTCTCTGTGTTTCTGCTAAGCATTTAGATGTCTCCACTGCAGGGGGGTGGAACAGATGGCCCTTGAGGTCCCCTCCACCTCTACAATTCTGGTTTCATGCCATGATATGCTCAGGCAGAAAACAATCCTCTCTGGCTGCGTTCCCTGGCAAAGCCAGAGATTTAAACCAAGGACCTTCTGCATGCAAAGCAGCTGCTCTTCTGCTGAGTGATGGGAGTGTGGGGCTGTCAAGCTGCAGTTCCAGATCCGCCAACGCTTCTCTTTTCCCTTTCCAACGTACAGTAGCGGTTCAGTGCTGGCAGATACAACGGTACGCTTCCAGGAAAGTGCAGTTGTTTCCGCCGATAATCTCCGCACTGCTCTGAGCGACGCATCTGAAGACAAACGGCAGGGTCTCAACCTGACTCAGATCGAAGGTGAAGGGCTGAACAGTGGGGGGCTGGGTACTACAGCAAGGCATCCCTCGGGCTGTGTCTGCGACACAAGACTCAGAGCCCCTCGTGCAGTTCGAGACACAGAATTCCCTTCCTGGAGGTTTAGGCAGGTTTCCGGCCCTCAGTGCTGAAACTGGGATGATTTCTGTAGATTAATATGCACACCACAGATTGCATTATGCAAAACAACAGCATGACGCTCAGGCATCAAACACACCAAATATTTATGGCCCTTTGGTTGGACACCAAAGTAGCACTAAACCTCTCCATCTATTGGCACAAGGATTTCTCCCTGCCCAGGGGGACGCTCTCCTCTCACCACACCCCTCATGAAAGTGCTCTGGGAGTTCCCCCCAGACCTCTGGAGCAGATCTGGAGAGGACACAGGCTTCACTTGGGCAGGGAGGGAGGAGAGGAGGAAATGTCCCATTGAGCAAGCAGCAAGCCTTGCAAGGACAGGACGCAATAGCTGCATGCCGCCTGCTTGAGCTTGCCCCCAAGTATCCTGGGAATAGCGCTTGAGCGCTCACAGACCCATGATTCCCAGCATCCTTAGCAAACCGCTTCGCAGGATCCTTGCCGATAACCTATGCATTTAAACATATGGTGGGTACAGACCTTGAGGGAGGTAGTGAGGTTGCAGAATCCAGCTTATTCTACCGCAGATGATCTACCCAGTGAGCTATGGGTCTTCCCTACAGATTTCCCATTCCTCCCCAAAGGGAGAGGAGTAAATGGACATGGAGGGGACTCCCATTGCGGGGTGATGGTGGGCTGGAACGCTTGACTGTGGAGGCAGCTTCCGGGTCTCCTTCCGGGGGCTCCTCCTGCTCCAGCTGGGGGCCCCTCTCACCCCATTGACCTGCTTCCTGCTCAGGTGGTGCCCATAGAAAGAGCAGAAAGAGATGCTCAAACTTCAGCAACCCCCGCAGGTGACTATGGGGATGGAGATCAATGGAACTGAAAAGGGCTGGGAGCGGGACAAATGGAAAGAAGGGGGCTTCCCGTGATCCTGAAAGTAAGACTCCAACCCAGGCGTGAGCACCTCTAGGCACAATCCCTGAGCAGGACAGCAGGCCTGCCTCTTCTTCCTCCCCCACAAATCTCTTCCTTCCGGGAGGGGTCCTAATGAGATCGTTTCCTTTCACCTCAGTGACCGAGCAGCAGACGCCAACGACGCCTTCTCCCACCACGACTAGCACCAGCTCAAAGACACCCGCACCTAAGCCCCCCAAAGAGAAAACGTTCACCATCACTTACCACATCACAATGAATTATACTGAGGACTTGTCGAATCCGTCCTCCAAAGCGTACCAGAACCTGACTGGGAATATCGGGAAGATGGTAAGTTCTGTGGCCTTTCTACCCCCCTGGGGGAGGGGGCACTAGGGAGGGAAATGCTGCCCCCCCCCAGCCTCTCAGTCCGGGGGTGGGGTGGGGTGGGGCCTGCTCATCTGTAAAGAATGGGGCAGATATCTCTGTGCCACTGCCGAGCTATGGGGCTTCCAGGTTTGTGACGCAGTTTCCTGGTGATTGTCAGCCCCTATATGCAGTCTTCTATTCCCCCTCGTCTCTGCTGCCCCACACATTCTCCTCTGTGCCTCTCTTTTCCTGTGGGGTGGGGCAAAGAGAAAGTGAGAAGGGCTGACTTCATCCCAGCTATGTCACAAGCCTCAGAAAGAGTTAATAGCATAATACAACATTCGTACTACCCTTTTCTTTCCGCAGTATGTGGATGTTTTCAACTGCACAGGATGCCCTGCTGAAGGGAAATATATGGGATACAAGGTGAATTCTTTCAGGTACGGAAGGGGGATTATATGAGGGCACCCACCTGAGCTAGGTGGGTCGTGGGTCCAGCTGAGTATAGGGCAGCTTGCTGTGTCTCTCTGTGTTTCTGCTAAGCATGTAGATGTCTCCACTGCAGGGGGGTGGAATAGATGGCCCTTGAGGTCCCCTCCACCTCTACAATTCTGGTTTCATGCCAATTGATGGTCGGGCAGAAAACAATCCTCTCTGGCTGCGTTCCCTGGCAAAGCCAGAGATTTAAACCAAGGACCTTCTGCATGCAAAGCAGCTTCTCTTCTGCTGAGTGATGGGAGTGTGGGGCTGTCAGGCTGCAGTTCCAGATCCGCCAACGCTTCTCTTTTCCCTTTCTAACGTACAGAAATGGCTCAGTGCTGGCAGATACAACGGTACGCTTCCAGGAAAGTGCAAGTGTTTCCGCCGATAAGCTCCGCACTGCTCTGAGCAACGCACCTGAAGACAAACGGCAGGGTCTCAACCTGACTCAGATTGAAGGTGAAGGGCTGAAGGATGAAGAGTGGGGGGCTGGGTACTACAGCAAGGCATCCCTCGAGCTGTGTCTGCAACACAAGACTCAGAGCCCCTCGTGCAGTTCGAGACACAGAATTCCCTTCCTGGAAGTCTAGGCAGGTTCCTAGCACTCAGTGTTGCTTCTACAGATTAGTATGCTCAGTGCACATTGCATTATGCAAAACAATGGCATGGTGTTCATAGCAGGGAATGCACCATACATTTCAAAGTCGTTGGGTGGACTCCAGCATAGCGCTAGATCTCTTCCTCCATCAGCATGAGGATTTCTCCTTGTGCAGAGGGACGCTCTCCTCTCCCCACAGCGCTCCCGAAACTGTTCTGGGGTTCCCATGGCCTTCTGGAGCAGATCTCGATGGAGCACAGGGTTCACTTTGGGAGGAGAGCGAGGAATGTCTCATTCACAGGCAGAAATCCTTGTTAATGGTTAAACACCAAACATTTAAGCAAACCACCCCTACCTTGCCCCCTGGATCCTGGGAACTGCACTTTACCATAGGGAGCTACAATTCCCAGCACCTTTAGAAAAGTACAATTCCCATAATCCTTCAGGGTATTCCATTCAGACAGGGGTCTCTCCCAGCCTTACCTGAAGATGCCAGGGACTGAACTTGGAACCATCTGCATGCAACGCAGATGAGCCATGGATATTCCCCACAAATTTTCCATTCCTCCCAAAATGGTCATGGAGGGGACTCCCATTTGAGACGCCCATTCATACCCATTCCTGCAGGTTTAAGGTTGGCTTAGCTGCTTCACTGGGCTTCTCCAGAGGCTGCTCCTGCCGCAGCTGGGGAGGGCACCTCTCCCCCCACGGATCTGCAGTGTCCAAAGAAACAGCAGAAAGGGACAATAAAACAGGGGGTGGGACATCAACAACACCCTCAGATAGCTAGGAGGACAGAGATCAACAAACTGCTCTTGAATGAAATGGAAAATGGCTGATGGTGAAATGCAATGAAGGGGGCTTTTGGTTACAAAGGCGTATGGAATCCTGAAAATTGAATCAAATCTTGCCCACCTCTAGTACCAATCCCCGAAGAGGACCACAGGCATGTCTCTATTTCATCAGCCACAAATCCCTCAGGTGTTTCCCTAAAGTGGGTTATTAATGGGATTCTTTGCTATCTTCCCAGTGACCTCAGACGCCACGGAACCCCCCAACCCCCCGCCCTCAACAGCAACTTCCCCCCCGGCAACCACCTCAACGACAACCTCGACTACAACCACTCCCAATCACACAGAGACTGTCCCAGGCTGGGGCATTGCTCTCCTCGTCTTAGTTTGCATCCTTCTTCTCCTGGCGCTCATCGCCTTCCTGATCCTGGTAGGTTTCTCAGCCTTCTTTCTCAAAATCAAGCTGGTGGAGGTGAAGACCCACTGGGCCCAAAACAACAGCTCCGCCACCCGCTACATCAACCCGCCAGGCGGCTGGAGACTCAGGGGGCTGGCTCTATATAGACTCAGAGCCAGAGGTGCAAGACTAGTGAGTGTGGTTGGGGCAGAACCAATGGACCACCTGGCAGACATGGGGAACATAAGAAAGAACCTGCAGGATCAGGCCTTGTGTCTATCTACCCTAGCATCCTATTACTCAGTAGCGAATCAGACGTGCCTGGCAATTTCTAGTCCTCATTGCCATAACAAGAATAAATGAGGCAAATTAGTGTGCATGTTGCAAAACTGCACAGAACAACAGTTTGATTGCCAGGCTGCATATGCATTGGGTAAAATGAAACATAGAGCTAAATCTCTTGTCCCGTCAACCCTCCTGTCTTCCTTGCCACCCCAGTATATGCCCTTTGGAGGTACTGCCATGGAGCATGGAAGTGCCATTGAGCTGCTGTGGCTAAAGAGCCTTAAGAAGAGCCTTGCTGGATCAGGCCACAAAGACCCATTTAATCCAGCCCCCTGTTTTCCACTACAGCAGCCAAGCGCCTGCCTCCAAAAAACTCACAAACAGGGCAACAATAGCAGCAGCTGTTACTTTTTCCCAACTGGCATTCAGAGGTAGAGTGCCTCTGGAGCTGGAGGCTTCCTTTAGCTACCCTAGCTAATACCCTTTGATTGCTAATAGCTCTTTGGCCCCACCTACTAGCGGCATGTCGCCCTCGGAAGGTTACCCAGAAGGGAATGCAGCCCGCTGATGAAAATAGGCTCCCCATTTCTGTCATACGTTGTTACTCAGAAGTAGAACTTGGAATCCTAGAACTGTAGAGTTGGAAGGGACCAACGGGTCATCTAGTCCAACCCCCTGCTCTCACAGCTCTCTCTCACCTTCCCAATCCATCTCTCCCAGCAACATGACCTTTCCTTACTCTTACTCTTCTTCACTCCCTCCCAGATCATCTACTGGTGTCGACGGAATCACCGGGGGAAGCTTGATTTGCTCAGCAACCAAGACTCCTACCATGTCATGAGTGAGTACCCGACGTACCACACACACGGGCGATACGTTGCCCCCGGAAGCAAGCCTAACCCATACAGCGAGGTGAGCAAGAGTCACTCACCCAACCCAAATCCTGGGGTGCTCTTTAGTGACCCAGGACATAGTACATAGGAATGTTAGAAGCTGCCATGCCCCCGAATAAGCCCATTGGTCCATCTAGCCTAATATTGTCTTCACTGACTGGCAGCGGCTCTCCATGATTTCGGACAGGGGGTCTGGAGATGCAAAGCAAATGCTCTCCTCTGAGCTGTGGCCTTTCCCCTTAAGAGAAAGATTCTAGTCCTCAAGTTTCTGGATGAAGGGCTGATTAAAACAGGATGCTGCTTTATACCGACTCAGATCGTTGGTCCATCTAGCTAAGTGTTGTTTGCACTGACTGGCAGCCCTACCTAGAGATGCAGGGAATTGAACCTGGCACCTTCTATATGCAAAGCAGATGCTCTACCCCTGAGCTACATCCCTTCCCTCAGAAAGAAAGGCCTCATGATTCTAAACACATAGCTCAGTCGGTAGAACATGAGACCCTTAACCTGAAGTTCATGGGTTCGAGCCCCATGTTGGTTGAAAGATTTCTGCATTGCAGGGGGTTGGACTAGATGACCCTCGTGGTCTCTTCCAATTCTACAATTCTATGAAATAGGAATGGAGGAAGCTGCCTTATACAGAGTCAGGCCGTTGGTCAATCAAGCTCAGTTTCTGTTTCCATTCCTAGTGCCTCCCCCACCTATACCCTTCTAATCTAATTCCTCTCCTCCCCCCCCCAAAAAAAAGAAACCCCATAGAAATAGTTAATGGTTTCATGCAGGCAGGCATGAATTTGCCACATGGCACCTACTTGTCACCAGGGTTATTTATGTGGGGCTCTGGGGAGGTGCGCCTGGTAGCTTTCAGGAACAATTTAAAAGCATTCCTGTTCACCCAGGCATTTGATGGCTGAAAGACATTGTTCCTGGCAACCCTGGGTTCACTGTCTGAGGGACTGTTTTTAAATGCTGTTAGAAAGTTTTAACTGTTTTTAGAATTATTATTAATAATAATATGCTGTACATCTGACTGGGCTACCCCAGCAACTCTGGGCAGCGTCCGACACATTAAAAGACATCAAACATTAAAAACTTGCCTGTATAGGGTTGCCTTCAGATGTCTTCAGAATGGTGTGTGTATTATTATTATTATTATTATTATTATTATTATGTGTTTTTCTCACCCTGGGCACCTTCAGGAGGAAGGGTGAGATATAAACTGAAATAATAATATTTTAAAAAACCACCCACATGGACATTAGAGGGACTCCAAGTGTTCAGGTCTCTGCCCCTAAGGAGCTTAAAATCTGAAAAATTGGACAGAAGTAGGTAAACAAACATAGACTTCCAGTCAGGCCCTAAGAATTGGAGGGGTTGGGGCATAATGGGAACTATCCCAAGCCCCACCATGTTTGCAGGCGAGATGGGGCCGCAAGTCAGTTGTTTGCCTCTGATTATCCCTGCCTGTCCTACCCATTTCTCTACCCTGTATTACTCCCCCTATGTCAGCCTTTACTTTGCAATCCCCTTGCGGGCAGAGACCCTGCTCGCTGAGCGACGTCAAGGGGTTTTCCCTGCAGCCAACATCTCTGCCAGTCATGATGGAGGACACCCTGAAGCCCCTGCCTCTCATCCTTCATGATACAGCGATTTCACCCTGCCCTCGAACCCCAGAGCGGGTTTCCCTGCCCTCCACCCTTGCCCCTGAGTTAATCTTTAATGGGGCAGCCGGTGCAAATCTTTAATGGGGCAGCCGCAGCTGTGGTCACCGTGGCAACGGCCAACGGCTGCTTCGGCCAAGGCTTTGGCCTAGCGCGCCTGAGGCAGCCTTCGGCCTGTTGCTATGGAAATCTTTTTCCTTCCTCCAAGGCTGAGGCCTGGGGAACTTCCACAGATAACACCCACCCACCCACCCTGCTTCCTGACAGGCTGCTGACCCTTGAGAACGGTCAGCGTGACCGTCATGGCTGGGTAGGCCATGTTGCCAAGGCGACCTGCGCCAACCGACCCCAGCAGGGCCTCTCGGGCCTTAAGTGGCTCTCAGGAATGGGTGGGTGCCATTGCGCATGTGGCAGGGAGAGGCCTGCTAAAGTCACCTCGGCCATGCGCCGTGCCCCACTCGCTCCCCACAGAGCCGGGTGCATCTGTCCTGTTCCCTACGCGGCTCTGCTGAGCAAACATGGAGACGTTGAGCAAATATTTAGCTCGGCACCCTGGGACTGTTTGCAAATCTAGGAGGAAGGGAGAGAGAAGGGGGGCAGGGTCAAGCCAGGCACTGCAGGTCCCTGGAATGGCTTCACCCTCCTCCCTCCCGCCCTGTCCCCTTGCTGCAAATGAATACACCGGGCATCGCTGGTTAGACCGGAGCGGGGGGACGTGGTGGTGGTCCCAGGCTAGGACTGAGCCCCTTTGCCCTTGGTGTGGTTGCCTGGGGGTACGTGGCCAGCACCTCAGCTGGCCTGGCCGCTCCCCAGCCTCGTGACTGGGCAATGTTTACACACGACATTGAGCTGCTTGTGATGTTTCTGGCTGCCTTCCAAGGCTCTTTCCTCAGCAGCTGGCTGCTGCTCCCAGCGTTTTTAACCCCTCTGGGGAAGCGACATTCAGTGGGGTCCATCTGGGCCCCCTGGACGTTGGGGCAATTGCATGCATATGGCCCTTTAGTTCAGCTTGCTGCACCTTGGCTTTTTCCGTCTCAAACGGGGATAAGCAAGGCGCTAGCCCTCAGTGTTCCACAGAGGAAGGTGGAAATGCACCTGAGCCCTTTGTTTCTCTCCGTTTCCTCAGCAGAAGAACAGGGGGAAGTGAAGGACGTGGAAGGCTGTATCCAGTGTCTGTGCTACTCAGAGCAAACCCATTGCAATGGATGGCGGTGGCAAACATAGCTCCCCAACGGGTCAACACTAAGGAGAACTTAGGCCACAACCTTAAGCACTATCATAGCACTTTAAACAGGCATGGCTTCCCCCTCAAAAAATAATTATAGGAGCTGTAGTTTGTTTGGGGAGGTAAGAGTTGTTAAGACACCCTCCTTTTTTCTCCTGGAGCGACAGTTTCCAGAGTTTTCTGGGACTGACTGTTAAATCACTCTATTGATGACTATATTCTACCTCCCCTGGTGGAGGCAGAACTGCTGATGTGCTCAGGTCCCACTTTAATAATAATAATAATAATAATAATAATAATAATAATAATAATATTTATTTATACCCCGCCCTCCCCAGCCAAGACCGGGCTCAGGGCGGCTAACACCAAATATAAAAACAATTGATTAGAATACAGCTTAAAAAACAAGATTAAAATACAACATTAAAATGCAGCCTCATTTCAGTGGAACTCAATGAAAAACTTTTTGGGGGATAAAAACGCCAAGTCTTCACCAAGGCTAACTATCCAGACTGGTCCTACATGGGCCAGAAAAAAGCCAGGGAAGTCCCCAAATAGGAGTTCCAACACAGAAGGAGAAAGGAAAAAAGAAAGAAAGAGGGGGAGGGAATCAAACTGATTCCAAGCCAAAGGCCAGGCGGAACAACTCTGTCTTACAGGCCCTGCGGAAAGAATTCAGATCCTGCAGGGTCCTGGTCTCATGAGACAGAGCGTTCCACCAGGCCGGAGCCAGTGTTGAAAAGGCCCTGGCTCTGGTTGAGGCTAATCTGACTTCCTTAAGGCCCGGGACCTCTAGGGTGTTGCTATTTATGGACTTTAAGGTCCTCTGTGGGGCATATTGGACTTCCTATGGTGGCATTTGCTTGGCCACTGTGAGGACACGGCCACTGGTCGGATCTTGGAGGCCCCTCTGATGCTCTTATGGGTTACAGTGAGGGAAAGGTCTTGGGTCCATGCCCTCCCAGTGGGCTTCCTTTTCTGATGGACCGCTATGGGGAAAAGGATGCTGGGCTAAATTGGCCTTTGGCCTGATCCAGCAGGGCGTTCTTATGTTCCAACAATGGCCAATCAGACCATCCTGTGAAGCTCATGACCCACAGCCGGGACAGAGCCACCCATGTGCGGAACCTTTAGCCCCCCAAATGCTGCTGAACTTCAACTCCCATCAGTCCCAGCATGCATGACCCACGGCCAGCAATGATGAGAGTTGCCGTTCATCAATTTCTTGAGGACCAAAGGTTCCCCACACTTACACAAGATGGAGGCACCAGCAGCCTTTGGGAGACCCTTGAGGTTTGCAGAAGTGCAAAGAAAATACTTTGAAGGGGGGAACCTAAAGAGCGGGGGTCCCAAAAACAACCAGGTAAAGGCAGAGAATGTTCAGTGAGCCTTAGTGCCTTTTGTTTGGGGTGGGTGGAATGGTAAAAGGTAAAGGGACCCCTGACCATTAGGTCCAGTCGTGGCCGACTCTGGGGTTGCGGTGCTCATCTCGCTTTATTGGCCGAGGGAGCCGGCGTACAGCTTCTGGGTCATGTGGCCAGCATGACTAAGCCGCTGCTGGCAAACCAGAGCAGCGCACGGAAACGCCGTTTACCTTCCCGCCGGAGCGGTACCTATTTATCTACTTGCACTTTAACGTGCTTTCAAACTGCTAGGTTGGCAGGAGCAGGGACTGAGCAACGGGAGCTCACCCTGTCGTGGGGATTCGAACCGTTGACCTTCTGATCGACAAGTCCTAGGCTCTGTGGTTTAACCCACAGCGCCACCCGCATCCCTTCTGGGTGGAATGGGGAATGCTGCAAAAAGGCAGGGCTGGCGGGCAGGCAGCAGCCTCAGCACTCTGTGTTGCAATTGGGCCCACCTGGTTTAAATGTACAACCCGTTTTCGTGTTCCCTTGGTTCAAGGTCGCTCACAAAGATGTTTTCAAAAGCGAGGCTAAGGGATGTTAACAATGCTCCAGGAAACCTTCACACATGCCGGCCCTTAACAAGGCAAAGCTATCCACAGGTGGCGTCATCCAAAATCTGCCTCCCTCCCCCCACAATAGTACCTTATTTTTGCCACTTGCCTCACCTGTACACCTTGCAGCTGATCTGCCCTTAATTGCTCATATCCTCCAAGTTCCAAGCTTTTTAGCATGCAAAGAGGCACATTTGTTTGCTTTTTAATGTTACGTGACAAAATAACTCCTCATGCCTTTGCTGGGAACAGGAGGCATAATACATCTTTTATGGGGCCTGATGACTGGCACGCCTCACAAAAGAATTTTGGACATTTTCGCCTCTGAACTTCCCTGTTGCCAAGGTAAAGGTCTCAGTGGCCTTCTGTGTAAATAGAATTAGCACAGGATATTCCAATATTCAGAATTTTAAAACCTAAGTTTGTCCATGCCTAAGTTATTCAGTCCAATGTCAAATCAGGAAGGAGTAAGTTTAACATGGCCAGGAGGCTTTGTTGCCGCCAAGCTATAAACCCACGAGTCTGTGAATGGGTCAGGATTTGGACCCACGTCTCCCAGTTTAAACCCTTTCAGATAAGCAGGTTGCTGTTGAATGTTCACAGGATCAGAGTGCATAAAACTGTTGGCAAGTCTGTGCAGATCTCTCTACTTTCTCTCTCTATGCTGTATCCAGTTTTACTCAAAACTAAATCAACTGAAATGCCCGTTAGGCATTAATGGCCAGTCATGTCAATGGATCTGCTCTAAGTAGGGATGAATGGTCCTGCCCATTTTGAGTCTCTCAGTTTCTCATTTTTGCAAGCTTAGTTTCAGTTATCTACGTACCTTCCTACTGTGGTTTGTGATTTTGGGGGGGGGGGGGAGTAGGGAGGCGGAATCCTCTTGAAAACTCATCAGCTTATTAGTACAAATTTCTCCTTTAAAAACCCACATTTTTGCATGCAGTTTTAACTTAACATACATATTTTTGCAAATAATTTATTCTAATATAATGCATTTTGTATGTGTTACATCCCCACAATATAAGCATTTTTAGTAAACGTTATTTGGGGAATTGCATCTCAGAATTCAAAGTACAGATTTCAAAGAATGGCTGTGTTTCCATTCTTGTATTGTTTTGGAAAGTCCAAATTCAGTAGGTTCTGCTTCAAATTCAAACTGAATCAATTTTCTCTCCTGTCCTTCAACCTGAGTTTGAATAATATTGAATACAACACACTGGACAGATAGAAATTCCAATGGTGGAACTTTTTCTGGCACAGCAATGCAAGAAGCATTGCATCTCCTGTTTCATTTCTCTCTTACTAATGGCAGAGGAGCAAAGCCGGTAGAGAGAAGTTAGCAACCCTGGACTCAAATATGTGAATATGGTTAGTCACTCAGCAGGGGATGTTTAGTGCAAAAGCACAACTTCCTACATGCCTTAGGTGATTGTACTAACCGTTTCCTTTCTCTGTGTGTTTTTCCCACAGAATCTTCCCAGGAATGGTAATGCTCCCTTCTCCTACACCAACCCCACAATGGCCAATGATGAACTGTAGGCGGAGCACACCCTACAATTGGACTTGGCAAGGGGGGGTTAGCCAGAACCTGGCTGAGCCGGGTAAATTCAGGGATATTGTTGGGCTTCGGTGTGAATGTGGGAAGGATGAGTTCTGCAAACAAGCTTGGAAATAGCCACTCGCCTACTCACCTGTGGTGAGTTTCAAATTGCCTGAAGGCGAACAAGCAGCACAATTTCAACAACTGAAAGAATCTCTTCTATAGATGTGCCAAAAAAATCCACCCCTTGCAAATGTGTGGTGAGCAAGCAACCCTCTCCAAAGCAATGAGGACAACTAGAGAATGCTTTGCAAAGCTAGCTGTGTCCCTCAAGCCTGGAATGTTATGCTCTGTCCAGCGGAACTCCCTGTCACAAGGATCCCACCAGGGCTCAAAAGATCAATGGGAGATTCTCTTGCACCGGACAAATTAACTAAGAAGATGAGGACGAGAGGAAACCACCTAAGCTGCTGAACTGTAAATTCTGAGTTTCCAGACTATTTTCCCCATCACCACTATGAAAAAGTTGAACTTTTTTGCTTTTACTTTTACTAATTAATTTTATTTTTATTAATATTAATATTCTATTAGTGATTTTTGTAAAAAAAATTCAAACTGCTGCAATATAGGAGATCAACATGTACATAAATATGCAGGTCCTGCTTTCTGAACGCTCACTCTGCAAGAATTCACTTATCCAAACATGAGGAATTACTACCCAAACCTCGCTATACACATTGCAAATTCAGATATGCAAACAGAGAGCATTTTTTTACTTCCTTGTTTGCCTTTTGCTGGTTGGCTGTGGAACAGAACTGAACCGTAGCGATCTGTATTTTTAGTAAGGTTTCAGAGGGTTTTCCTAAGGGGTGGGTTTGATTTGTATTTATTTCTTATGGCTTTTAGAGGCCAAACTTCCATGGCTGGGAACACATTAGAAATTCCCCCATAGGAATCAATGGAAATCGTTGACTCCTTATATGAACTCTTGCCTCCCAAACGATTTCCAGGGGACGCATTGTGTTCAGATAGTGGGACCTGAATGTACTGCCTTTTGGGGGAGATTTGTCAGATTAGGATGCAAAATCTCAACCCCCGTGAAACCTGGGAGAGGGCAGAGTGCAATAATCAAAATAGCCGTGCTCCAATCTTTTCTCCCCCACAATCCTGCTCCACACATGGAACAATCCTTGCTCCAGACAACCTTGCCATCTCTGAATACTACCGGTAGTTGCCAGGAATCACACGTGATGAGAATCGCTGTTGTGCTCATATCCTCCTTGTGAGCTTCTTGTTGGGGCATCTGTGAGAATAGGATACAGGATTAGGTGGGCCATTGCCCTGATGCAGCCGGGCTTTGCTTATGTTCTTAAGCTACAGCATGTTCCCCCCCAAGTGAGAATACAGAGGGGCAAGTTGCGTCTTGACCTTATTTCCTCCACCTCAACACGAAAAAGTTCCAGAGGAGTCAAACCCAGACGCATGAAGGAACAAGATTAACCCAAAATATTTATTTAAGGTGGAGAGGAGAAGAGTGTGCCCTTTCTTGCCAACCCAGGATCCTTAAGCCTCAATGCTGGGGTTACCTCTCCCCCCCCCCAAAAAAAATTTCCTATGCTTCCATAGGGATGCTGTCGTTCCAAATCTGCATTGTACAGGAGATAGTCCACAGTCCTCTCCATACAGGTGTCTAACCAGTCAGCATTGTAATGCTAAATGCTTTGGAGGGGAGGTTTTTGAAAGCCAAATTTGGCAACTGCCTTATCTGCAAATCCTGGTGCTCGTGGGTGGTGTCTCAGTGGACAGTTTTGTACAACAGCAAACCTCAAAATTCTTGGGTGAAGGGTTTTGGAGTTGTGGAGGGAGGCAAAGAGGGAGTGGGGAGGAAGAGGAAGTGCCGTGGCTTCTGTGTCAAATTCTGTATTTATAACATTTAACAATAAACGGATCTACGTTGGTATTGAGGGTGTGTTGCCTTCTTTGCTTTTGGGGTAGGGACCAGGAACTTCAGAGAGAATCGGGTTTCTTTTTATCACCTAACTAAGGCTGCAAAGTTTTTTACTGGCTTGGCTGACACACACAAAGCGATGGAAGATGCATCTGAACCCACGTTTTCTCTGGGCCCGTGTCACTGACTTTTTGGCTGCAGAGGAACGGGAAGAACCCGCTGGAAAACCACCAAAGAAGGAAGGCTCAGAGCCCTGGGATTGGTGGTGGGGCGACGATGCAAGTGGTCAGAGGGAGAAGACTAGGAAGAGGAGGTTTCGGAAAAGGAAGAGGTCACAGGGTTTAGTGAGCAGGGAGAGTCGGTGGCAGAGAGGAGTCCAGAATCGGAGGCAGGAGAGTGGGATGAGGGAGGCCAAGAGGCATAGTGTCAACTTACAGATTTGAAAATAAGGGACCAGCAGCCTTGGAAATAAGGGACCAGCAGCCAAAATAAGGGACCTGCAGCCTCACCTGTTCCAGGCACTCCAGTCTTCCTGTCCTCCTGCAGTCTGGTCAAACTCATGCTGGTAGCTTCGAGAACACTGTCCAACCAACTTTGTAACCAGAGGTTCAACTGAATAGAATCTGAATCACATGCACCACAAGGCCTATGCAGCCTCAACTTAAGATGGCTCCCCGGCCTGGCTTTGCACTGCAAAGTCTGCAGCAGCACGTGCAACAAAATGGCGTCCAGCATTCAAAAAACCCCTCAGCTTGCATTAACTAGCCACACACAAGGCATGCAAGCTCCACCCCCCAGTCGTTCTTAGACTTCTTATTGGGTGAGCAACACAGCCAAGCAACACAGTTGGAGCCTCCCTCCTCCCTGGCCGGCAGGGAGGGAGGGAGAGGAGCTGCTTCCTTTGAAATTTAAGGGACATCATTTAAGGGACATCCATCAATAAGGGACAGCAGCGGGACATGGCACTGGAATAAGGGACTGTCCCTTCAAATAAGGGACACTTGACAGCTGTCACAGGTGTCTCTCCCACCCGCTGCGACAAGCTCCCTTCCCCACTTGTCTCCCAGAACCAGAAGAGGCATGAAAAGAGTGGAGCAGAGGCTGGCTGCACGCAGGCGCAGTCTCCGATTGTTTGGAAAAAGCCCTGGGGAGTAGGAGACTTAACTGACGGCTGTGGAAAGGCAGGGATTTCAGTCCCGGCAACTGATTTTCACAGGGTAAGGCTACCGGAAATAAGCTGCTCTGCTTATTAGGCCTGACACTCAACCACATCTGTGGCGATCATGCTTTTGCTAATAAAGAGATAACTCCAACTTTGAACGGGACGCGGGTGGCGCTGTTGTCTAAACTACAGAGCCTAGAACTTGTGGATCAGAAGGTCGGCGGTTCGAATCCCCGCCATGGGGTGAGCTCCCGTTGCTCTGTCCCTGCTCCTGCCAACCTAGCAGTTTGAAAGCACCTCAAAGTGCAAGTAGATAAATAGGTAGAACTCTGGTGGGAAGGTAAACGGCGTTTCCGTGCGCTGCTCTGGTTCGCCAGAAGCGGCTTAGTCATGCTGGCCACATGACCCGGAAGCTGTACGCCGGCTCCCTTGGCCAATAAAGCGAGATGAGCGCCGCAACCCCAGAGTCGGTCATGACTGGACCTAATGGTCAGGGGTCCCTTTACCTTTACCTTCCAACTTTGAACAATGTGATTACTGACCAGCACACTCCTGTAAGTGGAGCAAGAACTGGGTGGGATGGGGTGGCAGAAACAGAAACATTCTCAGTGCCCAGAGATCCCCGAGTATCTGTGGGGCAGAAGGGAATGGAAAGCTGAAGGGGAATGGAATGGAGAATTGCCCTCAGACCAGCCCCTGTCTACCTTACAGGGTTGTTGGGAGAATGGCAGGTTGAAGACCACGTTGGCCATTTTGAGCTCCTTAGTGGAAAAGTCTGATGTGCTTGTAAGTAAAAAAACCTTTCTGACGCAGTAGAAGCCTGCGGACCACATTTCTGTCCCATACAACCACCTCTTGCCATTTCAAAAGGAATTACATGGCAAATTGCGGGTCATAAGATCATAAAGTAATAAGATCATACTGAGATGATAAAAAATGGTGAATGATCAAAAGGCTTCCAACAACTGGTGTGTAACAAGGCAACTGTCCCATATGTGCCAGGAAAAGTTTTCTTGGCAGGCTCCCAAATCACCACGAATGAGCCACGAATGACGCAGCCACGTTGCACAGGGCTGCAAATACTCTATCCACTGGCCAACTTTGCAAAATGTCTTCACAACCTTTTGCACAAAATCTGTACCCAGGAGCATGTGAAATAAATTCTGAAATCAGTAATTTTTTTACAGATTCAGCACCTTTGCCTGGTGTTCTGCTTAGCTTGCACAATTTATTCCCAATCATGGAGTGTTGCAATGAGCAGCGATGAGCAGAGAAATCAAGGGGGGTGTCCCCCTTCCTCCAGCAGGAAACCTGTTTCAAATCTCTGACTTCTAAGATTTTGACTGGCGTCACCCACGTGCTTTCCGAACCTATATTCCTCTCCATAAGGACTAGAAACTTGCTTGGAAAAAGGAAAAAGAAAGCCGGCCTTTTCAGAAAGCTGGTTATTGTGGGGTTTCCCCCCACCAGTGCCCCAGACCTCCAAGCTGGATAAAGTGCAATAGAATTAAAGCCTGTTTTGCCGTGCAAACGTTACAGGCATTTAAAAATACTAATATGATAATAACAACAGTGGCCATAAAGTGTTTTAGAAACTACCCTGTCCCCTCTTACTTGCCTTTCCCCTAAACTAAAAAGTCTCAAATGCTACAACCTTTCCTCATTGGACTTAGGTATCTCTCCTGAGAAAAGGAACCTAGGGACTTGCTTTCAATCCCCATCATCTTGAGGTAGAACGATGAGGACTAGAATCTTGCTTTATTTTTAGGGGAAGGACCATAACTCAGTGAGAGAGAGAGAGGGAGGGAGCATATGATTCGTACATCAAAGGTCCGAGCTTCAACTCCTGGCAACTAAGGTTGGGAGAAACCTTTGCCTGGAGAGCTGCTGCCAGTCAGTGTAGGCATTACTCAGCTCAATGGACCAGTGGTCTGACTGCATAAGACAGCTTCTGACGCTGATTTGTGGAATAGCGGGGGAGGGGGAAACGCCTCCAGTTTGCCTCTTGCAACGTGGTTTGAGGTGTTTTTTTCTTTCCTCAGTCAACCGTTCCAAGGCAGAGTCCTCGAGAATCTGCTGGGCAAACAATAAACGGAGGGAAAATGAGGAAACGAAACTTAATATTTCAACTGACTGCGAAAGTGATGGATGACACTTTCGAAAGAAAAGAATAAGATAGGTTTGTGTGCACAGAGAGAGATGGGAAGGGAACTGGCAGTGAGCCTCTCATTTACACACACACACCAATTTCCACTTTTTTTCCAGTCATGACTTGGGGAGCCAACTTCCTTTGATCCACACAATTCAGCCCTTGAGCCAATTTTGGGCTGTGTACACACCATACATTGAAAGCCCAGTTCTCCCTGCCTCGAAAAAATAAATCACAAAGAACATTTTTCATAATTTGAGATTGCGACAAGGACTAGAACCTGCAGAGCCTTTTTATATGAGTTGGCATTCCTTTATGCAGCGGAACCGTCATTTCCAAGAAAAGCTTGGCAGGTCTGGAACGACACTTGACAATTGAATAACACTCATGTTCTTTATTTGGACCTCGTTCTTTTAACCCATGCGCAACTCCTACTCACCCTGCAGGCCTATTTTATAGTTCGCCTTTCCTCTTTTCATTTTTGTCTGTTGTCACAACTGTTCCCCCTGTTTTATATACGTAGTAAAACGAAATTAAAAATCCTCACCCCCAAAAAAAAGAGAGTTAAAAAAAAAAGCGCTTCTGATACTCATTTTTCACCCTGTCAAATTTCTCCCCACAAAATCCTGCCAGTGCCTGGTGGAATCAGGGACAAAGAGGAGCAAGCAGGAACCATCAAAACTGGAATCCCAGTCAAATCCAGCCTGTGCGTAACTGGGTGAAACGGGCAAGGAGTCCATTAAACACAGAAAATGTGGGCTGGGAGGGCAATTAATTGAGTGCCAAGGGCTGGGTCTGTGGTGCAAAAATCACTGCCAGGAATTGGGGTAGGACAGGGTAAACAAGAATGAGAGCCCTTCTGGGAAATCCCCAAGCAGATGTTCCAATGTGACTGTCCCTGTTGTAGATTTTACATCGTCCTGCTTCCTTGAGTACCAGAGATGGGTGGTGCTGCCTGGTTAAGCTTCCTTTGGTTAAGAGAACACCGGGGAAACTTTTGAGGACTTTGCATTATTTGCTTTAGAATCATGGAAGGGATCATAAGGATCATTTACTCTATACCATATGTGGTGTGGGTGTAAGGTGGTAAGACAATTATGGAATGAAATACATGAGGAGATCAAAAAGATCCTCAAGAGCTCTATTTAAAAAACAAACAAACAGATAACCAATATCTCTATTCTTTATCTACTTTGTAGCACTTCATATATTCCTCCTTACAAAACTTATTGTAGTCCTACTAGCGTAATTTGTTGGTTACAATTGCTTTTCAAATAGTTCATATACTTCTTCCAATCTTCTGTAAATCTCCGGTCCCGCAGGTTTCGAATCCTTCCTGTCATTTTGTCCAATTCTGCATAGTCCATTATTTTTGTCTGCCATTCTTCTTTCATCGGAATTTCTTCTTGTTTCTATTTCTGGGCTAACCATACTCCTGCTGAAGTTGTTGCATATAAAAACTATTTAACATCTTGCCTATTAATGTCCTGACCTATAATACCAAGAAAAAATGCTTCTGGTTTTTTTTTTAAATGTATATTTCAACATCTTTTTCATCTCATTATATATCATTTCCCAGAAGTTCTTTACTTTTTTACATTCCCACCACATATGATAAAATGTTGCTTCTTTTTCTTTACATTTCCAACATTTATTATTTATCTTATACATTTTAGCGAATTTCACTGGTGTAATATACCATCTATACATCATTTTCATCATATTCTCTTTCAAAGCATTACAGGCTGTAAATTTTATCCTTTCATTCACAACCTTTCCCATTCTTCAAGCTGTATATTACCGTTTTTTTCGCTCCATAAGATGCACTTTTTTCTTCCTAAAAAGTATGGGGAAATGTCTGTGCATCTTATGGAGCAAATGCGTGGTCCCTGGAGTGGAATTGCCCAGGGGAGAAAAGCAGATCATGCTTTTTTTTCCTTCTTTTTTTTTTGAAAGAGGGAAGTGAGTGTTGAAACAAAGCAGCTGATTGCAAGCAATTGGAAGTGAGATAAGGGACGCTAGCAATAAAGGAGGCTGCCTGGGAGGGGGGAGGTAAAGACAGCAAACTTGCAAGGAGAGGAGACAGGAAGACTAAAGCAACGAGGAGAGAAATTAGAAGAAAAGGAGGAGCAAAAAACTGCTCCAGCTAAGGAAAAGACACTAAGGCAAACAAGAGGGAAGGGAGTGTTGAAAGGAAGCAGCTGATCAGTAAGGAATCAGGAGAGAGATAAGGGATGCTAGCGATAAAGGAGGCTGCCTGAGAGCGGGGAGGTAAACGCCCATGGATCCTCAGGATTTTTACATTGGATCACCCCAAATACACCCCAGGTTCACCATCAGATCACACAGCATATCCATGGCTACAGCCTGCACCAAAAAAATCACACCCCCACTGTTTCCTAGGGCTGCAGTGGTGCAAAAACGTGGTTACAAAGCACGGGTCCACATGGATCCTCAGGATTTTTGCACTGGGCTACCCCAAACTCACCATCAAATCACATGTCCGTGGCCACAGCATGAACCACAAAAATCATTTTGTTCAGAATAATTTTTTTCTTGTTTTCCTCCTCTAAAAATGGCGGCTAACAGATTGAGGTTCAATCCTGACAAGACAGAAGTACTGTTTTTGGGGGACAGGAGGCGGGCAGGTGTGGAGGATCCCCTGGTCCTGAATGGGGTAACTGTGCCCCTGAAGGACCAGGTGTGCAGCCTGGGAGTCATTTTGGACTCACAGCTGTCCATGGAGGCACAGGTCAAATCTGTATCCAGGGCAGCTGCTTACCAGCTCCATCTGGTACGTAGGCTGAGACCCTATCTGCCCGCAGACTGTCTCGCCAGAGTGGTACATGCTCTGGTTATCTCCCACTTGGACTACTGCAATGCGCTCTACGTGGGGCTACCTTTGAAGGTGATTCGGAAACTACAACTAATCCAGAATGCGGCAGCTAGACTGGTGACTGGGAGCGGCCGCCGAGGCCATATAACACCGGTCCTGAAAACGTACATTGGCTCCCAGTACATTTCCGAGCACAATTCAAAGTGTTGGTGCTGACCTTTAAAGCCCTAAACGGCCTCGGTCCAGTATATCTGAAGAAGCGTCTCCTCCCCCATCGTTCTGCCCGGACACTGAGGTCCAGCTCCGAGGGCCTTCTGGCGGTTCCCTCACTGCGAGAGGCCAAGTTACAGGGAACCAGGCAGAGGGCCTTCTCGGTAGTGGCGCCCGCCCTGTGGAACGCCCTCCCATCAGATGTCAAAGCGATAAACATCTACCTGACATTCAGAAGACATCTGAAGGCAGCCCTGTTCAGGGAAGTTTTTAATATGTGAAATTTTAGTGTATCTTTCATCTTTGTTGGAAGCCGCCCAGAGTGGCTGGGGAAACCCAGCCAGATGGGCGGGGTACAAATAATAAATTATTATTATTATTATTATTATTATTATTATTATTATTATTATTATAAAAACTAGGTGCGTCTTATGGTTAGGTGAGAAAAATACAGTATATATTAAACCTTCTTCCAATGCCGTTGGACTCCAGATCCCACCAGTCCCAGCCAGCATGGCCAATGGTTAGAGATGATGGGAGCTGCAACAACCATGGAAAGCCAGAGCTAAGCTCCATCAAGCCATGCACCCTGTTTCCAACAGAGGACAGCCGGATGCTTCTAGGCTACTCGCAAACAAGGCATGAAGGCCACAGGCCTCCCTCTGTCGTTTGTCCATTCTGCCACCTCCAACTTTACTTGCAAGGTAGACTGTCCCTGTTGCTGGAGGTTCTTGGGTGAACAACCTGCTAAGACATCCTGCGCTTCCTAATTGGGCGATATTTTTATTTCTTCCTTAAAGCAGTCCTCAGGGATAAGAAAACACAGTAGCCGGTATTGTATGGACAAGGAAACGGGAACGAAAAATGCTCAGGGTGGGAGGAAGCGAGATCCGGGGCTGGCTTGCTTTCGTTCCGCGGTTTCCCAAGGCAACAATGAAAGCAAACATTCCCTTTTTTTATATTATGTAAGCAATGGGGGCGGGGGCAGCGGTTTGGCAATAGGAAAGTGTATTTGTGTAAAGTAAATAATAATGAACAATAGGGTTGCCAATTTGCTTATTTGGCATGAGCGCTGATGCATTAAATCGACCGGTGGTTGATTAGGGTCAAGGGAAAAAGCAAGCAACTGACTTCTTGAATTCTTTGATGGGAAGGACTGCAGCTGAGCAGCGGAACATCTACTTGGCATGCAGACGGTCCCAGGTTCAAATCCTGACATATTGTGGCTAGGTATAAGGCAGCTTCCTGTTTCAGCCAGCCCTTTAATCCAGAGTCATGAGGACTAGAACCTGACTTTATTTCTCACTTTGCAGCTCAGTGGCAGAGAACCAGTTTTGCATGTAGCGAGTTCCAGGCTCAACCGCTGACATCCCCAGTTTTAAAAGGATAGGGCAGACTTCTTTCTGCCCATCACTCTGCAGAGGTGCTGCCAGTCAGAGTAAGCTATACTGGGTTTGATGGGCAATTGGTTAAACCTGGTACAAAGTAGCTGCCTAAGTTCTTCCCTCACCACCCTGGCCTTGATCTTGCTGTTAACGGAGTGACTGGAATAAAGCAGATGGGAGTTGAGAGAGAGAGAAACTGGATCACACTTTACTGAAGTAAAGTGAACAAAACAGTATATAAATATGCAGAAGGAGAGATCTTCTTTCTTAGGGTTCAGGCCTAGTCCAGGGCAGGGTTAGTAGCCAATCAGAACTCAAGCACTGCATTCTGGCTGGTTGCTAGGAAACACCTCCTCCTCCTCCTCCTTCACCACCCCTCTTGGCTCACTGTCTTTCAACGGAATTAACCCTTTAGTTGCTAACCGCAGGATCCCTGCTGTTATATTCCCAACATCTGCAACCTTAGCGACAAGCCAATTAACAGGAAGGATTCGAAACCTGCGGGACCAGAGATTATTAGAAGACTGGAGTAAAGATACGAACTATTTGAAAAGTAATTGTAATGAACAGATTACGCTAGTAGGACTGCAAGAAGTTTTGTAAGGAGGACTATCTGAAATATGGCAAGAAAGACTATGAGGAGAATTATTAGTTAATGATAATTAATAGTAATAGAGAAATTAAGAAATGCAGAATAAGTGATAAAGAAGGGAAAACCATCAGAGGTGTTGACGGAAGTCTAAAACATTGTATAAAATAAGAAGTTACGTTATATGATTGTTGGCAATGATGTTAAAAAAACCAATAAATGTGTGTGTGTGTGTGTGTGTGTGTGTGTGTAAACCTTAGCAACAAGCCTTGCTGCACCCACTCAAGAATCAAACCAGCCACGAGTGCCTGTCTCTCTCGACACTCAAAAAAACATACAAAGGGCTGAGGCACTCAACGCCAGGAAGATGAAGTGCACTCAAGTCATTCTTTTCAGCGATACCCTCTTGAAATCCTGTTCTTTTTTAATGTTTGCAAAATCAGACTTCCCTGGTTTGTTTAATCCAGGCTGGGGAAGCTTTTTCGGTCCTCCTAATTCACTGTTGCTTACACTGACTGGCAGAGGCTCTCCTGGCTTTCGGGCAGGGAATATTCCCAGCTCTACCTGGAAATGCCACTGGGGATCCAAAATGGGACCTTCTGCATGCCAGGCAAGTGTCCTGCTACGAGCTTCGGCCATCTCTCCAGAAATAAAGAGCCCAGTCTTCATGCCTGTTATGTACTGAAGTTGTTGATTGACTCCGCTCTCTGCCTGGTTCCAGTGGTAGAACGCATGGCGGGCAGCAATCTTGGGCGGCTTTGGCGCGTAGTGGTTGTGGAGCTTCTCTTGAATCGTGTCCCACGGTGTTGCCTGGACTGCTACAGGCGCAACCAATGCTCGGGCCGTCTCAAACACCTCAGGCCCACAGAGGCTGAGGAATAGGCCCCGCTTCCGCTCCTGTGATACTTCTGTCAGCTCGTTGGCTTGGAGGTAGCAGTCAAACCAAGCGAGGTAGGAGTCCCATGATTCAGGGGCTGGCGCAAACGGCGGTAGAGGCACAAGTGAAGCCATGATTCCGATGCCGGCGTGAAGGGCGATGGATGGAACACAGTGCTCTAGCCAGAACGGTCAGCTCTGAATTGGTTCTGTTCAGTGATTTCGCTCGGTGTTTCAACTCAGTGATTCAGCTCCGCTCAGAGGGTGGCTGCATCTGGCTGGGCTCTGTTGTCCATCCATCCCACCTTCGTCGCCAGTGTTAAGTTGTGGGTGAACATATCAGACGACACAGCGATTCTTCAGACAGCTCTTGTTTATTCACAGGCCAGAACAGAACTGAACTGAAGGGTTCAGCCAGCCTGCTTAGATAGAGCTCCACTACAACACAACAGTAACAACTTTCTGTAACTATCCAATCACTGAACGTCACTTTCGATCCCTTTTTGCATATGTGGACCTGAACTATCTACAATATCCCCCTGCTGGCCCAGGGTGAGAACTTCAGTACATAACAATGCCCTTGGTCAAATGGCTGGTTTTAAATAGGGCAATAAGGAATGTATGTCTAAAGTATAATACAAAAAATTATTAAGGAATTATAGACATTTATAGAATGTATATAGGGACGTGGGTGGCGCTGTGGGTTAAACCACAGAGCCTAGGACTTGCTGATCAGAAGGTCGGCGGTTCGAATCCCCGCGACGGGGTGAGCTCCCATTGCTCGGTCCCTGCTCCTGCCAACCTAGCAGTTTGAAAGCACGTCAAAGTGCAAGTAGATAAATAGGTACCGCTCCAGCGGGAAGGTAAACGGCGTTTCCATGCACTGTTCTGGTTCGCCAGAAGCAGCTTAGTCCAGCTGGCCACATGACCCAGAAGCTGTCTGTGGACAAATGCCGGCTCCCTCGGCCAATAAAGCGAGATGAGCGCCGCAACCCCAGAGTCGGTCACGACTGGACCTAATGGTCAGGGGTCCCTTTACCTTTACTTTACAGAATGTATATATAGTAATCACGCTTAAGTAAGAGCAATGTAGAGAAGCCAGAAGAGGGGTGGAGGGAAGTTAATTCGGATAAGATATAGATTGAAAGGAGAATAATATTGTTAAGCTGTATTGTGTTTGAGATATTTGGAAAAAAAGTAATAAAAATTATTTGGGGGGGGACACGACAAGAAGGTCCCAGGTTCAATCGCTCGCATCTCCCGGTAGGGCTGGGGATTGACCCCTTCATGAAACCCTGCAGAGCAGCAGCTGCCAGTTGGTGCGGACAATACTGAGCTAAGATAGACCCCAGAGGTCTGGCTGTGTAAGGCAGCTCCCTATTATATTACAGCATTACACCTTGTGATCTAACCAAATGTTTACAAGAAACGTTATGAGTTTTATTTCAGTCCTGTGAGTGTCTTTATTTATGTACAGTTTTCTCTAAGTATACCATCAATTTGGACCATTCTTTTTTGGAATTTCTCATCATCCTGCTGTCGGATTCTTCCAGTTAGCCTGGCTATTTCTGCATACTCCAATACTTTCTGCTGCCATTCTTCAATTGTCGGAATATCCTGTTGTTTCCATCTCTGTGAGAGGAGTAGTCTTCCTGCTGTTGTGGCATATAGGAAGAATTTCTGATCTTGAACCTGAGACCTTCTGCATGCAAAGCAGATGCTCTACCCCTGAACTACAGACTTTCCCCGCTACTACATCGGAGCATAAGGGATGCAGGTGGCGCTGTGGGTTAAACCACAGAGCCTAGGACTTGCTGATCAGAAGGTCGGCAGTTCGAATCCCCTTGACGGGGTGAGCTCCCGTTGCTCGGTCCCTCCTCCTGCCAACCTAGCAGTTCAAAAGCACGTCAAAGTGCAAGTAGATAAATAGGTACTGCTCCGGCGGGAAGGTAAACAGTGTTTCCGTGCGCTGCTCTGCTTCGCCAGAGTCCTGCTGGCCACATGACCCGGAAGCTGTACGCCGGCTCCCTCGGCCAGTAAAGCGAGATGAGCGCTGCAACCCAAGTCGGCCACAACTGGACCTAATGGTCAGGGGTCCCTTTACCTTTACATCGGAACATGCTGGTTCATCAAAGG
This sequence comes from Podarcis raffonei, assembly GCF_027172205.1. Taxonomy (NCBI): domain Eukaryota; kingdom Metazoa; phylum Chordata; class Lepidosauria; order Squamata; family Lacertidae; genus Podarcis; species Podarcis raffonei. The sequence goes on along the minus strand of NC_070617.1, from coordinate 9,581,881 downwards.
CAGAGGAACTTTTTCAGCACAAGAGCCATGTTGCAGCATGGACCACCTTCCTGGGGACACATGTGGGCGGGGCCAGAGGCAAACAGAGGCGGAGCTTACCTTTCCTACAGGAAGATGCATTCCAGTAGGGCTGCCATACATCCAGAATACGGCAGTCTGAAACAGTAGACATCGCTGCAGTGTCCAGGAAATTCTTTTTGGGTGAATTTCCTTAAGAATAGCTCTAGAACTTCACTATTATTATTTTGAGATTTATTTATTTTTTTAAAAAAAGCTAAGCAACTTTGGTTAAAATTTTAAAAAAGCTCTAAAACTTTTCACTTACTGTTATTGTTTTGCGTGTTATAATGATATGTATTATTGTGTTTTCTTCTTGCTCAGTGACCCTTGATGGTTGGTGGCTACCAGGAGACAATAATAAAATAAATAAATAAATAAATAAATAAATAAATAATTACTACTACTACTACTACTACTACTACTACTACTACTGCTACTACTAGACAGTAGGCTTTGTTCAGATCATGGATGAGGCAGACTCTAGCAAATGAAAGGGCATGCCATAATAATGGAGCCTAGCCCTTAAGATGTTACCAGACTTCCTTCTTTCGTTGTTGCATTTGCAAACAGAAAACACTGCAGAAATGCCATGACCTCTCTGCAACCCTCACTCTGCAGGTATGAGCCTGCAAAAGGCTGCCCTGTGGAAACTCCCTCAAGTCACAACAAAACTAGCAATTAATTATTGGCTGGAACAGCATAAACTTAAATATCTCTGTTCCTAGTGCTGCAGTGCCCTCTGCTGGCTATTGCCAGAACCAAACACCTGTTGAAAGAACTGAGCGGCCCAGGGACAGTTCTGAGGGCCGCATAGAGAGGCACAGAGGGCCTGAGGCTCTTGCTCCCTCCTAACTTACATGCCCTTTTATTCTCAGACATGTGCAGGAGAAGGACCCACTAGATCACGTCTGCATATGCCAGAAGGATCTGCCCATCTCTACCTAAAGGTAAAGGTAAAGGGACGCCTGACCATTAGGTCCAGTCGTGACCGACTCTGGGGTTGTGGCACTCATCTCGCTTTGCTGGCCGAGGGAGCCAGCGTACAGCTTCCGGGTCATGTGGCCAGCATGACTAAGCTGCTTCTGGCGAACCAGAGCAGGGCACGGAAACGCCGTTTACCTTCCCGCTGGAGCAGTACCTATTTATCTACTTGCACTTTGACGTGCTTTCGAACTGCTAGGTGGCAGGAGCAGGGACCAAGCAACGGGAGCTCACCCCATTGCGGGGATTCAAACCGCCAATGTTCTGATCGGCAAGTCCTAGGATCTGTGGTTTAACCCACAGCGCCACCCGCATCCCCGCATCATCTCTACCTAGGCAGTCCTTAATGGTGGCTGAAAGTGACTCACCTTCCTTTCTTTTGGGGGGTGGGTAGCAGCTATCAGGGAGTGGGGGTGTCCTGCAGGGATGTCCGTTCTCCTTACACACTGACAAGCAAAAGAAAACCCGGCATTGCAACTTAGAATCATAGTGAATAATAGTGGAAACCGTAGTATCATGTTCTGGGTGCGAAATGAGGCTTCCTTAGGGAACAGTGAGGAGATCTCAGGAGTGTTAAGGATCCATTTTAGGGATCTTCATGGAGAAGCAACATGCAGAAAACAAATGCAGTCAGTCAGAAGAGAGCCGGGTGCGATTCACCGTTCCATTTAATGTTTTTTTTTAATATCACAACAATCCTGAAGTGAACAGGCAGATCTACACTATAAAATCTTAAACCTGCACGAAAACAGTTTTGATTGCCTTAGTTCACCCCTGCCCACCCCCCTCTGTCCCACCCACCTCCCTTTCTCCCCCATGGAGGGGGACTCTCAATTCCCCCCCCCCCCAACAGGGGTGACTTATTCATCCCGTTGCCCTTTCACACCCTTTGCCAAAAATCCAGAAATCCACGGTTTGCAAAACCCAAGACAGATTGGAAAAAACAGACTTTGACATCATGTAGACAAGATAAGAGATGGGACTTGATCCAAAAATGAGGAGGGTGAGGCACCTGTGAGGCCTTGCAAGACTTGCAAAGTTGGGGAGGGGGCTCTTTGGAAGGGGAGAGCTTTAAAAAACATTCAGTTCAAAATTGGAGTCAGACCAGGAGAGACGCGACAGGTGCCAATCACCCCGTCGCTGGTGGTGGGGTGTCGATGGAAAGATGTAGGGGGAAGAGCACAGATCGATTACAGAGTTTAAAAAAGGGAGATTGTGTGTGGTTAAAAACATCCCTAATTCGTCCATGCATCAAACGAAACATCCTTACCTTCTCCACAGATGAAAATTCCTGCCCCACAGGGAGCTGGTTCCTTCAGAGTCTTTGGGGCAAGCATCCCAACTGGGAGAGCGCCCCCCACCCCAAGGCACAAGGACACGGAGGGACCAGAAAAGATGTTGGGGCGTAGCGGGGGTAGGAAAAACAAAGGACCTGATGAAACAGAAAGACATTCCTGCCCCCCACAAGCACACACCGTGCAGCTTATGGGGACAGCACCCCGCTCTGTCCCGTCCCTGTTCCCCACAAAATTATCTCCACAGCAAACGTTCTACGAGGGGAGGTCTACGACAGGATTGCGGTCTTTCGAAAGGCAGAGTCTCTTCTATCCGCTGGAAGGTCCATCAGCCAGCCAGGCGGGGCAAATCTCAGTATGGCCCGCGAGCGCAAGGGCGGCCATTTTGTTGTAGGCCCCGGGCATCCTCCGCCGCTTTCAACAGGCGCTCGGAGGCCCGTTTAGCGGGAGGGATGACTGTTCTCGTGCACCAGAGGCCGCCTCCCGCTCGGTTTCCGCCTCCCTCGCGCCAAGAGATGCCAAGAGACGCTCAGTCCATCTTGGAGAAGCCGCCGATGGTGACCTTCCGCTCCTGTCGGTTGGCCACCAGCTCCTGGAGGTGCAGGGCGCCGCCGCCGATGAAGCAGAAGGCGGGGCAGACGGGTCCCGAGCAGTCGATGCCACACTCCCAGAGGCTGCGGAAGGAGACGGCGTCGAAGAACGTCACCTTGCCCCGCTCGTAGTCCAGGCAGATGCCCACGCGAGGAGGCAGCGGCACAGTGCAGTTGCCGGGGTCCCGCGAGGTCAGCGCCACGCCATGCGAGAGGAGGATCTTGCCCATGCCGATGGTCAGGAAGGCAAAAGGCGGCGCCGTGTCCAGGGTGGTGTCTTCGGCGCCGCTGTCATGGCCGCTGTCGGGGTCGTATCTGAGCCGCAGGAAACGAGGAGGCAAGGGGAGAGGAGGAGTTAGGCCTCAGAGCAACAAGTCCGACGGCACATGAGCCTAGGAAGTTGGCTCGCACCGTGGTCAAGGCCCCAGCCCCCTGGGAACCTCAGGGTCTTACTTACCATGGGAGCTGGAGTCCAAGAACTACAGTTCCCACCAGCTCCCATCAGCCCCCAGCCAGCCTGGGCCGAAAGATAAGCCTTCGCAAGAAGTGACTGACGGTTAATCATCATCATCATTTATTTCTTATACGCTGCCCATCTGGCTGGGCTGCCAGTCAGATCGGACACCTCCCAACAAAATATAAAGGGACAAAGCAAACATTTAAAAACTTCCCGAAAACAGGGTTGCTTTCAGATGATTCTAAAAGTTGTACAGTTATTTATCTCCTTGAAGGAGCGTCTCCACCCTCATCGATCAGTTCACACAGTGAGGTCCAGGACTGAGGGCCTTCTGGCGGTTCCCTCCCTCTGAGAAGTGAAGTTACAGGGAACCAGACAGAGGGCCTTCTCACAGTGGTGCCCGCCCTGTGGAACGCCCTCCCATCAGATGTCGAGGAGATAAAGAACTATACAACTTTTAGAAGACATCTGAAGGCAGCCCTGTATCGGGAAGCTTTTAATGTTTGACATTTTGCAGTGTTTTTATTATGCTGGAAGCCAGCCAGAGTGGCTGGGGCAACCTAGTCAGATGGGTGGGGTACAGTATAATTATTATTATTATTATTATTATTATTATTATTATTATTATTATTATTATTCCAACTGGAAGGGGTCTTAAGGATCATCTAGTCCAACCCCCTGCAATGCAGGACTACGCAGCTCTCCCATATGGGGATCGAACCTGCAACCTTGGCGTTATCAGCATCATGCTCTAACCAGCTGAGCTATTGAAATATAGCAGTATTTCTATTGCAATATAACAATATTTCTGTTCCTGATCAATAAGCTGGTCAATATTGCAGTCAATATCCTAATACATATCCCTTCTGTATATACAGTCATACCTCGGGTTAAATATGCTTCAGAATGAATATTTTTGGGTTGCGCTCCGTGGCAACCCGGAAGTAACAGAGTGCATTACTTCCGGGTTTCACTGCTCACGCATGCACAGACGCTCAAAATGACGTGAAGCACATGTGTGGAAGTGGCGAATCGCAACCCGAGCATGCGCAGATGCGGGTTACATTCGCTTCAGGATGCGAACGGGGCTCCGGAACGGATCCCGTTTGCATCTAGAGGTACCACTGTATAAACTTTATGAAATTAAAAACACAATTTCTTTGAGAAAACCTGCCCCTCTTCCCCCCTCCGGAACAGCCGCTGCTCACCTGGGGCTCACCACATCCTGGGGTACCTGGAACCACTCTTGCAGCTTGCTCTCTAGCCCGACGCCCACCTTGACCAGGTAGGAACTAGGGTCCACGCAGCAGGCCCAATAGCTGCGCCCCTGGGTGACGGCCACGTCCCCGATCACCAGGTCGATCGACAGGTGGCAGCTGGTCATCAGCCGCTCTGCAGCAAAAAGCATGGGCAGCCCTGGCACACTCCGGACAGCCCGCTGGTCCTTGCTGATCGCCAGGCGCTCCCGGTTGAACCCCCACCGGTTGTCCAGGAAGAAGTTCAGCACTTGGGAGAAGGCGAAGGTGGGAGGCGGGCAGAAGGAAAAGGAGGAGAAAGAATCTTAACTAGGAAGAACCCGTCCCCCCAAAAAAGCTGCTGAGGTGTAGAAACTTTAGACACATCGACACTTTAAGCAGCCATGATTCTCCCCCAAATAACTCTGGGAACTGTAGTTTATCAAAGGTGCAAAAAGTCATTAGGAGGTCCCTATTCCCCACCACAGAGCTACAATTCCCAGAGTTCCCTAGGAAGAGGCACTGATTGTTAAACCACTCTGGGAAGTTGGAGTCCTGGGAAGGGAATAAGGGTTCTCCTGACAACTCCTAGCACCCTTAAAATATTAGAGTTCCCAGGATACTTTTTGGCTTTCTAAAGTGGTCTGATGTTGCTTTAAACCTACAGTGCAGATGGGGCTCATTCATTCATTCAAATATTTGTATACCGCTACATCATTTAAAAATAGCCAAGCGGTTTACAGCAATAAAACCGTAAAACTGTGAACCACCCCGATGAAGGGCTGTATACAAATTCAATAAACAAGAACAATAAAACAAGAACCGTACAGGACAGTGGAATCTTGTTTCTTGAGCGGCTTAGTTGTTGAACAACTCGGAACCTGAATGCTGTAAACCCGGAAGAAAGTGTCCCGGTTTGCAAACTTGTTTTGGAAGCTGAACATGCTCCGATTTGAGTGCCACACTTTCTTTCTGAGTGCCACATGCTGAGGACTGTCTGCTTATGCTATTTATTTTGCATTTTTGTGGCTTTTTTCTGTTTTAGTGACTATGTGGAACCCAGTTCAGCTACTGATTGATTGATTGACTGCGGAAATGGATAAAAGCTGCAAAGCCACTTTAGACAGTGCAGGTAAGGGGGAAAAATACATGTTCATTTTTATCATCTACAATACTGTTTCATTGATTTTACAGTACAGTGCATTGTTTATTGCTTTCATTTTATGGATCAATGGTCTCGTTAGATAGTAAAATTCATGTTAAATTGCTGTTTTAGGGGTTGTTTTTAAAAGTCTGGAACGGATTAATCGGTTTTGCATTACTTCCTATGGGAAAGCGCACCTTGATTTTGGAACGCTTTAGTTTTGGAACGGACTTCCAGAACGGATTAAGTTTCAGAACCAAGGTAACAATATAAAACCATTAAAAGAGGTTTAGAACATTTTTCAAAAGTTTGAAACAGGCATGAATTAACCATTGGGGAAGGACGCATTCTTCGTCGCCTGCCTGGTGGGATAGGAAAGTTTTCGGCAGGCTTTTCAAAGAAGAAGAAGAAGAAGAGTTTGGATTTGATATCCCACTTTATCACTACCCAAAGGAGTCTCAAAGCGGCTAACATTCTCCTTTCCCTTCCTCCTCCACAACAAACACTCTGTGAGGTGAGTGAGGCTGAGAGACTTCAAAGAAGTGTGACTGGCCCAAGGTCACCCAGCAGCTGCATGTGGAGGAGCAGGGAATCAAACCCGGTTCACCAGATTACGAATCTATCGCTCTTAACAACTATGCTCTTAACCACTACACCATGCTGGCACAGAAGGTGTCTCCTGAATCTCTAGGGGCAGATAGTTCCACAGGACCGGGCTGGCGGCTCTAAAGGCTCGGTTTCTCGTCGTTGCCAACTCGGGAAAGGGCCAACGACATACCTGCAGATAATCTCGGTGATCGAGCTGATCCCCAAAGGTCCCCTGGACCCAAAGAACCTTGAAGTGGCTCAGTATTTCCAGGTAAACATGCCCTGGTTGTCAGAAAGACAGACTGCCTATATTTTTAGGAGGGTCTTACCGGGCGCTGGCGGCGTGTGCAGGTAGATGTCCTCGCTGTAGTCTCCGAACCCGGCCTTGTTGTACCCCTTGACCCGCAGGACGTAGACGCAGTCGGTGTCCAGGTACTCCACCATCGCGCTGGTGCCACGCACCTCCTCGCGGCGCTGCCACAGCTTGAGGGCCTTCCCTTTGGGCTCGGCGCGCCGGAACTCCACCGTGTAGTGCCAGGCGGACGGCGAGTGCTGCGGCAGGCGCCAGCAGAGGAAGATCTGGTCGTAGGCGTAGGTGCGCTGCGTGTCGATCACGGGGGCCTCCGGCGCTGCGGTGGGGGAGAGAGAGAAAGAAGGAGGGAGAGGGGGCAAAGACAGGCGATGTCAGGCGCCGCCGCGGACAACAGGCGACGGGCGCTCTGCACGGACCGACAGACAACCGGCTACAGGCTAATGGGGTTCCAGAAGGCGAAAAAACGGGGTGGGGAGGAGAGCTGTCGGGAAGACGGGGCAAGCTGCTGAGAGACTCCGGGGAGCAGAAAGAGGCTGAGTGCGAGAGTTGGGGAGCAGGGTGGGAAGGGAAAGGGGGAAGAAAGAGAGGAGGAGGAGAGGAAGAGCGGTGGCGTCGAGGCAGGAGGAGACAGACCATGGCTGGATAGACACGGAAGAGAAGGAGAGAGCTGAGGCGATATGGTGGTGGCCTTGAGAGGGCCAGGACATCGATGGAGAGGACTGGGGAGCCAGATATGAGTTTCCCCCACTTCTGCCGTAGGACCCCAAAAATGAATAGAAGGGGACTGAATGATTGCCACAAGTCCCTTTGAGTTGCTTTCAGTAAAAAATGAAGCGACTAGTAAGTTTCATTCGGCCCAGAAAGTGAGGTCCATCGCCGAGGGCCTTCTGGTGGTTCCCTCACTGCGATAAGTGAGGTTACAGGGAACCAGGCACAGGGCCTTCTCAGTAGTGGCGACCACCCTGTGGAATGCCCTCCCAGCAGATGTCAAAGAGATAACTGTCTGACTTTTAGAAGACATCTGAAGGCAGCCCTGTATAGGGAAGTTTTAAACGTTTGAAGTCTTACTGTATTTTAATTCGCTTGAAGCCGCCCAACGTGGCCGGGGCAACCTTGTCAGATGGGCAGCATATAAATTATTATTATTATTATTATTATTATTATTATTATTATTATTATTTCTTGGTGATGATGGGGAAAGAGAAACAAACCCTTTTGGAAACAAAGTATGCAACTTACACTGCAGTCCACTGCAGGAATTGTTCCCACTGCATTCAGTGGGGCCTAGAAAGGCAACGCGAGCTAATTAACCTCAGATTTTTTTGATCAGTTTGTTGGTTAAATTGGAAGAAGACTGTAATATTTTGCAGAGGAGGGAGGTGATTTTCAAAAACAAGATTCAGGAGGTCGTATCCTGTGTTAGGCCCCATTGAAAAATGGATGGATATGACATTTGTTTCAATGCGTGTAAAAATTCAGTTAGATGTAACCTGGGACCTCTAAAATGAAAAGGGTGAAGGAAGAAAGCCAGAGAATTAAAAGGGTATTATCCATGTTTTTGTTTGGGCACCAGGGGGTAAAGCTGCTTGCGAGTCCTGGCCCCTTCAACCCAGACTGCTAATGGTCAAAAAATCAAAAAGTGTCTTCTTCTGAGAGCCCCACTTCGCTCTGGGTGGCCCCAACCCAGGGTGATGCAGGATTACCTCAGCCCTGTCCAGGCAAACCCTGGATCGACCCCATTCGGTTCAGGATCTGGGATTTGTCTAACGCTGGTACACAGCCCTACACAGCCTCAATTCTCCCCAACTGGTGTTCAGAGGCCTAATGCCTCCCTTCGATGATTTTGCTGTTTATGTCCTCCAGAACACAACAGAGCTCTGCAAGCTACAGGAAGTCTCTCTCCGATATGGAACCATCTCCCTCGGGAGACGGTGGGCTCTCCTTCCTTGAAGGTTTTTAAGCAGAGGTTGGACGACCCTCTGTCATGGATGCTTTAGCTGAGATTCCTGCCTTGCAGGGGGTTGGACTAGATGAAACATGGGGTCCCTTCCAACTCTACCATTCTATGATTCAATGATATTTACACAGCTGAGGCAGCTCACCAACTCGCTCCTGGTATTTTGTCACCTCAGGCGACTGCCTGGCTTGCTTCCCAGGAATAAGGGTGACCCCCAGTTCAGACAGGACAGAAATGTTTAAACGAAAACCAGAGGTAGCCAACCCTCTAAGATTTTGCTTCCCTGCAGCCCCATTGCCTCCGGGGCTGATGGGACTTAGAATCCAGCAACATTTGAAGGGGCTGAATTGTGGACTAAACCCCTGAATTATACAATGGAGAGTTTTGGCAAAAGCCAAGATACAGTGGTACCTCGGGTTACAGACGCTTCAGGTTACAGACTCAGCTAACCCAGAAATAGCACCTCGGGTTAAGAACTTTGCTTCAAGATGAGAACAGAAATCGTGCGGCGGCAGCGGGAGGCCCCATTAGCTAAAGTGGTACCTCAAATTAAGAACAGTTTCAGGTTACGAACAGACCTCCAGAACGAATTAAGTTCTTAACCCGAGTACCACTGTATTGGGAGATAAGCTTTTGAGTTTTAAAAGAGCAGGGAAGAAATAAATTTGGTTGGGGGGCAAGGAAGGGGCAGTGAAGCACACAGGACCCCTAGAACTCTCTACTCCAAACCAGCACCCCTCTGTGTCATGTCTTGTGGAAGAAACTGAAACTATTTCGTTGTCCCAACCGTGAACGCTTACAGTGGTACCTCAGGTTACATACTCTTCAGGTTACATACACTTCAGGTCACAGACTCCGCTAACCCAGAAATAGTGCTTCAGGTTAAGAACTTTGCTTCAGGATGAGAACAGAAATCATACTCCAGCGGCAGCTGGAGGCCCCATTAGCTAAAGTGGTGCTTCAAGTTAAGAACAGTTTCAGGTTAAGAACGGACCTCTGGAACAAATTAAGTACTTAACCCGAGGTACCACTGTATTTGGACACCGTTGACAGCAAAACCTAAATAGAGAATCAGCGGTGAGCGGGAAGGAACCCTGCGACCGAGCAGTCTTTTTTTTTTTACTCTGCACGCGCTCAGAGGTGCTTGGCCCGGCCAGAGCATCTTGAGGACCCGAACCAAACCTAAGCCACACAGGAGGACGGGAGGATGCAGGCGAAGGATGCAGGATGGAGGCGCGAGGGCTGGCGATGGGGGCAGAGGGAGGAGAAAGAGAGAAGTGAGAGAGTGTCAGGCGGCTCAGGGAGGGCTGAGGTGGAGGGGGGTCGGCTGGGCGGGAGATGACTTGCCTCATTTTTTTACTTCGATGATGACTCAGCAGCAGCCAAAGCCTATAAACAAAGAGAGGTAAAGCAGGTCTGAGATGGGTCAACAGCCAGGCACGGGGCGGAGGTGGGCCGCTGGGGGGCGGGCGCTGCGCCTGGAATATCGGGTGGGCTATGGATCATGGGATGCAGGGGTCGCAGGTCGGGGGGGGTGAGATGGAGCTGACCAGGGCCAAGAATCCCAGGGTGCGGTCCAGAGGCGATGTGAGAGACGGGGTGCCGGGGGGATCGAACACCCACCCAGCCCACTTTGGGTCTGGAGGGGGATGCGTGAAGTGGGAATGGGGTGAAGCGGAATGGAAGAGGGGGGGAAACAGCCCCCATACTTACCCTCCGCGCCCAAGGGCCGTGATCTGTCAGATCGGCGCCACACAAGCTACCTTCCCTCGGAGGATCACAGCGCAGGCCAAGCCCCACTGTTAGGGGGCGGCCTGAGGGCTCCTGGGAGGGGGTCACCCCTCACAGGCCCCAGGCAAGGAGAAATTCGCTTGTCCTGCTACGATCAAAAACAAATCTGCGCCCGCTGCTTTTCACGCAAGGTTGGCGGTTCCTTCGGCAAACCGGACCGGGTGAGGATTTCCTCCGGCGGAAACTGCACCGGAACGGAACGCGAGGGCAAGGCAAGGGTGCCAGGACCCTGCTGCCCCATCCCTTCGAGGCCCGCTTCCTACCACGCCAAAGCCCCCTTGGCCGCCGCACGTCCCGTACGTACCTTTGATGAAGGTGAGGTCCGTGAGCAGCTTCAGCTCTCGGCTCACATCCACCTGGAAGTGGCTGAAGGACGAACTGGCTGCCGGGCGGAAGACCTGGAGGGAGTCAGTCGCCCGGACGATCCTGCCGGCGGGTGGGGTGGGGGGTTTGGTGGAAGGAAAGAGGGGGTCAGGCAAAGAGGAACAGTTTCCCAAGGCAGATCCGAGGCCTACTGTCCTGGCCAGCCTCGCGTCCTCTGGGTGCTGGGCGCTACGATTCCCATCACCCTGACCCATTGGCTACCCGCGCTGGGGGTGATGGGAGAGAGCCCAACAGCACCCAGAGGGCAAAGGTCAGGTGAGGCTGAACTGCGGTAGAGATACACACTTCTCTTCAATATATCTGTACTATTTTCATCGATTGTGCTCAGGGGTCATTCAGACGTGGGGAATATTGCATTAGTTTTCCGAACTACAGTGGTACCTCGGGTTATATGCGCTTCAGGTTACAGACTCTGCTAACCCAGGAATATTACCTCGGATTAAGAACTTTGCTTCAGGATGAGAACAGAAGTCATGCAGCGCCGGTGCTGCGGCAGCAGCAGGAGGCCCCATTAGCTAAAGTGGTGCTTCAGGTTAAGAACAGTTTCAGGTTAAGAACAGACCTCCAGAACGAATTAAGTTCTTAACCCGAGGTACCACTGTACAATGTTTTTTTAATGTTCATTTTGCGCCCCAGTACCTGTTGCATAACAGAACCACGGCTTTTTGACCGATGTACTGGCATGTTGGCCTGAATTTTTATTCACACCACTGGACGCACCACATGACGAAACAACAAAAGGTATTGGGCCACGTTGCTATCTCTCAACACAACAACAAAACTCTCGTTCCGCACATGCCTGCTTCTGTTATTCCCCCACTAAAGGCATTAAAAAACTGCATTCCAGTCTGATTCCAGCTAACTACCTGACATTCAGAAGACATCTTAAGGCAGCCCTGTTCAGGGAAGTTTTTAATCTGTGATATTTTAGTGTATTTTTGGTTTCTATGGAAGCCGCCCAGAGTGGCTGGGGAAACCCAGCCAGATGGGCGGGGTACAAATAATAAATTATTATTATTATTATTATTATTATTTTCCTACTCATATTGAAATACTGCCCCTCAATGAGGCCAAACTTTCATCAGCAAAATACCACACACCCACATTCCACACTGCTTCACACATTAAACGCTCGCTTCCGTCTGAGACTCAGGAAACACCACGACAGGAAATGAGGCCGCCATCGGAGGTAGCAACGGAACTGACGATTCAGCGTGCTAGAGAAGAAACTAAAAATTTAATTTTTTTTAGTTTCTTTTCTCAATTGATTCACAAAATGTTTAGGGGTACATGTACCCCTGCGTCCCCTCAGAAAAAAGCACTGGCATAATGAAGGAATACCGACCCGCCATAAGAAACCCCTCGAAAGCTGACACTTGTTGCTCGATTTTTCTACCAGAGCTAACTGCCAAACTTTCCAACGCCACATGGTGGCAGGTGCTCCTTCCAGAAACTTCCAGTGCTAGGTTCCTCACCTAGCTGCCGACAATAACTGACCAGTAAGACGTTAAGAAACGCACGTTTGTGTTACCTGCCAAGAAAAAGTTGAGGGAAGCAAGCTCCTGGGGATTTAGCTCTCTCCCATTATGGCACAAACTTCCCTGGGTGCCATTTTAAATTTGTCGCGTCCACATACCTGTTATGCAGCTGTTTGGCAGCCTGGACAAAGCAGGGTTGGTCCGTCTCCTTGAGCACCTCCTGGGTGTAGCCCACCATGCCGGAGTTCTCCATCATGGCACGGTGTTCGTGCAGCTGCGCTCGCAGGTTGGAGACACGGTCCTGCCGACACTCCTCGATGGCGTTGAGCAGCGACGACTGCTTCTCCTCCAAGAGGGCGCTCAGGCCGCGCATCAGCCGGGCCACTTCCTCCTTGGCCTGGGCACCATTCGCCTGCAGGGAGGTAAAACATGTGGGGACTGCGTTCAGGGAGGCAGTAGGAGATATACAGTGGTACCTCGGGTTACAAACACTTCGGATTACAGACTCCACTAACCCGGAAATAGTACCTCAGGTTAAGAACTTTACCTCAGGATGAGAACAGAAATCGCGTGCCGGTGGCAGTGGGAGGCCCCATTAGCTAAAGTGGTACCTCAGGCTAAGAACGGACCTCCGGGACAAATTAAGTTTGTAGCCAGAGGTACCACTGTATTGTTTATTAACATCCTTCCTAACTTGCGCTAGCAAGTTCCTCAACTTAGCAGAGTTTCGCACTCCCCTTTTAAATGCACGGCAAGTAGCTGGTTGCAGGCTTGTGTAAGCCTCTTACTATTAGGTTCCTGGTAAGTTCCCTTATATCCCTCTTAAAAGAAAAAACACGCCACAATCTTGAGTAAAGCCAATAAAAGTTTACTCACATTCAGTTCACAGTTGGATCCCTGAAGGCAGACTTAGTTACAAAGTATATACATGTGGATCTATCCCATGTGGGGATAATCCCAGTGTCCTCTGTTGGCTGCAAGCCAACAGAGCATATCTAGCTAAAAAGCTGCTCCAACGATGGAGGAAGTCAAAGAGAGAGAGTGTTGCAGCGTGCCTTGTCCTTTTGTTACCTGGACAGGTGAGGTCACGCCCACCTCTAGTCACATGCAAAGGAAGTATGTCCCAGCCAGGAGGAAACAGGAAGTTTTCGACTGGCTGGGCCAAACATTCCCCCGCATGTCCACTCTAGGAAAACAAGGAATGTTGTACTTGACTGCTACTTATGTGTCACATCCCACAAAACAGAGGACAAAAAGTGGTGGCGGCGGCAGCTCTCTGGTTTGCAGAGGGGCACCTGTGGCTCTGCTCCTTGTTCAGCTACTAGAAGGGACACCAAGGATCATTCAGGAATCCCAGCTGAAGACTCCCTGACAGATGGTCATCCAGACTCTCTTTAAAACCCTCCAGCGGATAGGAGTCTGCCACATTCCGAACGAGTCAGTTCCACTGTCAAACAGCTCTCACCGTCAGAAAGTTTTTCCTGGCGTTTAGTCAGAATCTCCTTTCTTGTCATTTGAATCCATTGGTTTTCGGCCCTACCCACCCCCAGAACAGCAGAAAACAAACTTGCTCCATCTCCCATGTGATAATTTTGGTGTTATTATTATGCAGTATAAACACCAACAACTGGGAAATATTGGCCTGCGAGCGCTCCAGTTGGAGAACAGCCTTTGCCAGTGGTGTTATGGGTTTTGAAGACGCTCGAACTCAGGACGCAAGGGAGACACGTGCTAAGAGGAAGGCACGCTGGGCAAACCCTCACCATGATCAACTCCCGCCCGGAAACCTATGTCCCCACTGTGGAAGGACGTGTGGATCCAGAATTGGCCTCCACAGTCACTTACGGACTCACTTTTGAAAACTGTGTTTATGGAAGACAATCTTACTCGGCTACGAGTGATCGCCAAAGAAGAAGAAGAGGATTATTCATATGCTGCCCATTTGGCTGGGTTGCGCCGGCCACTCTGCATGGCTCCCCACAAAATATTTAAAGCACAGCAAAATATCAGACATCAAAAACTTCCCTGTACAGGGCTGCCTTCGGATGTCTTCTAAATGTCATATAGTTATTTATCTGCTTGCCATCTGACACAATCGCCTGAAGACAGGTAATAAGAAGAACCACAGACTCTCTTTCTGAAACCCTTTAAAACATATTTGGGACGAGGAAACTGGAATGACAGATGGCCCCGCTCCATCGGAAGCGGGAAATGTGAAACAAGAACAATGGACGCGAGAGCAGTTTGTACCTCGGTGAGCCGCAGGGTCTCTTCCAGCTCGCTGATTTGGGCCTGGACTGTGTCCTGGTTGCTCAGAATGTAAGTCAGGCTTTTGGTCAGTTTATCCTGGATGTGCAAGGAAAAAGGGGTGGAGGAAAAGAGAGAGCGACGTGAGCAGCAAAGCGTTATGGTACACATTTGACACCAAGCTCTGAGAGATTCCCGATTCTGCCACCCCCACCCCACCCGATCCCTTGAGAGTCACCCACTCCTCCTTCCTCTGCCTCCCCCGGCCCCACAGCCAACACACGCCACCGTTCCCCAAAGATACAGACCCAAAATACGCTGCTCAAGATGCGGCAGAGACTCGGACATTTGTGCCAAAGAGAACCAGAGTAGCAGTTAAGAGTGCTGAACTAGGACCTACAAGACCAAGGTTTGAATCCCTGCTCAGTCAGAAAACTGGCTGGGCAATATTGGGTTGTTTCATTGCTGGGACGTTTACTACGGAGGGAATGTCAAAAGGCGAAACGGGGGAAAGCAGGAAGAGGATACAATATTGAATTAAATGGGAGTCTGCATGATATAGTGAATTTCTGTTTAATTATAATTTGCTGATGTTTTGGGAGTTAACTTTACTGTTATATGTTAATAGATGATTGAATATTGCTTTATTCGATATAAGTCGTTGCATTTTAAAGTTTTATTGTTTTATTGTGACTTTTTTAATTGGATTAGATTATTTTAAGGTGTGCAATCTTTGTTGTTATATTTTGGTGCTGTAAACCGTCTTTGGTATAGCAATATAGAAAGACAGTATACAAATTAATAGTAAACTGAAATGGAATACAGGTGTAGACCACCCCGTCAGTCCATTACAACCTAAGCTGCTCCAGATTCCACAATTTGGATGGAAAGGCCATACCCCAGCCTGTTTTACAAGCAGAAGGTTCAACATACATATCTCTACACAGACCTGGGGGAAAGACTCCAGGCCTGAAACCCTGGAGAGCTTCTGCCAGTCAGTGTGGGCATTATTGAGCTAGGTGGACCAAAGCTTTGGCTCTGAATAAGGCAGCATCTGACATCCCTACCGAAGCCAACCCTATGAGCATGGAAATCTTAAGTGCTTCCTAGAGGGAGCCTGCTGCAGAGTGGCAGAACATGGCATCTGCTTTTGATTCCCGGCCTCTGTAGGTATACCTGAGAGACTTGCTGCCCAAAGTGCTGAAGAATGACTGCCAGTCAGTGTGAGTAGTATAAGGCAGTTTCCTATGCCCCTGTTTAAAACCAGCCCTTTAACTCAGAACCATGAGAACTAGAATCTTGCGGTCATATTTAAGAGAAGGGCCATAGGTCAGCAGGGCAGCACAGACAGGAAGGCACCAGGTTATTATTGATTGATTGATTGATTGATTGATTGACTGATTGAATTTATATCCCGCCCTATATCCGGAGGTCTCAGAGCAGTTCACAGAATAAAATCAAAATATGAAACCACAAAATGCATAATCAAAATAAAAACAACAACCCAATAACAACCCCCCAAAAAAATACATTTTAAAAAGGCACTGGATCCTCACAACATTTAAAGTACGACAATGAACAAACCTGGACAGGAGCCACTCGTTGGAAAGACCATGATCTCAGAAATGTCTGTGGCAATATTTATCAGTGAGGCGACACTAAGCTACATGGACCATTTGGTCTCACTCGCTATATGGCAACTTCCTTTTTTATTTTTAGATTTGCACTTCTAACAAAATCTTATTGATTTTCCAATTATTTTTTAACGTTCTCAATCAGATGTAATTAACCATAGAAAAAACAGACACAAGATTCCCTCGCATCTTTGGACCTCACTCCACCCTCCCAGGGGTTCCATGTTTAACATTTCCTGCTGCATATTTCATGTCCTCCATTTATTCCATTTATATTTTATATCATAAGTCTCTGTTAACTCACAAGTGTTATTTCAGTCCTGTTAAAGAGCTCAGCTGTTTACAGGTATAAAATAAATTTCCTCCAGTCTTTAGCAAAACCTCGGTTTTCCTGGTGTCTGATATTTCTAGTCATTTTCGCCATCTCAACATAATCCATCGGTTTAACTTGCCGTTCTTCTCTGGTGGGGACTTTTCCGTCTTTCCATCTCTGGGCCAGCAACTTCTCTACCTTCCTTTCTCAACTCAGCCATTTTATCAGAACCGGGCGGGCAGCAGAGGTGGGGATGAAGGAGACAGCTTAAATCCCACAGAAAGCCTCACCTTGAGGGCCTGGTAGGCGCTGACGACGGGCGAGATCTTGTGGCCCGTGTGCGTCCGGCGAACACGGCACAGCTGGCACACTAAGCGCTGGCAGCTCTTGCAGTAATGCGTCACCTCTTCCCGGTGCTCTGGACATGTCAGACCCTACACAGGACACAGAAGGAGGCAGGTTAGTCACGGTTTTACTTTGTTCGAAGTCCCTGACACTCGCGGACACAAACGCAGGCTTCCTAGTCTTTGTGGGGAGAGGACTTTCCCTTTGAATCCATTACTTTAAGACAGGAAGCCTCAGATCCAGAGGTCGCAAATGAACTGGAAAGCACCTACAAAGTGTGCATTAGTAGCTCTCTGTGAGGGGGAAAAGGCCTTCAGGAAAAGGAAACAAGACCAAGGAAGATTCCTAAGTCGTACCCTTGAGAAAGGCCCTGGATTGGGAGAAATGTGGGGGGAAACTTTGTGCGAAAACAGGGACACCCCCCCCAAGAGGCAGTGTGGTGCAGTGGTTAAAGTGACAGACTAGGACCTGGGAGAGTCCGGGGTTCAAATCCTGACCTGGCCATGAAACTCACTGGGTGGCCTTGGGCCAGTCACTGCCTCTCAGCCTAACCTACCTCACAGGGTTGTTGTTGTGGGGATTGAGGGAGAACCATGGAAGCCACCCTGGAGGAAATGTTGGGATATTATTATTATTGTTATTGTTATTATTATTGTTGTTGTTGTTGTTATCATCATCATCATCATCATCATCATCATCATCATTATATGCTGCCCATCTGACTGGGTTGCACCAGCTACTCTTGGTGGCTTCTGACATATATAAAGGCATAATGAAACATTACAAAAGGCTTCCCTAAACAGGGCTGCCTTCAGATGTCTTTTAAAAGTCAGATAGTTGTTTATTTCCTTGACATCTGATGGGAGGGCTTTCCACAGGGCAGGTGCCACTACCAAGAAGGCCCTCTACCTGGTTCCCTGTAACCTCACTTCTTGCAATGAGGGAACCGCCAGAAGGCCCTCGGAGCCGGATCTCAGTGTCCAGGCTGGACGATGGTGCTGGAGACACTACTTCAGGTATAGAGAGCCGAACTGTTTAGGGCATGGGTAGGCAAACTAAGGCCCAGGGGCCAGATCCAGCCCAATCACCTTCTAAATCCGGCCCACGGACAGTCCGGGAATCAGCGTGTTTTTACATGAGTAGAATGTGCCCTTTTATCTAAAATGCATCTCTGGGTTATTTGTGGGGCCTGCCTGGTGTTTTTACATGACTAGAATGCGTGCTTTTATTTATAATGCATCTCTGGGTTATTTGTGGGGCATAGGAATTCGTTCATTCCCCCCCAAAAAATATAGTTCGCCCCCCCCCAAGGTCTGAGGGACAGTGGAGCGGCCCCCTGCTAAAAAAGTTTGCTGACCCCTGGTTTAGGGCTTTAAAGGTCAGCGCCAACACTTCGAACTGTGCTCAGAAACGTACTGGGAGCCAATGTAGATCCTTTAGGACCGGTATTATATGGTCCTGGCACCAGCCTGGATTAGTTGCTGTTTCCAAGTCACTTTCAAATAAACAGCAAAGTCTTCCCTCCTGGCCCTCGGAAGAGTTGGGGGGAGCCCCTTACCTTGGGCCGGAACGTGAGCGTGGGTGGGGTGGGCTCGTGCTGGGCTTTCTGGGTACCCCACGGGTGATAGAGCTTAAAGCACTCGTTGCAGAAGCTGGATTTGCACTCGGTGCAGCCCTTGGTGGCCTCCAGCTGCGGCGGCTTGCAGAACTGGCACATGATGGCGGCGCTGACGTTGATGGTGTGGCGGTAGCGCTCCACCACCCTCTCCAGTGTCAGGTTGCGGAAGAGGCTGCCCAGGCCCCTCTCGCCCAGGTCCACATCCCTCTGGCACAGCGGGCAGGGGAAGAGCACGCTCTGGGGGTGCAAGAGGCCGCCTCGCTTGCGCCCCGGGTACGTGCCGAAACCTGCAAGCACAGGGACACCAGAACACAAGGCAAGGTGACGTTGCGCACACAGAAGATGCCTCCCCGGAAGATGCAGGAACTCCCATCAGCCTCGGGGAAACTGGCCCATGGGCAGGGCTGATGGGATTTGTAGTCCGGCAACATCCGGAGGGTCACAGGTTCCCCACCCCTGTCCCAGCCAATCAGGTGTGGGAACCTGCGAGCCCTCCCGGGTCTTGCTGGACTCCAACTCCCACCAACCACAGCTAGCATGGCCAACAGTCAGAGGTGATGGGGATTGTAGTCCATCGACATCTGGAGGGTCACAGGTTCCCCACTCCTGTCCTTGACGTGTGTCCCAGCCAATCAGGGATCACATATGAAATGTGGTCAGGGTTTGGCTTGGACGCTGAGGAGAGGTGGTTGGATACTGATGAGCGGCCACTGGGAGAAGTGGGGTTGGGAAAAGGGACCAGTGATCTGGGGGAGCCTGTAACAGCTAGGAAGCGAGAGGCAGAAGCAGGAGAAGCTGCAGGATTGGAGGGTGAAGAACAAGGGCAGGAGGAGAGAAAGATGGGTCAGGCTGGTGGAGAGTCACAGGCTTCCACACCTCCTCTCCTGCCTCATCTCTCCTACTCCACTGTCTCCCAGGACCATAAGAGGACTGAAGTGGGAGGATCAGAAGGCTAAAAGCAGGCGTAGTCTTCGCCTGCTTGCGTTCAGCTCAGATGGAGGAGATACACAAGCCAAAGTTAGAGACGGGGCCTCTCTGTTGCGGCAACAGCCTCATCGTGTGAACGCCAAGGAGTAGCTGAGAGACATAAGACTGATGGACATCCCTTTTCTTTGACAATAGTGAAATCCTTTCCCTGGACTCTCCTCGTCTGACCGTGGCATGTAAGCAGGTGTGGGGAACTTGTGGGCCCTCCAGATCTTGCTGATAACCCAAAGCCCCTCTTTCCACTTTCCTCCCACCCTGTTTCCCCAGTGCCAAATTTTAATTTGTAACATCCTTGGGGCAATGACCTGCCCTGTTGTGTTTGCAGCACAAACTGCAAACATTCCTACGGCCCAACCGCTTTTACCTTCAACCAGGTAAAGTTAAAGGTAAGGGACCCCTGGACGGTTAAGTCCAGTCAAAGGCGACTATGGGGTTGGTAGTGCTCATCTCGCTTTCAGTCCGAGGGAGGCGGCGTTTGTCCGCAGACAGCTTTCCAGCTCATGTGGCCAGCATAACTGAACCGCTTCTGGCACAACAGGACACTGTGATGGAAGCCAGAGCACACAGAAACGCCATTTACCTTCCCACCAGAGTGGTACCTGTTTATCTACTTGCACTGGTGTGCTTTCAAACTGCTAGGTTGGCAGGAGCTGGGACGGGGCAAACGGGAGCTCACTCCGTTGCGGGGATTCGAACCACGACCTTTGGATTGGCAAGCCCAAGAGGCTAAGTGGTTTGGACCACAGTGCCACCCACGTCCCATCTTCCACCAGGAGGGGATGCCCTCACCCTACGTGTCTGCCAGCCCGCCAGCAGAGGGCACCGCCACACCGCCCTCCTCCCCACCTGACTTGAGGAGTCGGTCCAAGCGCTCTGGCTTGGGGATGACCCGGCGGCCCAGGCGAGGGCTCCGCGTGGCTGGCGTGGAGGCCGGCGAGGTGGGCTCGGAGGTGGGGTCCGGACAGACGTAGCCTTGCTGCAGCAGGACCTCAGTGGCGCAGATGTGGCAGACATTGTGCATGCAGGGAAGCACCAGGGGCTGCTTGTACATCTCCTTGCACACCGGGCACAACAGCTCCCTCTCCATGTTCTTCATGCTAGTCTGGAAGGACAAGGAAAGAGTGGAAAGGAAAACAGGTTTCAAGAGAACAAAACCATGATTCCTGCAAATAGAGGCTGGTTCTAACTCAACACCAGTATTATAACCCCCCACAGAAGGGACCTAAGAGGTATGGGGCAACAGCAAGGGGTGCTGAGGGTATAAATGACTATCAGACTTTGAAAAGCTGGTATCGCTGGATCAATTTTGTTCAATTACTTAAGGCTGAATAGTTTTAATTGGCTTTTGAATGCATGTTCAATTAATTTTGTTTTGATCTGATTTACTGCCTGCGCCACTTTTCGTTCGAATGAATCCCAAAGCGGCTTACAAACAGTGAATAGCAATAACACAACACCACAAATGCAGCATAAATCCCACAGAACAATTAACAAATCATCAGCCTAACTGTTGCAACCTATAAAACACCGTTAGCAAAGCAACAACTACAAACACAAGCGGAGGGTGGCAATGAAAGCAAAAGTCGTCTTACACGATTAACGAACCAATAGGGCATTTAAAGGTAAAGGTAAAGGTACCCCTGCCCGTACGGGCCAGTCTTGACAGACTCTGGGGTTGTGCGCCCATCTCACTTAAGAGGCCAGGGGCCAGCGCTGTCTGGAGACACTTCCGGGTCACGTGGCCAGCGTGACAAAGCCGCATCTGGCGAGCCAGCGCAGCACATGGAAACGCCGTTTACCTTCCCGCCAGTAAGCGGTCCCTATTTATCTACTTGCACCCAGGGGTGCTTTCGAACTGCTAGGTTGGCAGGCGCTGGGACCGAGCAGCGGGAGCGCCTGGGACCGAGCCGCGGTGATTCGAACCGCCGACCTTTCGATCGGCAAGCCCTAGGCGCTGAGGCTTTTACCCACAGAGCCACCAAACAAGAATTAACAACGCTGATGAAATAGCAACCAAAAGAATAAACTGAGCACTGTTAAGTTCACACACTGAACACACCCTTTTTGTTCCTGTTTTGAATTTTATCGCGTTACCATCTTCCTTAGTGGGTCGTCATGCAAACCACTATTCAAAGAATCGCAGAATTGTAGAGTTGGAAGGGGCCACAGGGGTCATCTAGCCCAACCCCCTGCAATGTAAGAGGCTGCAGGAGGCTCGAACCCACAACTGTGAGATTAAGAGTCTCATGCTCTACCAACTGAGCTATCCTGACTGCTCTGAACAGTGCTTTTTGTAGGGGGCGCTGAGGATGTGTTTATGTAACCAAGGCATAAACGAAAAAGTTTGGGAACCACTGGCTTAAAGGAAGGATGGGGGGGGAGGAAATACAGGGCAAAATAATGAATAATTAAAAATAATAATTAAAAATAAATAATAATGATAGCGGCTTCCTCCTCTTCGACACTCTCAAAGAGTTTGCCCACCGCTCGCGACCTCCCCTTGCAATCTGGAGCAGGGGTTGCAGTCTCACCTCTCCCTGGCCAACCACAAGGCAGTGTTGTGCTACAGGGAACCAGGCACAGGGCCTTTTCGGTGGTGGCGCCTGCCCTGTGGAACGCCCTCCCATCAGATGTCAAAGAGATAAACAACTACCTGACATTTAGAAGACATCTGAAGGCAGACCTGTTCAGGGAAGTTTTTTATGTGTGACATTTTAATGTATTTTTAATCTTTGCTGGAAGCCGCCCAAAGTGGCTGGGGAAGCCCAGCCAGATGGGTGGGGTACAAATAATAAACTATTATTATTTTTTTTATTATTGTGCTGCCCGTAGGAAGAACAGACCAACGGTGCGCCTTAGAACACTTCCCAGAATCCTTTGCAACATGCTTTGTTCCATGGCCAACGTGCAGGGGTGGCAAAAGTTTCCCTGCAGAGGCTAAGGGAAAGGATCCTGGTTGCTAGTTGCAATTATACCCCCCACGCACCCCGCTGCCGCCCCCCCCAACCCCAAAAAAATACAGGCTCTGCCTTGAGATTTATATTCATCTCTTCAGGCTATGAAGTCTGAAGTCGCTAAAATAGCATCACCCACGCACAAGGTTTGTAAATGTACCCAAACCAAAAAAAGTTTAGCGAGAAGGGGGGGGCCTAGCTGGGGGGCAGGGAATACAACAGCACAAGGACTGAGCATATTCACTGCGCCAACTAACTGTTGCGAAGAGTGGGGAAGGGAACAAAAAACTGAGAGAAGGAATGGAATGGAGCCTCTGGCTGGCTGGGATCCTGAACAAAAATGGCAAATTTTGTGGCATATCCCATCTGTATAAGTATTAATATACAGTGGTACCTCAGGTTACATATGCTTCAGGTTACATACTCCGCTAACCCAGAAATAGTGCTTCAGGTTAAGAACTTTGCTTTAAGATGAGAACAGAAATTGTGCTCTGGGGGTGCGGCAGCAGTGGGAGGCCCCATTAACTAAAGTGGTGCTTCAGGTTAAGAACAGTTTCAGGTTAAGAACGGACCTCCGGAACAAATTAAATACTTAACCCGAGGTACCATTGTATCATATTTGCAGTAGTAGTAAGTATTCTGCATTTGCTGTCACGCATAGGGTGTGTCTCATATGCATCGTCACAACGACCCTGTGGGATAGGCAAAGCAGAAATCAAATGACTGGCCTAAGTGCATCCATTAAAGCTTTGGGGGTTGCATGCGACTCAAAAATTTGCCAGCGTCCGCCCACGGGTGCAATGAAGCCCTTGAGGTCTTTCCTTGGCGCCCACAAGGCTTCTGACCACACACACACACACACACACACACACACACACACTCCTTCAGAAGAGCATAGAGATGAAGGAGGAAGTTGCAAGAGTGGCACTCTTTCCCACTTCCTCTTTCAGCTCTATGTGCTTTCCATGTGCTTAATTTACCGCTTCCGACTTTCACCCGGATCCCTTCAAAATGGCTGCATTTTCTGTCTCTTGGCGGGTGCAGCAGGGAGGAGATTTGGGGGACAACAGACCAGGAAGGGAGGCGACACCCGTGATGTTCACTCAAAAATGCAAATGTGCCCACATGCCTAAAAAGGTTGCCGACCCCTCTAACCACTGCTCCGTGCTACCTCACTAATAATGCTTAGCTGTCCTGCTTCACGTGTCTTCAAAGGGTCTCATTAACCCGCCCCCCAACCACCTTGTAAACCAGGCCGCTGTTTAATATCCCCATTTTGCAGATGGCGCTACAGGAGTTGAGGCACAGAAATTTGCATCAGGGAACTTGCGGACCTGGGAACGCTGCGCAGTTCAGTTTTCCTTCAACCATTACACTGCAGTGTTTGTCCTCAGAAAATAACAAGAAGACCTGACCAGTGACCCATCTAGTCCAGCATGTACTAGGATTTGGGTTCGAATCCTTCTTGAGTCACAACGGCCGACCAGATGCCTCAAGAAAGATTCGAACCCAAAAGAACTCTCCTTGCCTGTGTTTTGTAGAAAATGGGATTCAAAAACGTTACTGCCTCTGACCATGGAACCCCCTAGGCATGTACAGAGGGCCAGTCTCACTCTTGAGGCACCCCAGCAAGATTGCATGTGTCATGAAAGGGAGAAGTGGCAGAAACATGAGTACAATATGAGCCAAGCTTTGAGACTATGTACAGCTCCTTCACTCCCACTCTAGACTATGTTACAAAATAAGGTGCCTTATGCAGAGTCGCACCACTGGTCCAACAAGCTCAGCACTCCCTGCACTGACTGGCAGCAGCTCTCCAGGGTTTTGGACAGGGGAGATTCCCAGTCTTCCTTGGCAATGCTAAGATCCTTGGTCAAGCTAAGGATCTTACCTGCTATTTATTTGACGACCCAATGATTTACACTGTAATATGAATAAATTGCTGAAAAGCCAGAGTGGTTTAATCAACCCCTCTTCCCAGGGAACTCTGGGAATTGTAGCTCTGTGAAGGGAATTGAGGTCTCCTAGCCACTCTCAGCGCCCTTAACAAACTACAGCTCCCAGAATTCTTTGGGGAAGCCATGACTGTTTAAAGTGGCATCATAGTGCTTTAAATGTAGGCTGTGGATGTGGCCTTTGTCTACTCAGATGTAAGACCCACTAAATTCAAGGGGGCTTACTCACTGGTAAGTGGAAGCAAGACTGCGTCCTTAGTTATAGGGTAGTAGTTAATAGCAACACTGCAATGGTTAGGCCTGCCATCCATCCAGATTTATCCAGACATTACCAGGAAATGCAACGCTTTGTCCTGGATTGCAGGCAAGTCAATCGTGGTCTTTTGGTGTTTTTGTAAAAAAAAAAAAGAAAGCTCAACAACTTTGGGGTCTTCCTAAAAGAAAGCTCAAGAACTTTTGGGGTGTCCTGGCTTTTACTTTTTGAAATATGGCAACCCTAGCATTGGTGAAGTCTTTTCAAAGGGTGTTGATACTGTGAGGTAGGGGCGATATCAATAATAGAAGCATGATTTATTTTTAAAAAAAATACATTCACACAGACATAAAATAGATTCCTAGAGTTTCTAGGGATTGAACCTGGAACCTTCTGAATGCAGGGCATTGTACTTAGCTACTGAGGTACGGACCTTCTATAATCCCGCCCCCCCAAAAAAAATCCATCAGGAATTTATTTATGTTCTTACAATATGCAGAGACATGACCATTAGCGAGAGAAACATCACTCATTTCTGGGGACAAAGAGATTTCCCAGAGGTCAATAAACTATATGTGCAAGGAGCATAGCGCCCACCTTGCATGCAGGAGGTCCTAGGTTCAATCCCTCAAAACTCCAGGCAGGGCTGGGAATGTCCCCTGCCTGAAACTCCAGAGCGCAGCTGCCAGTCCGTGTTGACAGTGCTGAGCTAGATACACCAATGGTCTGATTCAGTATAAGGCAGCTTCCTCTGCTCCTATTTAAATCAGGCCTTTCTCTACAAACAGGAGGAGTGGGGGTCTTCCTTTATTTGTAGAGGGTGGTCCATAGCTCGGGGGGGGGGGGGCAGAGCATCATCTGCTTTGAAAGTCCCAGGTTTCAATTCCTAGCATCTCCAGGAAGGGCTGTGTCTGAAACCCTGGAGAGCAGCTGCCAGTCAGTGCAGGGAATATACAGCAAGACTGTATAATGCTCCAAATCAGTGTCAGCCGCTCATGCCCGCCCACCCAGATTCCCCACTCGTGCAGCGCAAAGGCAGGGCCAGCCTGCTTTCCCCATCGCTGGGCACACAGGCTGGCGGGGGGCGGGGGTTAGGGAGAGAGAGACCCCGCCTCCCAGTTCTTACAGGCAGTTTGGCACCCAGCCCAGTCTCTGCTGCGTCCCATTCAAGGGCACTCTTGTCCTTTGGCCAGGGAGTGGGGTGGAGGGCGCTCTCCCCCTGCCCCAAAGCTGCATTGCCTTCCGCTCCGGCTGCCCAGCGATACAAGGCACCCGGGGAAGAAGGTGGTCCAAAAAACAGGAAAGAAACCCCAGCATCTGATCTTTTGCCAAAGAACCATTCATCTTGCAGCTTCCAGCCAAGGCTTCCCACCTAGAGATCTGCCGCCACGGGGCCCCAAAGGCATTTCCCTTCCCTGCCATCCATCCATCCCCAAGGGACGGGCACTCACCTTGCCCAACGCCCGCCTGGATGCCATCTCTCTTGGCAAGCGAGAAGGGACACACACACACATACACACACACAAAGCAGGAGGAGAGGGGAGGGGATGGATGGATGGATGGAGAAGGGCGGGGAGGGAGGGAGGGAGGGAGGGAGAGAGCCACAGCGGAGGCAGACGCTGGACCAGGCAGGCCCTGGCAGCCAGCCCTGGGAGGAGGTTGCCATGGCGACGGAGGGATGTGCTCGGATGCTCACAGCATCCTTCACTTAGCCCTGAAGAGAGTCCGGGGAAAAACTGATGGAGCTTCTGGGGGGGGGGAGGGAATGGGAGCGTCTAGGCTAGTTGTCAGCAGGGGAGGGGCAGCACCTATTTTATTTGCGGGGGGGGCTGATTTCCAGGTTTTTTTTCGGGGGGGCGGCTCTTTTGATCCCAGCGGCAGCAACATGGATCCCTCATCATGCCGACGCACTCGGGAGACAATGGGATGCCCATACTAGATCTCTCTTCCTCACACCCCGCTCCCGCAAAGCATCCCTTCTCATGGCATACAGACAGTCACCCCCACATCGGATGCACTAGATTGGGGTGTTTTCTCCCCACACCCTTTTTCTCTCGTCCCCCCCCCCGTTTTCTATCCCTTGCGTCGCCCACCCTCTTTGCCCCCCGGTTCTCACGCTGATCCGGACGAGGGCATCCATGATCGACGTGAAGGAGTGGAGGTCCTCGCCCTCGGCCATGACTCCCGGGGGGGACGGGGGGCTTCCGGCCTCCGCACCCCCGCGCCGCCCCGGCAGCGCTTCGCAAACGCCTCGGTCTATTGCGGCCGAGAGCCGGGCGAGCCGTCGGGGAGGGAGGAGGAGAGCCAGCAACGCGCATGCTCCTCCGGAGAGGCTCGGCTCCGGGCGCCCTGCCTCCCTCTCGCCCCCCCCCCCCGCGCTTTGAAGTGATGGAGGGCGCGTGTGAGTGTGTTGGGTTATTAATAATCATTATTTTATTGCTGGTGCAGCAGATCCCACATGCAGAGCGCTTTAGGGGGAAGGAGAAGCAGTCAAGGGGAGCGAGGGGCAGAAGGTTGATGGGGAGCTGCCAGTCGCCACATGCCATCCTAGGGTGTGGTCATTGGTTGAAAGGCTTTGGTCCTGCTTTCCACAGGCTTTGCATGGGCAAGGGTGCATCTGAGCATAGGCAGAGTGCATTCCCTTAGCTTCTAAATCGGAAGGTGCAAGGTTTCGAGAAGCTGTACATTTTTAATTTATTACTATCGTCGTCGTGTCATTATCGTTAAACTGCAGTATTCGCTCAAGTGACCAGGCCTACAAATGCGGAGGCAGGACTCGAACCCGCGACTTCCCGGGCCTGCCGGCGTTCTCCAGCTCTGGTCCTTTGTTCGCTGAATGCGCGTGTACTCCCCCTAGCGGCCAGCCGGAGGAAATGAAACGCAGCAAAGCCTGCCATGGGCGCCGCCGGCCGCTAGGCGGGGAACGTGGCGCGACGCACGCTTCTCCGCCTCTCTCAGGCGGCGGGGAGTGCGGTGTACGCTTGCGCGGAGGCGCAAATTACACGTCTCCGCTCAGAGCCGCGCCTGCGCGGCAGAGAGAACTCCCTCTCGCCGAGGGAAGGAGGCGCAAGAACGGCGCATGCGCGAGGGAAAAAGGAACCAGGGAACTTTGGTTCAAACCGGGAGCGGACACATCGGAGGGCGCTGCGCGGTGTATTATGGGTAATGTGGCATGGGGGTTGGGGAGGTGGGCGACATGCATGCTCCTGGCCTGGAGAGGGGTGGGCACTGCTGCCAGCCTGTGCTCAGGGCGCCTTGTGGGTGAGGAGCATGGGCAATGGTGGCAGAGCGT
Organism: Podarcis raffonei; assembly: GCF_027172205.1. Taxonomy (NCBI): domain Eukaryota; kingdom Metazoa; phylum Chordata; class Lepidosauria; order Squamata; family Lacertidae; genus Podarcis; species Podarcis raffonei. The sequence continues at coordinate 9,554,010 of NC_070617.1, read as the reverse complement.
GTGCTTTGAGTGCAGAAGGTTCAGTCCCCAGTGGCATCTCTGGGTAAAGCTGGGAAGAGGCCTCCCCGTCTGAAAGCCTGGGGAGCTGCTGCCAGCCTGTGTTGTTGTTTAGTTGTGTCCGCCTCTTTGTGACCCCCTGGACCAGAGCACGCCAGGCACTCCTGTCTTCCACTGCCTCCCGCAGTTTGGTCAAACTCATGCTGGTAGCTTCGAGAACACTGTCCAACCATCTCGTCCTCTGTCGTCCCCTTCTCCTTCTGCCCTCCATCTTTCCCAACATCAGGGTCTTTTCCAGGGAGTCTTCTCTTCTCATGAGGTGAGTATTGGAGCCTCAGCTTCAGGATCTGTCCTTGCAGTGAGCACTCAGGGCTCATTTCTTTAAGAATGGAGAGGTTTGATCTTCTTGCAGTCCATGGGACTCTCAAGAATCTCCTCCAGCACCATAATTCAAAAGCATCCATTCTTCGGCGATCAGCCTTCTTTATGGTCCAGCTCTCACTTCCATACATCACTACTGGGAAAACCATAGCTTGAACTATATGGACCTTTGTCGGCAAGGTGATGTCTCTGTTTTTTAAGATGCTGTTTAAGATGCCAGCCTGTGTAGGCAACACTAAGCTAAATGGACGCAGTATAAGGCGCCTTCCTGTATCGGGGAGGCACTGTCGCTCAGTGGCAGAGCATTGACTTGGTCCTGGGTTCAATCCCCGCCATCTCCAAATAGGCCCCCACCTTCCTCAAACCCCAGAGAGCCACTGTGAATCATCAGGGACAATACTGAGCTCAGCAGATGAATGGCCTGGCTGAGTTGAAAGGCAGTTTCCTAAGCTGAGGAGAGGCTGGAGCTCAGCAGTGGACCATTTGCTTTGCATGTAGAAGGACCCAGTTCCAGTCCCCTGCACCTGTCCAGGTACGGGTAGACCAGGGTCTGGGCACCTCAGACCTGGCATCCAAATGTGGCCCAGCAGGCCCCTATCTCGTGCCCTCAGGCCGTGCCACACTGCACCTCCATATCACACACCCTCACCAGGCCCTGCTTGACACTTTCCTTGAGTGATTTTTGGGCGTCAACTTGTAAACCCAGTTTGAGCGTCAGTTACAGTGGTACCTCGGGTTACATACGCTTCAGGTTACATAGCTTCAGGTTACAGACTCCATTAATCCAGAAATAGTACCTCGGGTTAAGAACTTTGCTTCAGGATGAGAACAGAAATCGTGTTCCGGCAGTGCAGCGGCAGCAGGAGGCCCCATTAGCTAAAGTGGTACCTCAGGTTAAGAACAGTTTCAGGTTAAGAATGGCCCTCCGGAACGAATTATGGTAAGTACTTAACCTGAGGTACCACTGTACTAAGTTTCAGGGGCAGCAAAAAAAGCGGGGTTCGTGGCACAAAAGTTGGGACACCAGTTTGGAGTCAATTAGACAATGTTCGGTTTTGGGCTATACCTGTGGCCCCCAGTTTGAGCATCAACTACTCAGTTTGCGGGGTGGGGTGATAGAAAACACAGGGTTCACAGCACAAAACTAGCACAAAACTCTGGCACCGGTTTGGAGTCGATCGGCCAATGTTGGGTTTCGGGTATTAAATTGTCACCCCGGTTTGCTGTGTCAGTCAGTTTGGGGGGAAGGCAGCACAAAGCGTGGGGTTCATGGCACAAAACAGCCTGAAAATGTCATGCTCACGTATTAATGGCGCTTGTCCTTAGTGCTCCTGCCAGCAGAGGCGAGTGATCCCTGTCTCTTTCTCTCTCCCCAGCTGTCGGCACGGGTACGTCGTTGGTGCTTTCGTCTCTCCTGTGCCTCCTGCTCTTCACCGGGATGCAGATGTACAGCCGCCAGCTGGCATCCAGCGAGTGGTTGACCATCCAAGGGGGCCTGCTGGGCTCTGCCCTCTTCATCTTCTCCCTTACCGTATCCTCCTACGTGCAGCACTGCTTGGGCATTTTCAGCTGGGCTGGGGCTGTCAGAATGGGATGGGGTCAAAGGGGGCGCCCAAAGGCATCAGCTGATCCAGCAGGAAGGTGGCACATAAAGGGCTGCAGCTCAGGAGGTAGAGGGTCTGCTTTGCAGGAGGTCCCAGGCTCCATCACTGTCATTTCCAGGTAGGGCTGAGAACGTTCTCGTCTGAAACCTGGGTGTTTCGCTGCCAGTCAGTGTAGGCACTACTGAGCTAAGAGGGGCCAGTGGTCTGAACTGCAACTTCTTCTTTTTTTCCTTTTCTTTTTTTTCTTTTTTTTCTTTAAACAACTACATATAAATAGTTATAAGAATTTTCTATAATGACAACAGATATTGATTTTAGTGTAGTGCCTAAAATTTTTTATCTTAATTTTAAACTTTTTTTATGAACGGCAAATACCTGTCCTTGTGAGTTGTGAACTGTGTTATACTACTTGTGGTTTGTACTAGTCCGCTGTTTTATTTGATTTGTTTTGTTGTGTTGTGTTTCATGATGGGCGTAAAGCCGAATAAACATTTTGATTGATACATATAAATATAGGCAACCAAAATTACAAAGGAAAATTCCTTAATAGTAATGAGAAAAACTAAAAAAACCTACAAAAAATATCAAAGTACATGATACAGAACATAAGCAACTATGGGAAAGATAAAAGAAAAGAAAAAAGAAATCTATTTTACACTTCCTTCAAGCTCACAACAGATCGTTCTTCTTATCAATTCTCTCTATCTGCACTCCAAAGGAATTCCTCATCTTGGTATCAGGGAGCATTTCTCTATGCGGTATCATTCTAAACATCACCAGGCCTTTCTTGTTGAGCCCTTGTCCCCTAAATAATTATTTAAACATTCCCATTCTTCTTTCACCAATTTTTTAGGTTTATGTCTTATTGCATCTGTCAGCTTTGCGAGCTCCAAGTACTTGCACAATTTGACTACCCATTCCTCTTCAGTCGGTGTGTTTTTATCTTTCCAGTGTTTTGCCACTATAACTCTTGCTGCTGACGTTGCATACATAAATAGCCTAGTTTTGTTTTTGGGAATAATGAACTGCAGCTTCTTACAGTCCCTGTGTTATAAGTGGTTCAGCCTCTGCTTTGCAGTGCAGAAGGTTCCCTGGCATCTTCAGGTAGAGCTAGGAGAGGCTTTTGCCATTTTCTTCTAAATGTTTTATTTCCTCAAATGGTGCTGCAGAAGTAATATTGATTAAAATACTAAATATAAATTAACTGACTCACCCACCCCCAGCTTGAACGCTGTTTTAAAACTCAGGTTACATTTCTTGGAAGCGCAATATATTCTACAAATAGCATTGAGGATCTTTTTTAAACATAAAATTCAAAATGCTATTTTTCTAGAAAAAGAGGTGCCAGAATGCAGCGTGAACACCTCCTTTGTTCTCTTAGAATGGCAATGGTGCCCACCTGAGAGGTGCCAGAACTGAATTTCAGTGAAAAAACCCCTGATAATAATAGTAACAATAATAATACAGTGATACCTCAGGTTACAAACACCTTGGGTTACAAACACTTCGGATTACAGACTCTGCTAACCCAGAAGTAGTACCTCAGGTTAAGAACTTTACCTCAGGATGAGAACAGAACTCGAGTGGCAGCAGGAGGCCCCATTAGCTAAAGTGGTACCTCAGGTTAAGAACAGTTTCAGGTTAAGAATGGACCTCCAGGACAAATTAAGTTCATAACCAGAGGTGCCACTGTACAGTGGAACCTCGGTTCTCAAACGTCTCCGTTGACGAACGTTTCAGAACCTGAATGCCAGAAACCCGGAAGTAAATGCTTCCGTTTTCGAACTCGCTTCAGAAGCCGAACACCTTGTGTGTTTTTCAGTTTTCACCATTGAAATTGACATTCTCCCTTTGCGCCTCAGTTGTCGAACATTTCGGAATTCAAGCGATCTTCAACAACCAAGGTTCCACTGTGATTAAAAAAAACAATGTTATTATTTGTACCATGCCCCAGCCACTCTGAGTGGCTTCCAACAGATACAAAAGCATAATAAAACATCAAGCATTAAAAACTTCCTAATTATTATAATAAATAATACTAATTTTTCGTTCACAGCGTTCATTGTTTTCAATAACCTGTGATCAAAACGCTCCAGCTACAAGCAATATATATTACAGATTGCTTTACAGTTGGAGAAATAGAAATAATTCCTTGCAAGTAACGTTGGGACAATACCCTTATTTGGGCCGAGAAGTTCCACAACAAAATGTTGCAGTAGAGGGTGCTTTTGTTTAGGAAGCCAGCCAGCTGTGCCTTTCTCTGTAATACTCCATTGTGCTCCCTCTCCCACCCAGTTTTCCATTACCCCCCCCAACAGTAAGCCAGTCATCTGTGGTCGCTGAGCACACACAAACCTCAGAGTTCCCTCAGGCCTGCTGATCCCTTCCTCTTCCGTGTAGGTGGCGTGACTTTGACTATGTAAAAAGATTGTCACTAACCACCTGAACTTTGGAAATAGAGGGAATCACATGAAATGACATCAGAAACGTGTAACCACATGCTTTCAATTCCCCCAAAACCATTAACCCTGCCTGAATCAGCTTTCTGGAGAAGTTGGGAGGGTTGGCTTTGTTTTTTACTAACCTCATTAAAAAGGTAAAGGTAAAGGTGGCGCTGTGGGTTAAACCGCTGAGCCCAGGGCTTGCCGATCAAAAGGTCGGCGGTTCAAATCTCTGCGATGGGGTGAGCTCCCGTTGCTCGGTCCCTGCTCCTGCCAACCTAGCAGTTTGAAAGCACGTCAAAGTGCAAGTAGATAAATAGGTACTGCTCCGGCGGGAAGGTAAACGGCGTTTCCGTGCACTGCTCTGGTTCACCAGAAGCGGCTTAGTCCTGCTGGCCACATGACCCGGAAGCTGTACGCTGGCTCCCTCGGCCAATAAAGTGAGATGAGCACCGCAACCCCAGAGTCGTCCGCGACTGGACCTAATGGTCAGGGGTCCCTTTACCTTTACCTTTAAAGGACCCCTGACAGTTAAGTCCATTCGTAGACGACTCTGGGGTTGTGGTGCTTATCTCGCTTTATTGGCCGAGGGAGCCAGCGTTTGTCCGCAGACAGTTTTTCCGGGTCATGTGTAGCATTATCCCTATTGCATCGCCAACAGATACCTTAGATAGCCCTTTTTTAAACAAGTGTAATGTTCAGAAAAGTAATTAAAACCAATAAGCTAAAAACCAGTTTAAAACGCTAGACGACTTTCGACACATCTAGATTGTCTTGCTGAAGCAAAAATCTTTTTGGTGGGTGCTGAAAAGAGCACAGCAAAGGGGCTTGCCTAGTGTCAAAAGCCAGGGACTTCCAACACGCAAAGATCGGTTTTTACAAGTGTGGAACACATGTTATGTGGCACCTGCAATCTTGCAAGCAAACTGGGAATTTTTATTATTTCTTAAATTTGTATACTGTACAACCCTTTGTCCACAGATTTCAGGGAGGTTCACAACATTTTCTCCCTGGCCTGCGCTTCTGGGTGAATGGTTCTACTTTGGCTACGTAAAGATGGTAGACCCCAGATCTTGTCCATTTAGCACGAAGAAGCTTTCTGGGGAACTTGAAAGCTTACACATTTCTGACGTTTTCCCTCCGTTTAGCCTGAAGATGCTTTCTGGAGAACTTGGAAAGCTTACGCATTTCTGACCTTCCACCTCAATCTCTCTTCTTTCCAATGACCAAGCAGTGAGTGACAATCTTTATGTAGCAATAGAAGGGAGAGGATCTGTACGTCTGCAACGGGGGGGCGGGCTTCTCACTTCCCTGACATGTCAGCAAATGTTTTCCTTGACTTGAAACCCAGGCCTTCAACAACCTTGAAAATTTGATTTTCGGCAAAGGATTCCAAGCTAAGATCTTCCCTGAAAGTAAGCTGAACGGATTTAGGGTGATCATTTTCTTTTCAGAGAGGTGGGGGGCTGAGAAATCGGCTGGCTTGTATGTAGCAGCTGGTGGTTGGCTGATATGGGGAGGGTTTGGGGGGGGGGTTAGGGCGGGGGTTGTTTACAAAATAATAATTTCTCATCCTTTTTTTTCCCCTTGCCAAAACGCACCTCCTTTTCCTCCGCAGTTATTACCTGCCTGCTGCTGGCACTATTTGCTTCAGGGCTGATTCATCGGGTCTGCGTCACCACCTGGTAAGAACGGGGGATTGTGTCCCAACACACACACACACGTCGTAACAGATCTGGATTAAGGAAATCCAGCTTGCATCACATCTGAAGCTGCTGACAGGGCCAGATCAGGGGCAGAAGCCCCCACAATGAGCAGAGCAAGCAGGAAGACCCCCAAAACACAGCCGATTGAAACAGGAACGTTGGAAGCCGCCTTATACTGAATCAGACCACTGGTCTAACTCAGCATTGACCACACTGACTGGCAGCAGCTCAAGCAAGGGCTGCCAGGGACTGAACCGGGAGTCCTTCTGCTCTGTTGGCGTCCTCTCCCCTAAAAATAAAGCAAGATTCTAGTCCCCAACGTTCTGGAGCAAGGGCTGGTTTAAATAGGGAGCCGCCTGACCTTGAGTGAGCAGATTCTCCATCAAGGTCAGTGTTGACTGCACTGACTGGCAGCTGCTCTCCGGGGTTTCAGGCAGGGGGCGTTCCCAGCCCTACCTGGTTTTAACCTTTAAAGCCCTATACGGCCTAGGACCCTCGTACCTACAGGACCGCCTCTCCTGGTATGTCCCACAGAGGAACTTACGGTCTTCAAACAAAAACATCCTGGAGGTCTCAGGGCACAGGGAGGTTAGGCTGGCCTCAACTAGAACCAGGGCTTTTTCGGCTGCGGCTCCAGTCTGGTGGAACGCTCTGTCACAAGAGACTAGGGCCCTGCGGGACTTGACATCTTTCCGCAGGGCCTGCAAGACAGAGCTGTTGCACCAGGCCTTTGGTCAGGGCACAGCCTGACCCCCTCCTTTGGCAGTCTTCACAGAACTTTAGCCTAATGGTTGCCATCAATTTGAGTTGAATTAATTTTAATGAAATGATTTTAGAATGTTGTATTATTTTATTGTTTTTAGCCGCCCTGAGCCTGGCTTCGGCTGGGGAGGGCGGGATATAAATAAAATTTTTTATTATTATTAATATTACCTGGAGATGTCAGGGATTGAACCCAGCACCTTCTGCATGCAAGGCAGATGCTCTACCACTGAGCCATGGGCCTTTCAAAGACATTGTTACACATCTGCAGACAAGCAGCTCTTCCCTCGCAAAAGCTTGGACTCCTCCCTGGCTGTTGGCCGTGCTGCTTGGGGGCTGATGGGAGTTGGAGTCCAACAAGTTCTGCAGTTTCCCATAGCTCTGGTTTAGCAACATCGCCTCTCCTCTGGCGGCAGTCGGGGCTGATCGTCAGAGATGCAAACCTGGGTGCGGGGGTCAAGTCGGTCTGTCTGTAAGCTAGCCCACCGCACAACAGCAAAGATGTGCATTTGCCGGCACACCCACTTTTGCACGTGGCCCCCGGGGAAATTGCTCAGAAGAGAATGTGGGCCTCGAGGGGGGAAAGATTCCCCACCGCGGAACTAGGGAGCCGAGCTATGGAAAGGGAGGAGGGCCTTTGGGGTGCTCTCTGCGGGCCACGCCCCTTCCTCACAAGCCACGCCCCCTCCTTTGCAAAGCAGATGGTCTAGCCTTGAGCCCTTCCCTGCGATCCAGTCTTCCTTGCAGCCCACTTACCCCTCTGGCTTCTCTTCCCAGTTTCATCTTCTCGATGATCGCCCTGTACTACATCAACAAGATCTCCTCCACGCTGTACCAATCGACCACACCGGTGCCTGTGGTTGCCAAGACTGTCAGTAAAGGCAGGAAGAGGAATTGAAGCGGAGGACCATCCTCAGCGCAGTCGGAACGGCCAATAAAACATTTCCTTTTTTAAAAACAAACAAGACCGCGTCCTCTTCTGAGTTTGTTATTTCAGATAAGGATGAGGGGGGGGAGTCTCCGCCCCAATGTGCTTGCATTCCAGAACAGGTGTGGGGAAGCTTTGCCCCTACAGGTATTGCTGTGCCAAAAACCCTAATAATAATAATAATAATAATAATAATAAAAAATTATTTGTACCCCGCCCATCTGGCTGGTCTTCCCCATGCCTGGTCATCTCAGCCATGCCACCAGCAGCTGATGGGAGTTCAGCAATATCTCGAGGGCAAAGGACTGTCCCCCTGCGTCAAACCTGTAAGTGCATTTGGCACATGATCCCTGATTGGTTGGGACATGTGTCTAGGACAGAGATGGGGGGACCTTCAATCCTCTAGGTCAGGGTCCCCCAAACTTGGGTCTCCAGCTGTTTTCGGACTACAACTCCCATCATCCCTAGCTAGCAGGAGCAGTGGTCAGGGATGATGGGAATTGTAGTCTCAAAACATCTGGAGGGCCGAGTTTAAGGAATCCTGCTCTAGGTGTTGCAGGACTACAATTCTAATCAGCCCTGAACCATCGGCCATGCTGGCTGGGGGCTGATGGGAGCTGGAGTCCAAGAACATTGTTGAACTACAACTCCCATCAGCCCCTGCCATTGGCCACATTTGCTAGGGCTGATGGGAGCTGCAACATCCGGAGGGCCAGAGGTCCCCCACACCCTGCTTGAGGAAAACGACACAACTTGGGAAAGGGAGCAAAAGGGAAGCACATGGGGAAGCAGGGAAACTAATAATAATAATAGTAGCCCACCCATCTGATTGGGTTGCCCCAGCCACTGGGGAGCTTCCAAAATATATAAAAACATAATAAAACAGTCCACATTAAAAGGCTTCCCTATACAGGGCTGCCTTCAGATGTCTTAGAATCATAGAATCACAGAATCATAGAGTTGGAAGAGACCACAAGGGCCATCGAGTCCAACCCCCTGCCAAGCAGGAAACACCATCAGAGCACTCCTGACATATGGTTGTCAAGCCTCTGCTTAAAGACCTCCAAAGAAGGAGACTCCACCACACTCCTTGGCAGCAAATTCCACTGTCAAACAGCTCTTACTGTCAGGAAGTTCTTCCTAATGTTTAGGTGGAATCTTCTTTCTTGTAGTTTGGATCCATTGCTCCGTGTCCGCTTCTCTGGAGCAGCAGAAAACAACCTTTCTCCCTCCTCTATGTGACATCCTTTTATATATTTGAACATGGCTATCATATCACCCCTTAACCTCCTCTTCTCCAGGCTAAACATGCCCAGCTCCCTTAGCCGTTCCTCATAAGGCATCGTTTCCAGGCCTTTGACCATATTGGTTGCCCTCCTCTGGACACATTCCAGTTTCTCAGTGTCCTTCTTGAACTGTGGTGCCCAGAACTGGACACAGTACTCCAGGTGAGGTCTGACCAGAGCAGAATACAGTGGCACTATTACTTCCCTTGATCTAGATGCTATACTCCTATTGATGCAGCCCAGAATTGCATTGGCTTTTTAACTGCCGTGTCACACTGTTGGCTCATGTCAAGTTTGTGGTCAACCAAGACTCCTAGATCCTTTTCACATGTACTGCTCTCAAGCCAGGTGTCACCCATCTTGTATTTGTGCCTCTCATTTTTTTTTGCCCAAGTGCAATACTTTACATTTCTCCCTGTTAAAATTCATCTTGTTTGTTTTGGCCCAGTTCTCTAATCTGTCAAGGTCGTTTTGAAGTGTGATCCTGTCCTCTGGGGTGTTAGCCACCCCTCCCAGGGTAATAATAATAATAATAATTTATTTGTACTCCGCCCGTCTGCCTGGGCTTCCCCATGCCTGTTCATCTCGGCCATGCCGCCCGGGGCTGATGGGAGTTCAACATCTCGAGGGCAAAGGACTGTCCCCCTGCGTCAAACCTGTAAGTGCATTTGGTACATGATCCCTGATTGGTTGGGACATGTGTCTAGGACAGAGATGGGGGGGACCTTCAATCCTCTAGGTCAGGGTCCCCCAAACTTGGGTCTCCAGCTGTTTTCGGACTACAACTCCCATCATCCCTAGCTAGCAGGAGCAGTGGTCAGGGATGATGGGAATTGTAGTCTCAAAACATCTGGAGGGCCGAGTTTAAGGAATCCTGCTCTAGGTGTTGCAGGACTACAATTCTAATCAGCCCTGAACCACCGGCCATGCTGGCTGGGGGCTGATGGGAGCTGGAGTCCAAGATCATTGTTGAACTACAACTCCCATCAGCCCCTGCCATTGGCCACATTTGCTAGGGCTGATGGGAGCTGCAACATCCGGAGGGCCAGAGGTCCCCCACACCCTGCTTGAGGAAAACGACACAACTTGGGAAAGAGGGAGCAAAAGGGAAGCACATGGGGGAATAGGGAAATTATTATTATTATTATTATTATTATTATTATTAATCATAATTATACCCCACCCATCTGACTGGGTTGACCCAGCCACTGGACAGCTTCCAACATATATAAAAACATAATAAAACAGTACACATTAAAAGGCTTCCCTAAACAGGGCTGCCTTCAGATGTCTTCTAAATGTCATATAATTTATCTCTTTGACATCTGATAGGAGAGTGTTCCACGGGGCGGGCGCCACTACCGAGAAGGCCCTCTGCCTGGTTCCCTGTAGCTTCACTCCTCGCAGTGAGGAAACCACCAGAAGGCCCTCGGAGCTGAATCTCCGTGTCTGGGCTGAACAATGGGGGTGGAAACGCTCCTTCAGGTATACTGGGCTGAGGTCTGTTAGGGTTTTAAAGGTCAGCACCAACACTTTGAATTGTGCTCGGAAACGTACTGGGAGCCAATGTAGGTCTTTCAAGTCTGGTATTATGTGGTCCCAGCGGCCGCTCCCAATCACCAGTCTAGCTGCCGCATTCTGGATTAGTTGTAGTTTCCGAGTCACCTTCAAATGTAGCCCCATGCAGAGCGCATTGCAGTAGTCCAAGCGGGAGATAACCAGAGCATGCACCACTCTGGCGAGACAGGTAAGGTCTCAACTGATGTCATGGCTAGTAACCGTCAGTAGCTCTCCATGAATTTGTCTAAGTGTCTTTTATAGCCAGCCTAGGTTGTTGGCTGTCGCTGCCTCCTCTGGGAGCCAGTTCCATAGTTTTTAAATATGCACCTCATGGAAAAGGACTTCCTTTTATCTCTCCACGGTTTCAAGTAGTGAGGCTTGCTCCCAGCCTTACCTGGATCAAACCTGCAACTCTGCGTGCAAGGTGGACGCAATTACATACTCCAGCGGAAAATAATACCAATATTTCAAGCAACATTGTGTTTCCTCTGTCAATCGCCTGAGTGAACAATAATGCCGTTTAAATTCCTCCTGGCTGTGAACAATGGAGGCAGACGCACTTTGCCAGGGAGGGCATTTCGTAAACAGAGAGCTGCCACCAAGACCATCTGGTATGCATGCCAACTGGGCAGTCCCCGCCCCCAACAGCACCACTCCTATGGCTCCACTGCCAGTTGCAAAAGATAATACACCAGTCATGTGCCAATTACTAATGGGCCAATAATGTGCATTGCAGAGGGGGTTGGACTAGATGTTCGTTGGGTGCCCCAATTCTGATTTCCCAGTCTTGGGTCTCTCTTGCTCTCTCGTCACCATTGTGATATGAGGCTGCCTCCGCCAGGGGGCGCTGCAGGACTGGCAGAGATGCGAGTCGTTTTTTTAAAGGGTCTGGATTGAGGAAGGCAAGCTGCAAGCCTCTGTGGTTTTAAATCACTGCAATTGTTGCACAAAAATAAAAGTGATTAGAACAAGCCTTGTTGTCTCTCGGGACGAAGCTTCACGAACAAAAAGGGCAGACGCACATGTGCAACAGGCCTACTATTCATTAGTTTGTAATGACAACAAACAATAACACACTTTAGAGCATTTTACAACAGCCCAGTAAGGTAGGATTGTTGTTTAGTCATGTCCAACTCTTCGTGACCCCTGGACCAGAGCATGCCAGGCACTCCTGTCTTCCACTGCCTCCCACAGTTTGGTCAAACTCATGCTGGTAGCTTCGAGAACATTGTCCAACCATCTCGTCCTCTGTCGTCCCCTTCTCCTCGTGCCCTCCATCTTTCCCAACATCAGCGTCTTTTCCAGGGAGTCTTCTCTTCTCACGAGGTGGCCAAAGTCTTGGCGCCTCAGCTTCAGGATCTGTCCTTCCAGTGAGCACTCAGGGCTGATTTCCTTCAGAATGGAGAGGTTTGATCTTCTTGCCGTCCATGGGACTCTCAAGCGCCTCCTCCAGCACCGTAATTCAAAAGCATCCATTCTTTCGCGATCAGCCTTCTTTATGGTCCAGCTCTCACTACCATACAGCACTACTGGGAAAACCATAGCTTTAACAATACGGACCTTTGTCAGCAAGGTGATGTCTCTGCTTTTTAAGATGCTGTCATTGCTTTTTCCCCAATAAGCAGGCGCCTTTTAATTTCATGACTGCTGTCACCATCTGCAGTGAGTAAGGTAGGATACAATATGATAATTATCTTCCTTTTGTAGGTGGGGCGAAAGGAGGGAGGTTGTGGCAGAGACACAACAAAACCATGAAAGAATAAATTGGTTTTTAAGGTGCCACAAGACTGTTGTGGTCTCCCCCCCCCCCATTTTATCCCCAAATCCATCCTTTGAGGTATTGGGTTAGGCTTAGAAACAGGAACTGGTCCATTGTAAGCACCCTGGCTGAGTGGAGGACTGAGCCCTGGTTTCAGAGTTGAACCCAAACCACCGCACCATGCTGACTCTCTTAAACACACTCACCTGGGAATAAACTGAAAAACAAGGAGGGCTACTTCTGATGCTTAGGACTGCAGTCGCGCACACACTGACTTTGGAGTAAACCCCATTGAAACCAATGCGACTTACTCCTGTCCCGACACAGGGCTGGACGGATCCATCAGAAAATTGTACAGGCGGAAGGGACCCCAGGGGTCATCCAGCCTGACCCGTGCAATGCAGGAATTGCAGCCAAATCCCCGTTCTCTCAATCTCTCCTTTTTCCAACCTTAAATCCAGTTCTCCGCATTTCCTCGTGAAAATGTGTCAGAGTGTAACGTGGATTTTTCCTCACACGTTTCATTTTGACTTAACATACAGATTTCGGCAATGGATTCTTCCTAACAGAATGTGTTTAGTATGTTCTATATGGTCATGAATATATATATATATATATATATATATATATATATATATATATATGCAGTATACATCTTTACCCACATGGTACACATTTTTGGCAACTACCATTTGGCCCGAGAACTGCGCTGCGAAATTTGGAGAAGGGTGTGTTTCGAAAGAAGGCTGCATTTTGGCTCCTGCATCCTTTCAGAAAGACGGAGGCCATCTGTCCTCGATGCTTCATCTGAGATTCCTGCATTGCAGGGGGTTGGGCTAAATAATAATAATAATAATAATAATAATAATAATAATAATAATAATAATTTATTTATACCCCACCCATCTGGCTGGGTTTCCCCAGCAACTCTGGGCAGCTTCCAACAAAATATTAAAATACAATAGTCTGTCAAACATTAATAGCCCTTGGATGTCCCTCCCAACTCTACATATACAGTGGTACCTCTGGTTACATACTTAATTCGTTCTGGAGGTCCGTTCTTAACCTGAACTGTTCTTAACCTGAAGCACCACTTTTGCTAATGGGGCCTGCCGCTGTGCCGCCGGAGCACGATTTCTGTTTTCATCCAAAAGCAAAGTTCTTAAACCGAGGTACTATTTCTGGGTTAGCAGAGTCTGTAACCTGAAGCATATGTAACCCGAGGTACCACTGTACATTTGGATGGGCGCCCCTTCCCTCTCTCCCACAAACTTCCTTGCAGATGTCAGACAGCTCTCCTTCCATAAGCTCCCTGCCCCACCGCTTGAATTTCAGCCTGGGGGAGCAATTCAGGCCTGGATGAAGACCACCTCGCCTCTCCCCCTCTGCAACAATCCCACCACAAACCTGCCCCAGGTAGGTTCAAATGTCAGCCCCTCCTTTCGAACACCAAGGCCTCTGTCCACCTCTGACCTCTGTCCCCCAGGCCGCAGGGAAAGAAAACAGTTGCCAGCCTGAGATTTTTTGAGGGGTGGGGAGGCGAAGGGTTTAGCAACAAGCGCGGGGGGGCTGAGCCCCCTTCCCTATTCAGCCGCATTCCAGAGCGAAATCTCTCAACGCTCCTGTTTGTTTTGTAACTCAAACCTCTCCACAATTGCCTGTCTGCTCCTGTCCACGTTAACTTTCTGCCAGAGCTGAAAACCAATCCAGTTTCCCCTCAGCTCTTTTTGGGGAGGGCAGGGGGCTTTTCTCAGAAAGAAGCTGCGTCCTGACTTAGGAAGGGGCTGCGAGGTCTCCTTCCCACCCACCCTGTGCGATTTGGGACACGGGTGCAAAAAAAAGAGAGAGATCAGAGAGTAGGTGGGCAGATTTTCCGAAATATAATAATAATTCAGGAGAGCAGGGGCCGTGTTCACAGCCGGAGGGCCACATTCTATCCTCGGAGATCCTCTGAGGGCCACATGCCAGGGGTGGCTGGGGCCAGAGGCAAGAGTGCGCAGAGCAATGGGTGCGAGATTTTGCTGTTGTTCAGGAGGCTTGTGTCCACACACTCGGACTGCCCGAGACACAATGAGCAAGAGATACGACGAGGAATTCAAGGGCAAATTCCAGCCAGGCAAAAACACTCAAGAAAGGTCCGAAGCAGGGACGGCAAGGGGTTGTGGCAAGGGGAGAGATTTTGAAGGGCCAAACAGAAGGACTCGGAGGGCCAGGTCCTGAATTTCCCCACCCTTGGCAGAAAGTGTTTGGGACTATTGTAGGGGCCATAAAAAGAGACCTATACATTGGGACAGAGAGAAGCGGTGGGAAAGGTTTCTTCCCCAGCACGCCTTCCCCTTCCCATCCCATAATATTTAGAGCTCAGGATCTCCCGGCGGAGTTGATTTGCAGCAGAAAAGGAGAGGATTAGTCGCATAATCCATTGGCGGAATCTGTTGCCGCAGTGGAAAATGGGCTCAGACACCTCTGAAGGGGGATTAAGGCAAATTAGGGGAAGAGGAGACGCCTGTCCACGGCTGGGGTTGGTCATGAGAGCGAGACGCAACCCTCCATAGCCAAAGGCAGTCTATCTCCCTATGCCTTATTGCTGGAGGCAGTCAACAGGGGGAGGCTTGCTTCGTTCCTGCCCGGCTGATGGGCTTCGCAAGAGGCGTCTGCCTGGCCTCAGCAAGGAAACAAGAATTTTGGCTCGACGGGCCTGTTGGCCATCATGGTTAGGAGCCGAGCATCCATGCTCAGAGGCAGTCTACCTCCGGGTACCAGTTTCTGGGTGGCGAACAGCAGCAGCCGGGAGGGGAGAAGGGGATACTGAGTGGGACCTCCACATCCAGGATCAGCCAAATTTCTGCCATTGGAGAACAAGATGGGATAGCTCAGTCGGTAGAGCACGAGACTCCTAATCTCAGGGTTGTGGGTTCAAGCCCCACACTGGGCAAAATGTGGGTTCCTGCATGGATTGGAATTGCCCAAAAAAGATGTCGGATTATTTTTGTATGCCACCACAGCGGCAAGACTGCTATTAGCAAAAAATTGGAAATCTCAAGAAACACCAAGGGTAGAAGAATGGCAGATGAAGATGTTGGAGTTTTGGGAGCTGGCTGACCTGACTGGAAGAATCCGCGAACAGAAAGAGGAGGAATACCAAGAAGATTGGAAGAAATTTAAAGAATATTTAGCCAAATACTGTAATATAAGATAATTCAGAAGATACTTGAAAGTATTAAACAGGCCTAGGATTATAATATGAATGCTGTATAGTAAGATGGATTTAAGACAATAAGAAAAGAGATGAAGATAGTAAATGGAAGGAACTGATCGTAATAGAAAGATGTTTGGGAGAACTGTTACAAGGGAACCTAATGAAATTCAGTTAGGGGGGATTTGAGGAAGTCACGTAATAATGCAATTTAAAATGAATATAAGAAAGAATATGTGTTTTTATTTTTAATTTTTATTTTCTTGTAGTGTTGTAGTGTGTGTTTTGTTTTGTATGTTTTATTCGTTATAGATGTAAAAAATCAATAAAAAATATTTGGGGGGAAATGTGGATTCCTGCCTAGAACCAAATGATTCTTGTGGCGCCTTCCAACTCTACAATTCTATGAGCCAGGCTGGAAGGACACGGGTCATGAATTTAAAACTATGGGGCTACAGGGGCTGGTGGTTCTGATCCGGCCATGGCATTACTGACGGTCTTCTTTTTAAGCGGAGCCTCCATGGACAGGGGCAGTCTATCTCTGTGCACCTAAGGACAGCCAACAGGAGATTGCTGTCCTGTTCAGGGGTGTTCCTAGTAAGAGCCAGCCGGCCACTTTGCTGGACTGGGGGCCCAGAAGGGAATAAGAGGGTGCAGAATATTTCCCACCTGCGTTCAGCAGAAGTTCAAAGCCTGAAGCGCAGGGCACAGCAAGAGTTTTAGAGGCATTAGGCCTGGACCACACAGATGTTCGCAGATCCTTCCTCCCCACTTCTTCATCTCCTGGGTCTTTTCTATTTTCCCCGCACAGCCTTTGTCCCGGGATCGCCTTTCCTCAAGTTCCAGACTCCCAGCGCTTACTCATAACACAGCTGTGCTCCGTAGGCTGAGCTTTTTGAAAACGCAGCATATGTCTCACTGCTCTGGGAGACGCCATGGATGAGTTGCCTGCCTACCTGCCTCGAGGGGTCGTCGTAGCGACTGGTTGGAGTTTGCAACGCTGATCAGGATGTGTGTTTTTTTACTGGGGCGCTGGTTGAAGACAGACAAGCTGTTCCACCCTGCAGGTTTTAAGGGTTATGCAGACTATTGGCTGTCTGCAATCTTAGCCCTACTGAGAGTAGTCCCACTGACATTCATAGACCAACTTAGAAAGCAGCTGTGAGTTTTAATCTCTTTGCAGTCTATTGCTATTTAAACTTTGTGGAAGTTTTAAATTATTGTCATTAATTTTTCCTGTTGATCTTTTCGTTCTATCTTTTTGAAAATCGCTCTCTTTTTTTACAGTCAAGGGGCATATCAATTTTATAAGATAAATTAATTTACGCACATTAATTTTCTCTTTTTTGTAACAGTATTTTGTTCTTTTTCCATCTAGAAAGTTACAATGGTTACTCAACAATTATATTCCAATTCAAAAAAACTAGTGACATTTGTACTCACCCAAGGGACGCAGGTGGCGAAAGGGACATGGGTGGCGCTGTGGGTTAAACCACAGAGCCTAGGGCTTGCCGATCAGAAGGTCGGCGGTTCGAATCCCTGCGATGGGGTGAGCTCCCGTTGCTCGGTCCCTGCTCCTGCCAACCTAGCAGTTCAAAAGCACGTCAAAGTGCAAGTAGATAAATAGGTACCACTCCGGTGGGAAGGTAAACGGCGTTTCCGTGCGCTGCTCTGGTTCGCCAGAAGCGGCTTAGTCATGCTGGCCACATGACCCGGAAGCTGTACGCCGGCTCCGTCGGCCAGTAAAGCGAGATGGGCGCCGCAACCCCAGAGTCAGCCACGACTGGACCTAATGGTCAGGGGTCCCTTTACCTTACCTTTAACATTTATGTTTAATTTCATCACACTAATTTTCAGTGGGTCTACTCACCCTATGTCTATAGCCTCTAAGGAGCTCAAGATCAAGCTGGCATACAGAGCCACTTCCCCTCCTTTTTATCTTCACAACCCTGGGACGTAGGCTTGGTCGATGGGCAGTGACTGCCCCAAGGCCACCCCAGTGAAATGCGTGGCCGAGTGCTGGATTTGAACCCTGGTCTCCTAGGTCAAAACACCATGCAGACTCTCCTGTGCACATATTTAACTGCAACCCTATAAACACATACCTGGGCATAACCTCTCCAGAAAGAAGCTTACTTCTCCTGACCTAAAGGCTGCCACCCCATAAGTGCACACTTTCCTGGGAGTAAGCCCTGGGATCACCTGGAGAGGATGGCACCAGGCTGCTTAAAAAAGAAATAAATATCCTTATTCACACGGCGCATAATTAAACTGTGTAATCGGCTCCCAGGAGAATTAGCGATGGCCAGCAACTTTGGATAGCTTTAAAGAGGATTAGATAAATTCATGCAGGAGACTATCAATAGCTACTAGTCAGAGCAGCTTATATATTTGCCTCCAATATCTGAGGTAATATATCGAGCAATAGAATAATTTGGCCACAATAAGGAAATTTTGTCCACAGTATGATTATTTCCCATGTAGTCATTTTGACACTTTGGCACCCTCTTTGCGAAATTTTAACAATTCCAAAATGCGGACGGGCTTTCACTTTCGCAAGATTGAATATACTGCCTTCGGCTGTACTTGAGGGTCGATTTCAAAAAATTCCACTGCGGAAAAAATGGTTATGTCCATGTGGAGATGGCAGAATGGAGTCAGTGGCTCGCGTGCTTCTGGCCTGCAATCTTTATAAAGATTTGAGGAGTGAGGTTATTACCCCTCTATTATTGTCCATGCCGGGTCGCTCAACAACCATTGCTACCGTGTCCTTTCTTTGAGCAGATCAAGATGGTCAGGTGACAGCAAAATCAGCAAGGTTTTTAGCGGGAGGGCAATTAGAATAAGATCTCTTATTTGATTATTAATGTAAACCTCCAAAATGTATTTTGTGTAGTTAAGTTTCTACCTCTGTCTGCAGTACATATTATTTTATTGCTAGTGGCTAATGCAAATAAAGATTATTATTATTATTCTACCAGCTAGAGCAGCTTATATATTTGCCTCCGGTATCTGAGAAAAATGTGGGACGCATGTGGCGCTGTGAGTTAAACCACAGAGCCTAGGACTTGCTGATCAGAAGGTCGGTGGTTCGAATCCCCACGACGGGGTGAGCTCCCGTTGCTCGGTCCCTGCTCCTGCCAAACTAGCAGTTCGAAAGCACATCAAAGTGCAAGTAGATAAATAGGTACCGCTCCGGCAGGAAGGTAAACGGCGTTTCTGTGCGCTGCTCTGGTTTGCCAGAAGCGACTTAGTCATGCTGGCCACATGACCTGGAAGCTGTACACCGGCTCCCTCGGCCAATAAAGCGAGATGAGCGCTGCAACCCCAGAGTCGGCCATGACTGGACCTCATGGTCAGGGGTCCCTTTACTTTTACCTTTACCACCCTTCAGAGAAAAGCAGCCAGATCCTGCAGAGATCTTTTATGGATCTTACAAGATCTTAACAATCCTTCTGAGGGAAAAAAGGAGATGCACCCTTTTCGCACTGGGGATTCTATGGCGTGATCCTCACTAAGCTTGCAACTCTGATGCAATTTTAATCTCCTCTTCAAAAAAAGATCGTTCCCTTACATCCCAGAAAACATATCGCCGTAACTCCTAAGCAGCCAGCAGGGTCAAGCATGATGGGAGTTGTAGTCTGCCAACATCTGGAGGGCGGCAGGTTTCCCACTCCTGATTTAGAGGATCCAGAAGCCCTGTCTGGGATCAGCCAGGGCATTCCGCAGAAATCCGCTTGCTCTGCTCCCCCTCTGCACTCTCTGTTTAAACCTGCACAAACAGCCAGGGAAATCCTAGGAAAACCAGGCAGGTAGGAGCAGGCCCAAGCGCTGAGAATCTATTTACTTGACATTTAAAACAAGGGCAGATATTCTCTCCTTTTTTCTTCCCCAAAGGGAGGCAGAGCTGGAAAATAACCACCTGCCCTCCTCGCCTGCTGAGATTTGACTCCAGGCGACCAGGCGCGTTGTATATTTTTGCAAAGTGGAAGAACGTCGTTTCTTTTCTTTTTTTTATCGCTTTCGGGCTAACGGAAAGGTCCCCCAAAAAACCAAGTACAGTGGTACCTCAGGTTAAGTACTTAATTCGTTCCGGAGGTCCGTTCTTAACCTGAAACTGTTCTTAACCTGAAGCACCACTTTAGCTAATGGGGCCTGCTGCTGCTGCGCCGCCGAAGCCCGATTTCTGTTCTTATCCTGAAGCAAAGTTCTTAACCTGAAGCACTATTTCTTTGTTAGCGGAGTGTGTAACCTGAAGCGTATGTAACCTGAAGCGTATGTAACCTGAGGTACCACTGTATATACACAAAGTATCAAATGGTGTGACAGTAATTTTAATGCAACAAAACAACAACATCACAAACGGCTTATAAGTATAAAACCAAATTTACTAGAATAATAACTAGAATAGAGATAGACTTGTAACCATTCAAGCCAAGGCAGCTTTCAAATAGGGCTGGGAACTCTGAAAAGACGCTGCCGGCCAGTGCAGACAACACTGACCTAGCTGGACCCAATAGTCTGACTTGGTATAAGGCAGATTCCTGGCTTTCCCCCTGCCTGCTGCCCACGACTCTGTTCAAGGGCGACGAAGCAGGTTTAACCCATGTGTGCGGCGCATGTTCTCAGCCACTACCTCATGCGCCCTGAGCCAAGGCACTTTAGAGTCCCTGCTACCTGCAAGAAATGACATAAATTCATCGGGTTCTTTTGACAGGATCTCTCCTGGCTCCGTCTCGCTGACTGATGGAACAGGGGGGAAAGCCTTTCCCAGGCCCCCCAAAAAGCTGAGATGTTAACTCTTGGGTGTGTGCAAAGAGATGTATTTTGCATCCTGAGCGTACAATGTGCGTTCAGCAATGCAGGCGTGAACGTCTGTCTCAGAAGCGCTGTATGAGCATCCTTTCGTTGCAACCTACCGTATTTTTGGCTCTATAAGACTCACTTTTTCCCTCCTAAAAAGTAAGGGGAAATGTGTGTGCATCTTATGGAGCGAATGCAGGCTGCGCAGCTATCCCAGAAGCCAGAACAGCAAGAGGGATCGCTGCTTTCACTGCTCAGCAATACCTCTTGCTGTTCTGGCTTCTGAGATTCAGAATATTTTTTTTCTTGTTTTCCTCCTCCAAAAACTACGTGCATCTTGTGGTCTGGTGCGTCTTATACAGCGAAAATTACAGTAATCATATATTTTGGGGCGGGGTTATTTGTTTCATTTCCCCCTCCTTTTTTCCTTAAAAAAATAAAATTATTCTTTGGTAACCAACGAAAAGTTCAAGCTAAGCAAAAAGAAAGTCGCAGTAAATAAGCCAAAATTCCTAACCATATATCGCCACAGCCTGGAAGGACCAAAATACAAAGATGCAGGGATAATTAAAAATTTACTCACACTTACTTTTGGGATAGTATTTATGAAGAATTGGGGGGGGGGGAATGTTCAAATGAACTTTTGTCAAAAAGCCCAAAGCATTTCTCTTGGGTTTACTATGCTCAGATATCCCAAGCCATAAAAGAAGGATATTTTTATATGCCACTACAGAGGCAAGAATGCTTATTGCCAGAAAATGGAAGGGGGAAGAGATTCCAGGAATTGAAGAGTGGCAAATAAAGTCATTTGAATACATTGAGCTGGCTAAAATGACAGAAATAATTAGGTTTTGGTTTGGGGACGGACTTCCGGAATGGATTAAGTTTGAGAACCAAATTTCTCTGATTCTGGAAAATGCAGCTCTCTGTATGTCAAAGCCAAAGCGAAACCAGATAGAGGAAGAATCATGGCTGTTTTTGCTGTAGTTACCAGCATGGGAGAGAAACTAGCGGGGGTGGGAGGTGGGGAGTCAGAGATGGGGCAGAAAGTGCCTGGGGGCAACTGAGGTTATTTCTCATAAATGATGGACTGCATGGACCATCTTTCCCCGGACTTCTCACTTTTTCTCTTTCGGGACGTCATTTCTCCAACAGCCTGACGCACAACCCAACCTTTGGAGTGGAACAACCTCAGCCAGAGGAAAAACCCATAATATTCAAGCCGGGGCACGCTTGAGGTGGTCTGGGGAGGTAGAGTTCTTGTTGTTGTTGTTGGTCAGAGAGGCACGTTCTAGAGGCCAAGGCTCCTTCCCGGCAGAACTAGATCAGACTGACCCAGGTTGAACAGGGTCAGCTCAGAGTTTGAAGAGGCCTCTGAAATAATTTAGGCTGGGGGACCTTTGGCCCATCGGAGGTTGCTGGGCTCTGCTTATCCCTGCCAACTGGCCATGCTGGCTGGGGCTAGCCCAAAAGCCTCTGGGGGGCCATGAGCTCCCCATCCTGGCTTTATGGTAAAGGTAAAGGGACCCCTAAGGGACGCGGGTGGCGCTGTGGGTGAAACCACAGAGCCTAGGACTTGCTGATCAGAAGGTCGGAGGTTCGAATCCCCGCTACGGTGGTGAGCTCCCGTTGCTCGGTCCCAGCTCCTGCCAACCTAGCAGTTTGAAAGTAGATAAATAGGTACAGCTCCAGCGGGAAGGTAAACGGCATTTCGTGCGCTGCTCTGGTTCGCCAGAAGTGGCTTAGTCATGCTGGCCACATGACCCGGAAGCTGTCTGCGGACAAACGCCGGCTCGCTCAGCCAATAAAGCGAGATGAGCGCCGCAACCCCAGAGTCGGTCACGTCTGGAACGAATGGTCAAGGGTCCCTTTACCTTATAAAGGGACCCCTGACCATTAGGTCCAGTCGTGACCGACTCTGGGGTTGCGGCGTTCATCTTGCTTTATTCGCCGAGAGAGCCGGCGTACAGCTTCCGGGTCATGTGGCCAGCATGACTAAGCTGCTTCTGGTGAACCAGAGCAGCACACGGAAACGCCGTTTCCCTTCCCGCCGGAGTGGTACCTATTTATCTACTTGCACTGGTGTGCTTTCGAACTGCTAGGTTGGCAGGAGCAGGGACCGAGCAACGGGAGCTCACCCTGTCACGGGGATTCGAACTGCCGACCTTCTGATCAACAAGTCCTAGGCTCTGTGGTTTAACCCACAGCGCCACATCCTGGCTTTACACCCCTGCAAATGCATTTAACATGTGGTCCCTGATAGGTTGGGACGTGTGTCTAGGAGAGGGACGGGGAGCCTGCCGGACCCCAGCTCTATTATTATTATTATTCATTTTTTAATATATCATTTTCAACAGTCATTCAACATAGGTCACATCTTATACAGTTTTTTTTGGACTTTCAGCACCCACATTTGAAAATTTTCCAATTTTTCCACTTAATTTATATTTCTTAATTTCACTATTGCTTTTAATTATCTTATCTATTGACAGTGGCGTAGCGTGGGGGGTGCAGGGGGGCCCGGCCGCACCGGGCGCAACATCTGGGGGTTAGGGTTAGGGGGCGCAAATCCACGGGTTAGGGGGCACAAATTACTTGCCTTGCCCCAGGTGCTGACAACCCACGCTACGCCACTGTCTATTGACTCTCTCATCATATCCTTCCTTACAATATTTCATATATTCCTCCTTACAAAACTTCTTGCAGTCCTACTAGCGTAATCTGTTGATTACAGTTGCTTTTCAAATAGTCCACATATTTATTCCAGTCTTCTGAGAATCTCTGGTCCCGCAGGTTTCGAATCCGGACCCCAGCTCTCAACATCCCTGACCACGGTCCATGCCAGATGGGGACTCCGAGAACATTGTTGAACCAGAACTGCAACTCCCAGAATCCAACCAGCTCAGTATTGTCCACACAGACCGGCAGCAGCCCTCCAGAGTTTCAGGAAGGGGAAATTCCCAGCCCTTCTTGGATGCCAGGGCTTAAACTTGACTTATGGCCCACTGACTTCACAAGGAGTGCTTGAGATATTGAAACAGGTTGGCTGTCTGTCTGTCTGTCAGGCACGCTGGAGTTGCAATTTTCCAGCGTCTTATTACAGTTTGATGTCCAGCAGAGTGCATGCATTAGGGTTTAACGATTTCGTCCCGTTTACTAATTGCATGTTTAGTATTTATTGCCGTCTAATTTGCTCCCTTAAATTATTCCTATCAGAGATGTGGCAACCTGCACATCAATGCCAACCTTTTTGCTTGGTGTCAGCGAAGCCATCAACGGCAGAATTCCTACATTTAGTGGTGGGGTTGGTCTAGATGAACTTGGAGAACCCACCCAACTTTGACCATTCTGTCCTTTTGCCCTCTGACCACCACCCCAACTTGCTGAAGTTAGCTCTGGCTCTCTGAAGAAGCTGTGGAATTGAAACTGATGAGAGGGCAGGATCTGGGCGATTGCCCTCAGGGTGCTAGATCCGCCCTCGTTCAGGAGGCAGACGGGTGCCGGGCTGAAGGAGCAGACGCCACCTCCATAGCTTGGAGATTCCCCCGCCAGGTTTGCTGGTTTCAGCAGTTTTTCGATAAGCTTCAACACCCCCCCTTCCAAAGTCTGTAATCTAATGAGAGACACATTCCTGGACAGACGCCTTAAGGGAGATCTTTGCAGACTGCAGCTGTCTGCTTCAAAAGGCTTTGCAAAGGGAGAAAAGCAGGCATGTGGAACACCTGGCAGTTTGTGTATGCTCAGAGGAAAGCCGGGTTCTGCCTTCTGCTGAAACAGGGCTGCGCCAATGAAACCGATTAGTGAGGTGGTTCAGAACGGCCAAAAAAATGCTTCTTCACATGGCACAAATTTATTAACTGAACCAACTTGGGCTCCATACTGTACACTTTAAAGCAGCAGCATCATTTCCTCTCCACAAAGGATTCTGGGAACTGTAGTTTGTTGAGGGCACTGCGAGTTAGGGAGGTCTCCTATTCCCCTCTGAGAGCTACAATTCCCAGTGATCCCCGTGAAGAGGGATTGGTTGGGTCTGAAAACCTAGCTTTCTGAGGAATGGTGGAGAAAGTTGGGTATGGAGAAGAGTGAGAGGTGATATCAGGGCTTTTTTTAAAACTATGAGCTCCAGCACCTCTCAGGTGGGCGCCATTGCCATTCTAAGAGAACAAGGGAGAAGTTCATTGTGAGCCCTGACACCATTTTTTCTGGAAAAATAGCACTGGGTGGTGATGATGATGATTTATTGCTTATACCCCGCCCATCTGCCCAGGCTTCCCCAGCCACTCTGGGCGGCTCCCAACAGAATATTAAAAACACAATAAAACATCAAACATTAAAAACATCAGATGTTTTCTAAAAGTCAGGTAGTTGTTTATTTCCTTGACATTTTATGGGAAAGCCATCTTCTAATATCTGAAGATGGAGTTTGCTTGTTTTCTCCTGCTCCAAAGGGCAGGACTAAAATCAATGGATGAAAGGAGATTTTGACTAAACATTAGGAAGAACTTTCTGAGGGAAAGCCCTACCTGGTCTGGAACGAAAACTCCCCACGCTGCAACATTTTGTTGCAGCAGCAACCCACTTGTTTTCTTGAAAGCCATGAGTGTACTAGTTAGGTGGTGTTGACAGATCTGTCTGCTTCAATTCAAAGGCCTCCCACGATCTCCATCCTGAGTCTCACACTTCGCCAACATTTCCTTCAGCTATCGTCCGAATCCCAGCCTCGGCCGGACACGGAGGAAGCCAGATGCTTCCTGCCAAAAGCCGCCTCGATTCTTCCAAAGAGCCACCGAGAGGAGAATAAAACAAATCACTGCTTCCTCTCCAGTTGATTCTTGGAATCAGGCACAGTTTGTGGAGAAGGTGAGGTGGCTCTGTTTGTGGCAGAAAGTCTGAGCTGTATCCAACTAAACCTTGCCCAGAGTAGACCTACGGAAATCCAAGCCCATGCCTAACTTAAGCCCGTAAATTTCATGTGCACTATATGTTTAAAGCCATGTCCTACCACAGGGATGTGGGTGGCGCTGTGGGTTAAACCACAGAGCCTAGGACTTGCTGATCAGAAGGTCGGCGGTTCGAATCCCCACGACGGGGTGAGCTCCCGTTGCTCGGTCCCTGCTCCTGTCTACCTAGCAGTTCAAAAGCACAAAGTGCAAGTAGATAAATAGGTACCACTCCAGTGGGAAGGTAAACGGCGTTTCCGTGCGCTGCTCTGGTTCGCCAGAAGCGGCTTAGTCATGCTGGCCATATGACCCGGAAGCTGTACGCCGGCTCCCTCGGCCAGTAAAGCGAGATGAGGGCTGCAACCCCAGAGTCGGTCACGACTGGACCTAATGGTCAGGGGTCCCTTTACCTACCACTTTAAACAGTACCACCCCAAAGAATTCTGGGAACTGTAGTTTAAGGGTGCTGAGAGTTGCCAGGAGACACCCCCCATTCTCCCTCACAGAACTACAATTCCCAGAGTTCCCCAGGAAGAGGGATAATTGGTTGTTACACCACTCTGGTAAATGTAGTTCTGTGAGGGGGAATAGTGGGGAACTCCTAAGAACTTGCAGCACCCTTAACAAAACACAATTTCCCAGGATTCTTTGGGGGAAGCCACAACTGTTTAAAGTGGTCTGATACTGATTCTGCCTTGGTCAGACCACACCTGGAATACTGCGTCCATTTCTGGGCAGCACAGTTTAGGAAGGATGTTGACAAGCTGGAAGGTGTGCAGAGGAGGGCAACCAAGAGGGTCTGGAAACCAAGCCGGATGAGGAACGGTTGAAGGAGCTGGGTATGTTTAGCCTGGAGAAGAGGAGACTGAGAGGAGATGATAGCCATCTTCAAATATCTCAAGGGCTGCTTCATGGAAGTTGGAGAAAGCTTGTTTTCTCCTGCTCTGGAGGGCAGGACTCGAACCCTTGACTTCACGTTTCAAGAAAGGAGATTCCGACTAAACATCAGGAAGAACTTCCTGACAGCAAGAGCTGTTCGAAAGGGGAACGGTCTCCCTCGGGAGGTGGTGAACTCTCCTTCCTTGGAGGTTTTTAAGCAGAGGTTGGATGGCTTAAGCTGTCCTGGATGCTTGACGTTTCCATCCTCAAAAAAGTTTTTGATTTGAGTTTCCACTGAAATGAGGCTGTATTTTAATGTTTTAATGTTGTATTTTAATCTTGTTTTTAAGTTGTATTTCAATCAATTTGTTTTTATATCGGGTGTTGGCCGCCCTGAGCCCGATCTAGGCTGGGGAGGGTGGGGTATAAATAAAATTTATTTTTATTATTATTATTATTTAGCTGAGATTCCTGCATTGCAGGGGGTTGGACTAGATGACCCTTGAGGTCCCTTCCAACTCTATGATGATTCTATGATACCACTTTAAATGTATAGTCAGCATGTCCGGGGAATGTGGGAGCTGAAGTCCTGCAACATCTGGAGGGCCACGGCTTTCTCCCGCTCCTGTTGCAGACACTGCCAGGCTAGATGCCCCGACTGAGTCTCGGGCAACTTCCTCTGTTCCTCTGCCACCAATTAATCCACCTCCATGCCCCACTTGGGTGCCAAGTTTCATGGGCCCCGGGCTGTGCTGAGACAGGAACTGGGTTGGGAGCTCAGAGGGGGCTCGGCTGCCTGCTCCTGGCTGCCTGCTTGCAGCCTGGCACAGATTAGAAGCCACTTCCCTCCGCCTTCCTTTGTGATGTCAGAGTGGGGAGCCGGGCACTGGGAACCAGCCGCTCAGAGGTTCTCACTGGTCTAAGCCACACGCGAAACAAGGCTCTTGACCAGGGTCCCCATTCTGACATCAGCGGTCAGGGAAGTTCAGAGTTCGTGCCCAGCAGGGCACCGATCCAGGCAGGAGGCGCAAGCGAACAGGAGCCCTGCCCTGGTTTGCTTTGTTTTAATTTCTTTGAATTCCCCAAACTCATGCTTTTTACATGCTCTTGTTTATTATATTTGTGTTCTGCTGGATTTGTTTGCGATGTTTTGGTTTTTCAACCAGACAGGCTTAAAATTTTTTTTTTGCAGAAAGGATAAATATCACGAAAGAAACTATCGTTTGCTGCCCAAAATTAACATTGCTGAATATTTTTGACGGTACCATACTGTCAAAAGGACAGGACTTATATAAGATCTTTGCAGTGCAAATAATAATTGCAGCTCAGTGGAAAACAGCCCAAAATCTTACACTGAACACTTGGTGCTGGTCGCTGTGGCACACAGCTATAATGGAGAAAAATACATATAATTTGATATTTTTGACAAGGGCTGGAACCTCCAAGCACATGAATGACTCGAAGTTTGTCATGCCCAATCTTTATAATGGGCCTCGTCTCAGTACAGCTGACATTGGATTATTTATTTTATGTTGTATGCCGCTTAAGAGATTTTTAAACAAAATATTCAGGGGTTAATAAAAGCTTTTGAAATTATAAAAGATTGCATGTAGAGGATCCTATCCAATTAGACCCCCCTCTGAAGTACACATTTAAAGCAGTACCATACCACTTTAAACAGACATGGCTTCCCCTAAGAACTCTGGCAAGTATAGTTTGCTAAGAGTTGTTAGAGGGAGCTACAATTCCCAGAGTCCCATGGGAAAAGAGAGGGACTCTTAAACCCTGCTGAATTTGTCTAATTTTCTTTTAAAGCCTTCCAAGTGAGAAGTCAGTGGCCATCATCAATGCCTCTGTTGGGAACAAGTCCCATAGTTTAGAGCCGGTGGTGTGGTGTAGTGTTTAGGGTCCCAGGTCTAAGATCTGGGAGAGGCCTGGGTTCAAATCCCTACTTGGCTGTACGAAGTTCACTGGGCATAACGTCGGGAAGCAGTCCCTGCCCTAGCTCAAGCGGTTGTTGTGGGGATTAAATGAGGAGGTGGGAGAGCCATGCAGGCCACCTTGAGCTCCTTGGAGAAAAATGAAGGTGGAATATATATGCAGCAAGTAAATAAATGTAAAATGAACTACTGGCTTTCCCTTTTTACTTGCCCTGAACCTTCCCACATTCTTCTTTGGATGACCCCGGGTACCAGGACTTTATTACAAGAGAGGGAAGCGGTGTAGCGGATTTCTCCATCGACTTTCTCCCCAGCCTGGAAAGCTCTGTTGGTTCGAGCTTTGTGCCGACAACGCCAAGGCTGCAGGTTCACACAGCTGCATATTCCTGCATTGCAGCGGGTTGGGCTAGATGACCCTCAGGATCCCTTCCAACTCGTATGATTCTATTATTTGATATCCCAGTATGATGCCTCTTCCCCCTTCCCCGCCCCGAGTCGCCTTTTCTCTACCCTAAAAAGCCTCAAACGTTGTGAAATTTCCTCACAGGGGAGTTGCTCCAGTCCCTGGGTCATTTGGGGCGCCCCCGTTTTCTCAACCTTTTCCAGCTCCGCAACATCCCTCGCCCCAAGAAGGCATCCCCTCCCGTTCCAAGTGCGTCCCACGTGACCGCAACGCGTTAATACTCTGCACATGCTCAGGGGCGCCCTTTTTATCTACCTACATACCTAAGGCTGGAGAAAAGGAAACGCCGGGGAGGGGAGGAGCGCTATTAAGCCCCGGGAGAGGTTGCTGGGGACGGAATTACGAACCAAAGAAGGTGGTTTCCAAATGGCAAAGAGGAGAGAGAGAGAGAGAGAGAGAGAGAGAGAGAGAGAGAGAGAGAGAGAGAGAGAGAGAGAATAAACTACAACTCCCCAAATGCACCGCGGCGCGCAGCCTATTGTCTATCTCTCGGAGGAGGCGGTGATTGGCTGGAAGGGGAGATGGCGTCACCCCGCGCGCGACGCGCACAGGAACCCAGCGCAAGAGCAGAATCCCGAATACAGCGTCGCTGCTGACCAGGAAGGAATTTCCAGGTGGGAATTCCAGCCTAGGAGAGGATATTGACAGTTGGTGGGGGAGATGGGCAATTGTTGCAGAAATCTGGGAGGATTGCATTGGAGAAATCATAGCATTTACGCCATTCCTTCTTTTAAATGCATAGGAAGCACGCTTGGGACTGCCAACTTTACTCTCTTGCAGGGCTCCTGTGCCTTTCCTACGAGAGTGGGGAGCCATTAGTGTTCCTCACTTCGTCTCTCCACTGTCCATTCATCAGGGATTAAGCCTGCGGCCAAATGGATGCCTTGTCTGTGGATTTGAGGCAGTGTGGCATAGTGGGTAGGGTGGGAGGGACCAGGGCTTCCCAGCCAGGCAAAGCAGGGTGCAAAGCGAGATTGGCGAGGGGTGTGGCTTGCAGAAGGTCCCGCAGGGCCAGGCAGAGAAGTCTGGAGGGCTGCACAGCCCAGAGGTCCCCTACTTTTGCTCCCAAGTGCTGACACATCTCCTCTTCTCTAGGCTCGCTCAGCTGCGCCGCCATGACGAAACTCCTGCAGTGGCTGTGGACTCTGTCTATCCTGGGCGCCGTCTGGGCGGCTCTCACTCTCAACCTTTTGGGGCTCGACCCCCTGCCCCCAGCCTGGCACCAAGTGCTGTGGCCCCTGCCCACCTACCTGCTGGTGGCCTTTGGCTGCTACTCCCTGGGCGTCGTCGGGTACCGCTTGGCCACCTTCAACGACTGCGAGGAGGCGGCGCAAGAGTTGCAGGAGCAGATCCGAGAGGCCCGGGAAGACCTCTCCCGCCGCGGACTGCGGTTCTGACCCTCCCTGCCGCAAGGACTTGAGCACAGCACCCCGGTGGAAAGAAGCACCCCGTCTGGAGCAATAAATAAAATTTCAGAGAACATGACTGAGCTCTTTGGTGGCCTGGTGGTGGATTTTTTAAAGAATCGAATCTGCTGGGAGTGGATTGCCTCGGTGCCGGTGCGAGGCAAGAGATTGTGAACCAGTGTCTACCATATTACACATTTTCCCCCCTGAATTGTAGAATATACACTGCCCTATTTTCAGCATTAGCAGAAGCTGGTGGGTTGTCTACTCCCCAGCACTGGCACATTGGGGCTCCTGAGATGAAGA
The DNA here is from genome assembly GCF_027172205.1 of Podarcis raffonei. Taxonomy (NCBI): domain Eukaryota; kingdom Metazoa; phylum Chordata; class Lepidosauria; order Squamata; family Lacertidae; genus Podarcis; species Podarcis raffonei. The sequence goes on along the minus strand of NC_070617.1, from coordinate 9,523,653 downwards.
GAATCTGATTTGTGTTTTTCAACAGAGACGGTGATGGGTCCCTCAGACTAGTTGGGGATAGCTGGGCTAGATTGGTTAGCTGAACTGAAGCGGGTGAGAGAAAAGCACTTTGCACGTGCTCAGGAGAACTCTCAGTGGTGGGTGTGGGTGGTTGTTTTTTTTAAGCACCTTGTGTTTCAGGACTGACATGTAAAGAGAGCCGATGGTGGTGTAGCAATTAGAGACTAGGACCAGGGAGACGGGTTCAAATGCCCACTTGGCCACAAAGCTCACTTGGTTACCTTGGACCAGTCGCTGCCGCTCGGCCTAGCCTACCTTCCAGAGTTGTTTAAGGGATTTGAGGAGGGGGGAAACCATGTATGCCACCTTGAGCTTCTTGGAGGAAAAGGTGGGATATAATAAATGAAATCAATCAATCAATCAATAAAGATATCCCCAACCTGATCTCTGATAAGGATACACACAGTGGCTCCGCATGTGCCTTTAGGGTAGGGTGGCCTAGTTTCCGTGCAAACTTAAGGCTTTATTGTTGGCACCGTAACTTTGGAAGACTGTTCCTGTTGAAATCAGGAAGGTGCTTGGAATCCTGATATTTTGTCACCTGCTGAAAACATTTCTGTTCTGCCAGGTATTTTTAGATAATTAATTTGATTCAGTGTGGGACGTTTGGCCTGCATTTTATGATTTCATAATTCCATGGTCTTTTTAACGCTTTTTTCATACGCTGCCACGATACAGTTTTGCACGAGTCGTCAGTTCAGAAAGTTTCCTAAAAATGAGGCAAATAGAACCTCCTGGTTCAGGAGCAGTATACCCTGATGAATAGAAAATATCAAGGAGGGTGAATGGGGAGGCAGCGCTGGTGCTTCTGTGCCTGCTTGTGGGCTTCTTTAGAAGTTTTGGATTGGCTGCTGAAAAGGGATGATGGCTTTGGAGTAACAGGGAGGGAGGGTCTTGACCAGGGGTCAGCAACCTTTTTCAGCAGGGGAACGGTCCACCATCCCTCAGACCTTGTGGGGGGCCGGACTATATTTTTTGTGGGGGGGAGAACGAATTCCTATGCCCCACAAATAACCCAGAGATGCATTTTAAATAAAATGACACATCCTACCAAAGTAAAAACACACTCATTCCCGGACCGTCCCCAGGCTGGACTGAGAAGGCGATTGGGCCGCATCCGGCTCCCGGGCCTTAGGTTGCCTCCCCTGGTCTTGACTTAAGACCAAACGGAGAGTTTCCTAGAAGCATCTGACTGACCGCTGTGAAAACAGGTTGCTGGTTTGATCTAGCAAGGCTTCTTCCTATGGCTTTACAACTATTTCTCAAGCATCAGGTTGCATCCTAATTTCTACTCAAAACTTGTTGGTATCTCTCTGTCTTGAGAGACAATGGGAGTCAAACTGCTGCATTAGCAGCACCAAAGCGACCTCCTTGAGGCGCAAGCCTGGGCCGTGTGTCTGGAGCAGGGGTCAGCAAACTTTTTCAGGGGGCCGGTCCACTATCCCTCAGACCTTGCGGGGGGCTGGACTATAAGCCATCCCCCCTTAATCTCCCTTCCCTTCTCCATAGCACCAGATGAGCCCCGGTGGCTGCTTACCTGTGTCTTGTGAGCGGCAGGGGCTGGCAGTGCGGGACGATGAGCGGCGCACAAAAGGGCTCCAGAGAGGGGCTACTTAAAATAGTGGCTGCTTGAGCGCTACTGCTGCTGGCACCAACAAAGCCCAGTCCCCTTCCTCCTCTAGGCAGGGCAAGGAGAAGCCAGGAGGAGGGAGGGAGGAGGCGCCGCTGCCGAGGGAGGGAGAGGGAAAGAACGTGTGCACTGGTGATCCACACGGCGATTCCTGGGCCGGATCCAGAAAGCAATTGGGCCTGATCCGGCCCGCAGACCTTAGTTTGCCGACCCATGGTCTGGAGGCTCTGGGCTGCCCACTCAACAAGACACCCCCCCGGCCTTGAAGATGTGGTCCAAAGGTAAGCAAAGCAAGATGTTTGGCACCAGTTAGGGTGCAGGAGATGCCGGAAGGAAGCATACAAGGCGCCACCCAACTGTCTTAGAGGGACTCCACTCCAGATGTGTGCAGAGTTTACTCCTTAGCCATTTCTTCTCCCGAAGATACCCTGCAAGGCAGCAGAACAACTGTAATAAAGTTTTAAAAATATGGAATGATAGGAATCAAAGAAGGCTTGGAGCAGAAAGGGATCCTTTAAAATTGTGCTGCAGCGAAGGTTTGAAAGCCAAGTTGAAGCTGTTTCAGAGCCGATCCATTGGAATGTTGCCCCCCCCCCGAGTCAGCCATGCCCATTAACTTCAGTAGGTTTACTCTTGGGTATCCAATGTTCAATACAACCCACTATTTCTTTCCTGGACTCTATAGTCTGCAAAAGAATCCTGCGTGACTCAGAAGCTTGCAACCTCTGCCCAAAATTCTAGTTGACCCAATTTCTCTTTAGTTATCCTCTCTTCACAGTTGCATTTCTTGTTCCGCGGTGCCAAACGCAGCCCCTGAGGCCGCGATCGTCCAGAACAGCCTGCCCTGTGCGTCAGGCAAGCTTCTGCCATAAACCAGGACCTCCCCGTCCTCCTGGCCCTGCCAGGTCTCTCCTTGTTCCAAAGCCAGGATTTTCTAGATTTTTAAAATTAGCACCTGCACAGCTGGCGTGGCAAAGTGAGTTGGATAATTAGCAGGAGCGAACTAATGACTGGCTTCCGGGGATATCGGTGGCTTCGAGGACTGGGAAGGTGTGGTGCGTTTTTCCCTAGAGTACAGCACACTTGATATATTCTGAGGAAGCTGGTCACGATGCTTGGCCTTAAAATCTTGGCTCCTGAATCACGAAAACCTGTTGGCAAGGGAGGCGCACTCTGCACGTGAACAGAGGCATGGCGCTGCTGTGAACCACAGGACAGCTCTGGGATTAGAAACAGGTTCAAGCTCCCAGAGAGAATTACAAACACTTCTGCAATCAGCCCATTTTGGGGCGGGAGACGGAGACGTTCAAAGGGGGTACACCCCACCCCCCCAAGTTCCCTAAGGAAGAAGACGCCCTTGCATAGCACATCAAGGCAGCTTGTGCAGGAGAACTTCCTGCTGGGTGGTGGATGCAAGAGTCCTCATAAGGGAGCTGTTCCTGAAGGAAGAATTGTGAGGGGAGAGACTCCATCAGGCAAGGCGTCTTCCACCTGCCTTGCTCTACCCTCTAGTCTCTGCTTCTCAATGTGAATTGAATTGTTTTATGTACTGTGGCTTATCGTTTTATTGATTATAGTTTAGATATTATTTATTGTAACTGTTGAGTGGATTTCTGTTTAACTTTTATATGTTGATATTACAGTGGTACCTTGGGTTACATATGCTTCAGGTTACATACGCTTCAGGTTACAGACTCTGCTAACCCAGAAATAGTGCTTCAGGTTAAGAACTTTGCTTCAGGATGAGAACAGAAATCGTGCTCCGGCAGCGCTGCGGCAGCAGGAGGCCCCATTAGCTAGAGTGGTGCTTCAGGTTAAGAACAGTTTCAGGTTAAGAATGGACCTCCGGAACAAATTAAGTACTTAACCTGAGGTACCACTGTATTTTATACTATTCTAATGATTGTTGAATGTTACTTTTTTGATGTAGGTTGCCTATTTTAAAGTTATGTTTTATTGTCACATTTTTGTATTGCATTAGATTGTTATAAGATGTACATTTTTTGTTTCTTCAGCTTGTAAACCGCCTTGAGTATTGTTAGAAAGACGGTATACAAATTAAAAATGATGATGATGATGAAGAGAGAAGCAGGGTCATTCCACCAGCTTTGCCGAATGGACACCTCCTACCCCTGGGCTCTTTCTGTGCCAGCCAGTCATTATGTAAGAACTGCTATCTGAGAGTTGGCGCCTGAGTTTGCTTTCTTTCCTCTTCCCTCCCTGATGCTCTTGCCTCTTCTGCTGTTTTTCAGGTTTTAAGCCTGTGGGGAAAGACTGCCTTGTTTTAATTGATGTAAGCCACTCTGGGAGTCTTTTTGGGCGAGAAGCAGGGGACAAAATGCACTGAATTGTCAATAAACCAACCAACCGAAGAGCCCTGTTGGACCAGGCCAAAGGCTCGATTAGTCCAGCTTCCTGTTTCTTATAGTAGTCAATTAGATGCATCCAGAGAAGGCAACTGCCCTCTCCGGGATTAAAGAAAGGACTGGGATCTTTATTTCTAGGGGGCGGTAGCTCCGTGGCAGAGCATCTGCTTTACACGCAGGAGGTTCCAGGTTCGATCCCCGGCATCTCCTGGGAAAAGACCCCTTGCCTGAAACCCTGGAGAGCTGCTGCCAGTCAGTGCAGACAATACTGAGTTATGTGGACCAATGAGCTAGGCAGCTTCTCATGTTCCTATTTCAATCAACCCATGAGGACTGGAACCTTACTTTATCTCTAGGAAAGAGCCACAGTTCAGTGGCAGAGCACCCCGGTTGGCAGAGAGAGACTGCCTTGCCTGAAACCCTGGAGAGCAGCTGCCAGTCAGTGTAGACAATACTGAGCTACATGGACAGCTGGCCTGACTGGGTATAATGGCAGCTTCCTCAATTCCTACACAGAAAGAAGGAGGATGCAAGGCGCGTTCTCCTCCCAGAAAACAACCTGGTTTATTAAAAGGCACTTCGTGTGGAAAGTCACAGCTTCTTAGGAAAGTCCTCTTCTGGAGCTCAGAGCAGAGGAATCGCTCCAGAGACTGGGGGAAGAAGACAGGGGCGGAGGGGGTGTTCGTGGGGCAGTGAGACGAAGGGGAAAGCAGGGGCAGAGAACTTGGTCAAAAGGCACTCCCGGAGGACGGAGGCGGAAACTGTGAAGTCCTCAGTGCTCGGGCGGCAGAAACGGTTGTCCGCAGAACGGGGGGAGAAAGTCGCTTTCTGGAAGTAATGCATTAAAGCGAGGGGGCCCCCAACATTTTCTTTTTGGGGAGCGGGGGGGTGTCTCCACTTTTATACCTCCTAGGCCTAGGGTGAAGAACGTGGGTGGCTGGTTAGGATGCTCCTGGACCCCATCTCCCATCAGCTCCAGCCAATGGTGAGGTATGATGGGAGTTGTAGTTCAACAATGTTCCAGAACTCCAGCTCCCGTCAGCCAGCATGGCCAATGGGCAAGGGATGATGGGAGATGTAGTTCAACAATGTTCCAGAACTCCAGCTCCCGTCAGCCAGCATGGCCAATGGGCAAGGGATGATGGGAGATGTAGTTCAACAATGTTCAGAGACTCCAGTTCATGTCAGCCCCTAACCAGCACAGCCAATGGGCAAGGGATGATGGAAGCTGCAGTTCAACAACGTTCCAGGACTCCATCTCCCATCAGCCAGCACGGGCAATGGTCAGGGATGATGGGAGTTGTAGTTCAACAATGTTCCAGAACTCCATCTCCCATCAACCAGCACGGCCGATGGGCGGGGATGATGGGAGTTGTAGTTCAACAACGTTCCAGGATTCCATCTCCCATCAGCCAGCATGGTCAATGGGTTGGGATGATGGGAGTTGTAGTTCAGCAATGTTCCATGACTCCAGCTCCCGTCAGCCAGCATGGCCAATGGGCAGGGATGATGGGAGCTGCAGTTAACAATGTTCCAGAACTCCAGCTCCCATCAGCCAGCATGGCCAATGGGCAGGGATGATGGGAGTTGTAGTCCAGCAGCACCCGGAGGGCCACTGTTGTACCCTGGAAAAGCAGCAGGGTTGGTTCCTTCATACTTTTCCTGCTCTGGGGCAGGACTGGGGGCCTCTGGCTCCCTGGTTTTCAGTCTGCACCATACAGCCCAAGATGGAGGAGGAATTGTTCCTGCCGCGGAGTCCACTTGCGCAGTCTGGATGGTCGGGGGGGGGGCTCCTGAGGGCGCAAGGAGAGCTGGGACGCAGCAGCCACACCCAGCTGAGACTCAGCGCTTTCTCCCCTTCCTTGGCCAAGGGCAGTCAACAAACCCATCCCTGGGTCCTCAGGCCTGCAGCGACTTGTAGGTTTTGTTGAGGTCCGGTGGGAAGCGCCAAAAGAGCCAGAACCGGATGAGGCTGGTGGCTATGCCTGGCACGTTGGGGACCTGGAAGAGGCAGAAAGGAGGTCAGTGGCAGACCATCTGCTTTCATAGCTGTCAAGCGTCCCTTATTTGGCGGGACAGTCCCTTATCCCAGCGCCATGTCCCGCTGCTGTCCCTTATTGATGATGTCCCTTAAAAAAGCTACTGAAGGTAATGGGGCCCTTTCTATGTCCAGCTGTCCTTTGTCAACAACAAATTATTGCTGTTTTTTTGTGTTGAATAAATGCTATATGGTAATTTATGGACCTAATAGGTATCTAAAGCCATTTGCACGCAACAAAATATGTATTCCACCAAAGTAATTGTTGATCCCTTATTTTGGCTGCTGATCCCTTATTTTCGAGGCGGCTGGTCCCTTATTTTCAAATCTGTAAGTTGACAGCTATGTCTGCTTTGCTTGCAGAAAGTCCCCAATGGCACTTCTCCAGGCGCGGGGCTGGGAGAGAGACTCCCGCCTGGAACCCTGGAGAGACGCTGCAGTCAGTGCAGACAACACTGCGCTCGGTGGACTCAAAAATCCGACTCTGCATAAGGCAGCATCTTAAAATCTCTTAACCCGGGAGGGAGATATGGGGAGGAATGAGGTGAAGGGCAAACAGGAGAAGGGGGGTGGTGGTGGAGAAAAACCGATTAAAAAAAATCCAATTGCATCACCACCACCCGCTCTCGTGTTCCTCTCTGCCAAAGGTGGTTTACTGGCCTCTCCGTTTAATTAATTAAAATCAATGCCGCATGATTTATCAGAGGGCAAAGACGGGGGCACAACCGTTCATCGGACACTGCCGTGGCCACCTCCCAAGTGCACAAAAATCGGGCACACACAAACGTGCGCTGCTCACCGCAATGTAAACATCCTGAAGCAGAACCCCATATAAGGTCCAGGAGGCCGAAGCCAGGAAGGTCGTGACTGTTAGCGGGAAGGAGAGGCACTGCGTGGAGCGGCTCCTCACGATCTTGGCCTGCGAAGACGCAAAGAATTGCCCGGTTCAGAGGTGTCAGAAGCGATAATAATAATAATAACTATTTTTATTTATTAGTTATACCCCGCCCATCTGGCTAGGTTTCCCCAGCCACTCTGGGCGGCTTCCAATCAAATATTAAAAACAATACAGCGTCAGACATTAAAAACTTCCCTAAACAGCCTTCAGTTGTCTTTTAAAAGTAAAATACAGTGGTACCTCGGGTTAAGAACTTAATTTGTTCTGGAGGTCCGTTCTTAACCTGAAACTGTTCTTAACCTGAGGTACCACTTTAGCTAATGGGGCCTCCCGCTGCCGCTGCGCGATTTCTGTTCTCATCCTGAGGCAAAGTTCTTAACCCAAGGTACTATTTCTGGGTTAGCGGAGTCTGTAACCTGAGGCGTCTGTAACCTGAAGCATCTGTAACCCGAGATACCACTGTAGTTGTTTATTGCCTTGACTTCTGCTGGGAGGGCGTTCCACAGGGCAGGTGCCACTACCAAGAAGGCCCTCCACCTGGTTTCCTCTAACCTCACTTCTCGCAGAGAGGGAACCGCCAGAACGCCCTTGGTGCTGGACCTCAGTGTCCAGGCTGGATGTTGGCGGTGGAGACGCTCCTTCAGGTACACAGGACCGAGGCCGTTTAGGGCTTTAAAGGTCAGCACCAACACTTTGAATTGTGCTCAGACCATAAGGACCGAAGCCGAGCCTGGCTGCTGGACCTGACCCCCAAGCCCACCTGGGTCCCCCATCCCAGTCTTGCAGTGGCCAACCAAATGCCCCGATGGGAAACCTGCCAACAGGACCTGAAAGTCGCAGGTTCGATCCCTAGGTAGGGCTGGTGCGGAACCTGAAACCCTGGAAAGCTGCTGCCAGTCAGAATAAGAATAAGAATAAGAATAAGAATAAGAATAAGAATAAGAATATTAACAACAACAACAATTTATTTATACCCTGCCCATCTGGCTGGGTTTCCCCAGCCACTCAGAGTAGACAATACTGAGCTATATGGACCAATAGACGTGATATAAGGCAGCTTCTTATGTATCAGGTCTGACTCTTCCCTTTGTGCAGCAGGTGATTTTCTTGTCAGTCACAGACACACACACGTGCATCCCCCATGCAGGCAGGCAATTGCTATTTAAGGACACATTTTTGCCAGGAAAAAGCTCTCAAGGAGAGGGTACAGCAAGGAGGAAGAGAAGGGGGAGGAGTTTGGATTTGAAAGCCCCCTTTATCACTACTTTATCACTGGGACGCGGGTGGCGCTGTGGGTTAAAGCCTCAGCGCCTAGGACTTGCCGATCGAAAGGTCGGCGGTTCGAATCCCCATGGCGGGGTGCGCTCCCGTTGCTCGGTCCCAGCGCCTGCCAACCTAGCAGTTCGAAAGCACCCCCGGGTGCAAGTAGATAAATAGGGACCGCTTACTAGCGGGAAGGTAAACGGCGCTCCGTGTGCTGCGCTGGCTCGTCAGATGCAGCTTGTCACGCTGGCCACGTGACCCGGAAGTGTCTGCGGACAGCGCTGGCCCCCCGGCCTATAGAGTGAGATGGGCGCACAACCCTAGAGTCTGGCAAGACTGGCCCGTACGGGCAGAGGTACCTTTACCTTTACCTTTTATCACTACCCTAAGGAGTCTCAAAGCGGCTAACTATCTCCTTTCCCTTCCTCCCCCACAACAAACACTCTGTGAGGTGAGTGGGGCTGAGAGACTTCAGAGAAGTGTGACTGGCCCAAGGTCACCCAGCAGCTGCATGTGGAGGAGCGGGGAAGCGAACCCGGTTCACCAGATTACAAGTCCACTGCTCTTAACCACTACACCCAGAGCCAGGTTTTCCCAAACTTGGGTCTTTGGCTTGTTTTTGTACTACAATTCCCATCATCCCTGACCACTAGCTCTGCTAAGCAAGGGGTGATGGGAGTTGTAGTCCAACAACAGCTGGAGCTCTAGTCTGGAAAAAGTCACGCAGGCCAGAAAAAGAAGACGAAAACCTCTTAAAGGCTGAATTTGGCCCGCAGGCCTTAGCTCCTCTCAGATCCCTGTACCAAACCACACTTCCCAGTTCCACGTGAACTGGGACCAGTGTGTTCATTCAACAACCCGAGTCCTGCAACTTATCCGGTTTCTCGGGGTCACGAATGCTCACTCTCTCTTTCTCTCTCTCTGAACAAGGACATTTCCTTTTCACCTTAAGAAAACAATAATAATGAAGGACTTGCCACGCCGCCACCTGGCAGGCAGGCCTGGCTTCCAGAAGATTCCGGTCCTGCCGTTGTCTCATCACAGAAAATGGCACCAGCCTCGCTAGACACCTGAGCTGCGGTGCGCAAATGTTTTGGATGGCTAAGCAGGGTGGGGATGGGATCGGGGCCAAAGCAGAGAGTTACGCAACACAGGATGAAGCCACAGGGATGACTAGGCCTGATAGGGCTATGCCATCTGAGGGCAGGCACTTATTTAGTCGTAAATTCACCTATCTTAATCATTTCTTTTTTAAAAAACCAACAACACCCTTAATCCGTTTATATCCTAGCCCTTCCAAATAACAGTTTCCAGGATGCTATATTTAATTGGTCAGCTGAATGACCAGAGGGCGGGCACACCTCAGACTTGGGGGTCAAATGCAGCCCTCTAAACCTTCCTATCTGGCCCTTGGAACTCTCACCAGGCCACACCTGCTTTGCAGCCTCCTGGGGTGTTTTTTCCCCTGGCAAAAATGTGCTCTTGAACTCTGTTCATGCCTCTTGGCTTGCATGGGTAGAAAAGCCCCCAAACACTTGAAAATGTACGCTTGGGAAACATACAGCGTGCCAGCGGCAAACTTGAGTTTCCATTAACAATTTCAAATCAGCCCTTTTTTTTAAACTTGGGGATTTTAAATTATGGTTTCGAATTGCCTTGATTAAAACGGGTTCACCCTGAAAAGCATAGAGCAGGAGAACCAAAACGCCCATTGAGGCATCTGGTCAGCTATCATGTGAGAACTGGACTATTATGGGCCTTGGGCCTGGCCCAGCAACCAATCTCTTTCTTATATGGTCTTAGGTTCACACGGTGCCTGTGGAACTCACTCCCACAAGACTCCCACTTGGATGGCTTGAGAATGGGCCGGGAAGATTCCAGTAAGAAATGGGAATATCAGTAGCTACTGGCCACAATGGCTGCATCCTGTCTCCTTTGTTGAGAGGGCAATATTACTCCTATATGCTAGTTTATGAGGATGGCAATCTCTTTTTTTTGTAGCATACCAGGTCAGCCAGTGGTGAGAGGTACATGGTGATGGTGAAGAGGCTGCAGAAGAGACCCAGGCGCGTCAGGCGCACAGAAACATCCGGAACCAACAGGTTGAAGTAGCCATAACCGAGAAGGAGCACTGCCAATAAGCCCATGGTCTTCAGCAGCACAGACCGCTAGACGAGGGAAGAGAAAAGGAGGTGGTTGTTTGGAATCAACAACACTCACTATTTAAACTTCTACTCCATTTATTATTATTTAAATAATTCCTTATTTAAACTAAGGATGGGACACAGATAACCCTTCAGACACTGCTGGCCTACAACTCCCATCATGCCAAACCACAGATCCTACTGGTTGGGGCTGATGGGAACTGGAGTCTAACCATTAGGCTGCCCATCCCAGACTTCTACATGAGATCGGGATCCTGTTTTCTTGCTCCCATCTGCACCATGTACTTAAAATATGGATACCAGACGTCCCCATTTCCTGGGGACAGTCCCCAGATTTACAAATCTATCTCCGGACAAAATCCGTCCCCGGATTTCATTTAATGTCCCCGGATTTATATTTAAATGTTGTAGATTTATTAGTAGGGAACGAATGTTGCGCGATTGGTTCAACAGCACAAGACACATCGTATGGGGACTTCCGGCAAGGCAAAATGGCGGGCGCCATGACAACGAGCAGCTCCTGAAACCAGCCAGAGCCACCTGCGCTACCAGGCTGGCTCGGGACTGCTGAGACTGCCGCTACCGCAGGAGAACCAGGGACACCCGGCGCGTCAACTGGGGACCGCTGACCCCCCCCATGACCCAAATCGAGCCAGGGGTGAGAGCGCCTGGCCACCCAGCCAACTGCCCAGTGGCACTCTGGGGCCAGGAAAACCCTGGAGCCGATGCAGGGAGAAGGAGGAGAGGAGAAGGAGAAGAGAGAGAAAGAGGAAGGAGAAAAAAGAGGGGACCCGAGCCTACTCCGTGGTGGCTAGTGCTCCAAGAGAGCAGGCTGGGGCACAGAGGAAGGCCTCAGAAGAGAAAATGTTACTTCTTTTTTTAAAAAAATAACTACTTTTTTAATATATATTTTTCTCTTTTTTTAAAAAAAAAGTGTCCCCGGATTCTTTGAAAAAAACCTGGTAACCTAAACTTAAAAGCAGTAGCATAACCACCTTAAGCACTCATGGCTCTCCGCAGGGAAGTTATGCTTGGAACCATGACCAGCTATTTTTAAGGATGGGGTCAAAATGTTTCTTTTCAGCCAGGCTTTAAATTAGCAAATTTTATACAGTATATCGTGGCGTATTTTAGTATTGCCTTAGACCACCTTTGATGTCTATGCACGTTGTTAGCTTCTATTATCTTTTCATAGAATCATAGAATTGTAGAGTTGGAAGAGACCATTTAGTCCAACACCGCGAAATGCAAGAATATTTTTGCCCAGCTCAAGGCTCAAACCCATGACCTTGAGTCTTCATGCACTACCAGCCAAGCTATATTTTAGCTTGGTTTCAATTTTTCGTATTCTACTGGAAGCTGCTATGAGTTTATTGTTTCACCAGAAAAGTGACTTAAGAAGTGCAATGAATAATAATTATATACATTATGCACATTAAATATATACATTAAAAAAATCATGCAAGGCACTTGGTTGTTAAAACGCTGATTTTGTGTGTGTAATACCGAAGTCTTCCTCCATCCTTCCGCCGTGCCCTGCAAGTGACCCAGGGATAGTAAGTCAGGCGTGGCTGGAGCACTATGGAAAATTTATGGCCCATCAAAACGTGGCCTGTTGTTGATTCAAGATACCAGCCCTCTTGAGTCAACAGCCTCTAAATGTAGGCTTGAAGGTGCCAGGAAAGAGCCAATTGGAGCGCTCGTTACAAAACGGCACATGGTACAGGCTTCCTGGGACTGTACCACTTGAGCAGGTGCAGGGGTCATGAACCAGGAAAGTCCTCCCCGTATGTAAAAAGCTAGCATCTCAGGGAGAAAGGGTTCAGGCCTTCCAGAAAGCAGGATGCTGGACCAGATGGGCCTTTGGCCTGATCCTGCAGGGCTCTTCCAATGTGGTTAACATGTCTGATTTTGGCCACAATCCCCACCCACCTTCTCGGAGCTGAAGTAGAAGTAGACCAGGATGTAAAGAGTCTGCAACGTCACACCCACAGCGTTGACGAGGATGAGAGTCCAGTCTCCCTTCAGGAAGCCGTAACTCAGCCAGCTCAAATTACTGATGGGGAAAGAGAAGGTAAAAGTTGTTGCTTTTAACAAGGACAGCCATTCCGGTAACTCCAGATCACAGTGTAGCCGGCACAGGACGTACCTCAGAAGGGGTCTGGGTGCCAAAAGAACTGCATCTCTGCTAATAGCCATATCACAATCATGTACATCCAGAACTCAAGTTAGCCTGCAGCAGAATCATGGCCTAAGCTACCAGGTGCAAGATCTCTGCGTCCCAAGAACCTCAGGCTACATTTGTAAGATGTCAAGTCTCTAGTCCTTATGGGCAAAGCCACCCAAACAATCATGCGTACTTGGGTAAGAGGGAGGTGGGGTTTCTGTCTGCTGCTCTTTGAATTACAGCACAACCCTAACCATGTCTACTCAAGATGCAAGACCTATTGAATTCAATATTATTCCCAATAGTTGGGGTTAACAATACAGCCGGTGATCATTTTGAGGGCTTGTTGTTTTTAGATGCCCTAAAATGTAATGCATGTTTCAGTATTGTTACGTTGCCTCAAGACATTTTTGTAGTAGATATGCAACAAATGAATTTAATAATGATGATGATAATAAAGATAATGTAAGAGGGGAAGAAAAATGTTCATTTCCTATCTTCTGGCAGACTGCTATTATTATTATTATTATTATTATTATTACTATTATTATCATCATCATCATCATTCAGTGTCTTGCATGAGTAGCAAATCAGAATAAAGTATTTAAGAAAAAAAATTAATGTTACATGGGAAAAAAATAAGAGAGACATTGCACATACTTTTGTAAATCAAGAAAATCTTTAATAATAAAAGAAACAGAAAGTATGAATCAATCAAAATAAGAAATCATGCAGCCATAGAAAAATATGCTTTATTCAGGCTGCGGAATCTGGTGCAGAGCAATTGCTGGTTTTAGCAGAGCTCACACTACAACCTTGTTTACATCGCCCAGGTTGCAACTCCAACCCCAAAGGGTAAACCTCTGCACTTGTGCAGACTTGCCCAACGACCACCCAAAGACATGCAGCAGCAGGAGCCCGCTCTGCGCAATCCCAACCACTCAGGGATCACCTATTAAATGCACCTACAGAGGTGTAAAGTAGGGATGGGGAACCTGCAGCCCTCTAGATCATGGGTAGGCACATTAAGGCCCAGGGGCCGGATCCGGCCCAATCGCCTTCTAAATCCGGCCTGCGGACGGTCCGGGAATCAGCATGTTTTTACATGAGTAGAATATGTCCTTTTATTTAAAATGCACCTCTGGGTTATTTGTGGGGCCTGCCTGGTGTTTTTACATGCGTAGAATGTGTGCTTTTATTTAAAATGCATCTCTGGGTTATTTGTGGGGCATAGGATTTTTTATTTTATTTTTCAAAATCTAATCCGGCCCCCCACAAGGTCTGAGGGACCGTGGACTGGCCCCCTGCTGAAAAAGCTTGCTGACCCCTGCTTTAGATCGTGTTGGACTCCAATTCCCATCAGCCCCTGGAGCCAGCATGGCCAAAGGTCAGGGGTGATGGGAGTCCAGCAGCATTTGGAGGAACACCACACTCCCCACCCTTGGCCTAGACACAGGTGGTCCCAACCAATCAGGGATCACCTATTAAATGCACCTACGGATGTGGGTGGCACTGTGGGTTAAACCACAGAGCCTAGGATTTGCCGATCAGAAGGTCGGCAGTTCGAATCCCCATGACGGGGTGAGCTCCCGTTGCTCGGTCCCTGCTCCTGCCAACCTAGCAGTTCGAAAGCATGTCAAAGTGCAAGTAGATAAATAGGTACCACCCCGGCGGGAAGGTAAATGGTGTTTCCGTGCGCTGCTCTGGTTTGCCAGAAGCGGCTTAGTCATGCTGGCCACATGACCCAGAAGCTGTACGCCGGCTCCCTCGGCCAGTAAAGCGAGATGAGCGCCGCAACCCCAAAGTCGGCCACGACTGGACCTAATGGTCAGGGGTCCCTTTACAGAGGTATAAAGCAGGGATGGGGAACCTGCGGTCCTCTAGATCGTGTTGGACTCCAATTCCCATCAGCCGCTGCAGCCAGCAGGGATGATTAGAGGTGGAATCCATCAACGTTTGGAGGGCCACAGTTTCCACAACCACGTTAAGCAGAGCTCCCCCAACCAGTCCCAGGCCATACTTGACATCGGTGGTGAGGAACGGCAGGAACTGGATGTTCTCCACACTCTGGGTTGCAAACATCTGCTTCAGGTCAGACCTGGAGAAGAGGCGAGAGAGGATACCTTGTCATCATGGAGGCTGACGTAGTTCCCCATTCGATTACAACCAGGCGCCTGTGTGCCACAGCTCCATCACCCGTCCCACCGCTCTGCCCCACATCTCTTCACCCCAACGTCGGATCCATCCACGCTCGTTTCCCCCACTCACATACCCAGCTCTGCGCCAGCTGACCCCGTTTTTGTATTCATATTTAAAGCACGCCCGCTTGCACCAAAGGATTCTGGGAAACGTAGTTTCCTCTCACGGCGCTACAATTCCCAGCACCCTGAGCAAACTACAGTTCCCAGGATTATTGGTATGTGTGCTCTAACTGTGTACGTAGTCTGTGTTCCCCACACCATCCTTGGTTCTGTCTGCCCCACATCAAAACACACCCCATGCCTTAACCCACATAAACTATAAGTGTGGCACTGAACCAATAAGTCGTTGGGAGCGAGAGAAAACACCTAGAATAATAAAGATCTGAACCTGAGCCTCTTGCCCATATATCCTGCTCCATAGCAACCCACTTCCTGGTAGGTCCGCCCCATAAAACTGTTACTGTCAACACCTCTCACCCAGAGACACGTCGCTGGAGCGCTGCCCCACCGCGATACGTGTTACACTCTAAGCCACGTCGCATTCACACGTGCACAGGGCGGTATTTCGCTGGGGAGCCCCACGTGTCTATCTCGGGGGCTGAGCCTGGCACCTGCTGGGGAAGAAGGGCAGGAGATCCACCTCCCCACCTGCTACAGCCCCACATCCCTGACCCAACCAGAACCCCCCCCCGGCCTTTACGTGTTTTGCCCCCTCCCCACAACCAATGCCTCCCACCACAAAATGTGCTCACAGGCCAGTCCCGAACATGCCCAGGGAGAAGAGCAGGCAGGCCCCCGAGAGCAGCTGCAGCCCCACCGGACCCATCGCCGAGGCTCCGTCCGAGATCGATCCCCGGGGAAAGCCCTGCGGGAAAGCGCTGGCTGCCTGCCTGCCTCCCTCCCGGGCAAACCCCCCGCGATGGGGCGCCCGGCCGCCCTCCTTCCCGCCTCGGCCGGATCCTCCTCGCCCGGGCCCGCCTCCCGCTCCGCCCCGCCGCCAAAGCGGCCCCGGCAGCCGCGCTGCTGCAGCTCCGCCTCCGACGGGGCGGACCCGGCGAAAGGGCGCGGCGTTCAAGGCTTCCCTAAAGAGCGAGGAAGGATAGGTGCCGGGGCTCAAGCAAAGGGGCTCGTGAATGGTTTGGGAAGGGATCTCAGCCCCTGCACCTATTTTCTTTATTTCTCCCCCCCCCTCTATTGGGTTTTGAAAGGGAGAGAGAAAGAGATTGGTTCTGGGGCTCACAAACGGAGGGAAATGGGTCCCAGGGCTCAGCCCCTGCACCTATTTTCTTTATTTCTCCCCCCTCTATTGGGTTTTGAAAGGGAGAGAGAAAGAGATTGGTTCTGGGGCTCACAAACGGAGGGAAATGGGTCCCAGGGCTCAGCCCCTGAACTTATTTTCTTTATTTTTCCCCCCTATTGGGTTTTGAAAGGGAGAGAGATAGAGGTTATGGGGCTCACACACGGAGGGAAATGGGCCCAGGGCTCAGCCCCTGCACCTATTTTATTTTTATTTCCTTACTGGATATTTAAAAGGAAGAGGAAAGGTTCCGGGGCTCACACATGGAGGGGAATGGGCTCCAGGGCTCAGTCCCGGCACCTATTTTATTTTTATTTCCTTATTGGATTTTAAAAGGAAGAGGAGAGGTTAGGGGCCCAAACAAGAGGGGTGGGGGATATATTGCGGGGTTCAACAACAGCACCTATTTCCTTTTTGTTGTTGTTGGGTTCAGATAGCAAGTATTGGAGCCTCAGCTTCAGGATCTGTCCTTCCAGTGAGCACTCAGGGCTGATTTCCTTAAGAATGGATCGGTTTGATCTTCTTGCAGTCCATGGGACTCTCAAGAGTCTCCTCCAGCACCATAATTCAAAAGCATCAATTCTTCGGCGATCAGCCTTCTTGATGGTCCAGCTCTCACTTCCATACATCACTACTGGGAAAACCATAGCTTGAACTATACGGACCTTTGCTGGCAAGGTGATGTCTCTGCTTTTTAAGATGCTGTCTAGGTTTGTCATTGCTTTTCTCCCAAGAAGCAGGCGTCTTTTAATTTCGTGGCTGCTGTCACCATCTGCAGTGATCATGGAGCCCAAGAAAGGGACGAGAGGTTCTGGGGCTGGAACAAGGACTGGGTGGGAAAGGGGGTGGGTGGGGGGAGGATGGAAAAGGGACACAATTCCTGAGGCTTAAAGGTAGAGCTTAGCTGGTTGCAAGGCCTACCTTCAAAATCTGTTTCATTTTCCTGCCCATGGGGTTTTAAAAAGGGTGTGGGTGGGGAGAGAAATAGGTGCTGGGGCTTCTGGAGGAATTAATTGGTCCTGGGACTTTGTCATCAAGGCTCCGTCCTGCTGTTCATTTTCTCCTGCCTCCCCTTAAACAAACACGCAGTATTAAGAATTTTAGCAAGCGAGACAATTGGCTTGAACAAAGCGTTAAGCAGCCTAAGACAACAGATCGATACAGAACACAACCGAACACAATAACAACGGAGAAAAGGGAGAAGGAAAGTTAATTGTTCGTCTTTCTGAGTCATTATTCTTCGGCAGATGCACCCAAACAGTTAGATTGCGTGGGATGAGGGTGTGTGTGTGTGAGAGAGAGATGTAAATAGAACATTTCCAGAGGGACCCTACACGAGTCGCTATAATTATAACAATAAAAAAGCAGTATTTATGTTGTGTTAGTGGGTTGTTCAACATGTTCCAAGTTGCACCCAGCTAATGCCCAGTCTGTACTATGTATTTAAAGCACGACTGTATCCCTTTAAGCAGCCGTGCCTTCTCCCAAAGTCTCCTGGGAACTGTAGCTTGCTAGCTCAGTTGGCAGAGCATGTGATTAATAATCCCAGGGTTGTGGGTTTGAACCCCACAAAAGATTCCTGCATTGCCGGGGGTTGGACTAAAGGACCTCTGAAGGTCCCTTCCAACTCTACATAAAATTACAATATAAAAGCTGCAAAACACATAGTAAAAATAAGGACACCAGCCAGCCAATAACCCACCCCCTTCCCACAACTCATTTAAAAGGGCATCGGCTGTCATTCAGTACAAGGTCTGGTTGAAAAGGAATGTTTTCACCTGGCGCCTAAAGGTGTATAATGAAGGCGGCAGGCGAACTAATGGTCATTCTGTGAGTGTTCACATTTGGAATTATAAAGCTTTACAATTACACCAACCCATTTTGCTCGATATTTATAATTTTTATTTATGATTTTCAGTTTTATATATATACATTACAATAGTTTTACAATCATTCTAACATTTCAGAACTTGACTTTCTTCCTCTTCCTGCGGTTCCTTAAATTTATTTTTTTATATTTCCTGCATATTCCAAATTAACTTATTCATGTATTTATCTACTTTAAATATATACTAAATATGTATTACAGTAATCCTGCCAATGTTCTTATCTGTTTGCAGTTTGTTTGTAAATATTTCAATAAACCATTTCCATTTTTTAATAAAAAGTTTGTTACCTTGAATTCTTACTTTTTCCGGTAAGTTTTGCCATTTCTGCATATTCCATACGTTTTTGTATCCATTCTTCTTTCCTTGGGACGTCTTCTTTCCATTTTTGGACAAATAACATTCTTGTAGTCACATACATGAATAATTTTGTATACAGTATGGGTAGTTCTGCCTCAATAGTTCCCAAAAGGAGAGCTTCTGGTTTTTGGGGTTTGTTTTTACAAATGCTATTTTAAACACCTTTTCCAATTCATTATATATCATTTCCCAGTAAGCTTTAACCTTGCCACAAGACCACCACATAGGATAAAAAGTACCTTCTTTTTGCATTTCCAACATTATTCGATTTTGATTTATACATTTTTGCCAGTTTACTTGGTGTTAGATACATCAATATAACATTTTCATATAGTTTTCTCTTATAAACCATAAGACGCTGTGAATTTTATATCTCTCTTCCACAATTGTTCCCATCCTTCCGTATCTATATTATAACCAATATCTATTACCCACTGTATCATTGAGGATTTTACTTGCTTATCCTCCGTCTCCCATTCCAATAACATCTTATACATTTTAGAAGCACATTAACATTACATTCCAACAGATCTGTCTCCAATTGTGATGTTTGTTATTGTCATTTACTGTATATACTTTCGTGGGCTCTATGATCACTGCAGATGGTGACAGCAGTCACAAAATTAAAAGACGCCTGCTCCTTGGGAGAAAGGCGATGGCAAACCTAGACATCATCTTGCCAACAAAGGGCCGTATAGTTAAAGCCATGGTTTTCCCAGTAGTGATGTATGGAAGTGAGAGCTGGACCATAAAGAAGGCTGATCGCCGAAGAATTGATGCTTTTGAATTATGGCGCTGGAGGAGACTCTTGAGAGTCCCATGGACTGCAAGAAGATCTAACCTATCCATTCTTAAGGAGTGCTCACTAGAAGGACAGATCGTGAAGCTGAGGCTCCAATACATTGGCCACCTCATGAGAAGAGAAGACTCCCTGGAAAAGACCCTGATGCTGGGAAAGATGGAGGGCACAAGGAGAAGGGGAGGACAGAGGACAAGATGGTTGGACAGTGTTCTCGAAGCTACCAGCATGAGTTTGACCAAACCGTGGGAGGCAGTGGAAAACAGGAGTGCCTGGCGTGCTCTGGTCCATGGGGTCACCAAGAGTCGGACACGACTAAACGACTAAACAACAACAACAGCAACTGTGTATACATAGGAACCTAGAAGGCTTCCTTATACAGAATCAGATTATTGGTCCATCTACCTCAATAATGCCTGCACTGACTGGCAGTGGTTCTCTAGGATTTCAAACAGGATACTTTCCCAGCCCTAACTGGATATTGAACCCGGGATCTTGAATCAGGAACCCCTGAGCTATGGCCCTTTGATTCAATGCAGCATATTCAGTGTACACAGTAACGCCCAGGCCGCAGGTCCCTGCCTGCAAGGAGCCTACAGTCTTTAACTGTCCAGATTATTTTGGGCATAAAGTGGTGCTCCCTGCACTAGAATTATCTTTAGGCCCGTCGATATTTCTATTACACTGTATGAAAGATGTACCAAATAATCATCAAGATCCCATTTTGAAGACGGCTGCTAGGATCGGCTACACTAAGCAATGGAGATTGCGAATCGACTGCACTCGATATTGGAGCTGGAAAATAAATTATGAGCACAGAACAGCTGCGTCGAAAAAGTATAGAGAAGGGAAAGACAAAAGAGCCAGTCAGGTGTCTGCTGTTTACCAGCAGCAAAATAAAACCCATCTGTCCACAAAAATGACTTGAAGTCGCAAGTTTCCTTTATCATATGCATTTATTATGTAACCAGGATTCCTTGCGCTATAGTCATTCTGCAAACATGGTAATATTTTAATACTGTAGTTTCAAAAATAAAACTTACTATGCATAGATATTATATGCCTTAGCTCATCATCGTAAGATTCCAGGGCAATCAGCAATATTAAAATGGACTTTTATTATATGATTACCCCGACTGCTGGAGCAGGTGTTAGGCCAGGCAAAGGCAAACTCTGCCCTCCAGATGTTTTGGGACTACAACTCCCATCATCCCTGACCACTGGTCCTGTTAGCTAGGGATGATGGGAGTTGTAGTCCCAAAACAGCCAGAGGGCCAAGTTTGCCTGTGCCTGTGTTAGGCCATAGACTTGATACAAGATCTCATCTTTCGATCCTCTTACTCAAAGTGTATGGGCGATTTGGGATGAGAAAATCACTCTGTACGTCCTCAGAGCCTGCCTTAGTAGATAGCACCTAGCTTTGTAAAATGGGAAGCCTTCACTCCAATCTGTAAGCAATTTATATGAAATTAACACACACAAGCTTTTGAATGACACCCGGATGACAGCAAACAGCATTCCAGGCTTAGGTATGCTGTGATCCCCGTTTGACAGTTGAGAAACAGGCAGCGAGAAAGTGACTTGCCTGAGCTTAGGGCCGTTGAGGTTGAGCCTGACAGGTTCTGCGTTCGAGTCACACAGCGGCATAGTCGCAAGGTAGAGTCACTTCCAGCCAGGGCTTGTCCTCTGGTCTTTCCAGTCTGGCATCCTGTCTCTTCACACTGCTCATTACGAGATGCTTGGCGGAGAAGCCGTCAGGAATTGGGGCGACTGGGAGAGGGCAGGGGAGCCAAAGTTAGCCCGCTGCCGTCCACTCCCAGTTCGTGGCAGAAATGGCTTTGATGCGATAGAAGGACAGATTGATTCTCCGTCTCGTTTTTCTGTCGACCCATTCCAAAACGCTTAGGCTGTTTTATCTTTTGCTTATGGACGGTCCGATCCATCCATTAAGCAGTTCTGTTTAGTGAATGCGAGCGGGATCTGCAACGGAACGTTACAGTGCAGGTGCCGGCCAGTCAGTCTTGCCCTTCTCTACGATATTCCATTCCGCCCTACTTTTCCCCCTCCCCACCCTGATTTCCAGCAGACTGTCAGCATGGTTCATTCCTCACTGGGCTGTTTTGGGGTTTCTGTCCCCTCCTTAATGTTGGGGAAAGAGGAATATTTGCTGTGTTTCTGGGAACCTTCCTCCAACCTTGCCTGGACAGTGCCATTTTGGCTACATAAGGAAAAGCGCTAACCATGAAACCCCAGATAGAGAGGGAATGGTGAATGTAGCCCAAACCTCAGCAGTGATGTTAAAAAACTTTGTAATCCCTTAGAAACAAATGAGCTTCTTTATGGAATAAGCATTCCTGGACCCACAATCCATTATACGTGCATTTACTCAGAAGTAAGGCTCAGTGGGTTGAATGATGTCCGCTCCCAGGTAGGGATGGGGAAGAAATTGGGTTCCAGACAAACTGACCTAATCTGCACTTTCTAAATCAATGCACGAACCAAAACGCAGAGATGTCTGATGAAATCTGCAACGCTCTGAATTTTGCAAGGCTGTTTTGTAGCCTAGTAATGTGTACAGAAGTGAATCTCATAGGGTAGAGAGTGTACAATATCCATTAGCAACGCTAACATACCAAAAATGCTTTATATTTGGGGAAATGCCTTTTGCAAAAAATGTGTCTGTTAGACAAACTTGTTTCCAAAAACGTGCATCTTTAGGAGAATCCCAAACTAAAATACTGGTGAGGATTTAAAAATAAATAAATAAATAAATTGCAAAGTGCTTTGGAGATGTGAGGAAATGAATTGAAGCTTGGAGACATGAGAAGCTGAGAGAAAATGAAATGGACAGATTCTCCCTCCCAGGTAAGTATGAATTGGATTGCACCCTAAAGGCCACTTCATATGAAAGGGTTCTAAGAGCTGTTAGGAGACCCCTTCTATTCCACCGAAGGAGCTGCAATTTGCAAATTGGGAAGGGGTTGATTGTTATGCCATTGTGGGAATTTTAGCTCTGGGGGGCAGGGTTCTCCTAAAAATTCTCAGCTCTTTTAGAAAACTGCCATTCCCAGAATTATTGGGGTGGGGGAGAGAGAAGCCATAAGTGGTTATCTTAGCTTTTTAAAAGTGTGTGGATATGGCCAAAGAAGGGGAAGAAATGGAGGCGGTGAGAGATTTTACTTTCTTGGGCTCCATGATCACTGCAGTCACGAAATTAAAAGACGCCTGCTTCTTGGGAGAAAAGCAATGACAAACCTAGACAGCAGCTTAAAAAGCAGAGACATCACCTTGCCGACAAAGGTCCGTATAGATAAAGCTATGGTTTTCCCAGTAATGATGTATGTGACCATGGGAACACAAAGAGTCGGATACGACTAAACGACTAAACAACAACAACATGGCCAAAGAGTTGTTTTTGGAGATATACTCTTGTTCTCAGGGAGATGTAGCAGACAGGGGCTGGTTGCCTCTGGTCCACTGGATCCCTATGAAGCCTGTGGGGCTGTTTTTCTCGGATCGGCCGCTCTAGGAAGTTCCCCATGGGGAACACGTCACTAGAGCCCCCCCCAAAAAAATTAGACGGGGCCTAAAGCCTCAGGTTAATCAATCCAGACGGGCCAAAAAATGGCCCTGGTTCAAAACCAATGAAAAAGCTTCAGTTGATTAATCTACAGTGGTACCTTGGTTTGCGAACTTAATCCGTTCCGGAAGTCCGTTCTTAAACCAAAACTGTTCTTAAACCAAGGTGCGCTTTCCCTAATGAGGCCTCCTGCTGCCGGTGCCCTTCCACCATTCGGTTTCTGTTCATTGTTGTTGTTGTTGTTGTTTAGTTGTTTAGTGGTGTCCGACTCTTCGTGACCCCCTGGACCAGAGCACGCCAGGCACTCCTGTCTTCCACTGCCTCCCGCAGTTTGGTCAGACTCATGCTGGTAGCTTCGAGAACACTGTCCCACCATCTCGTCCTCTGTCGTCCCCTTCTCCTTGTGTCCTCCATCTTTCCCAACATCAGGGTCTTTTCCAGGGAGTCTTCTCTTCTCCTGAGGTGGCCAAAGTCTTGGAGCCTCAGCTTTTTTAGGATGCTGTCTAGGTTTGTCATTGCTGGTAAAGTTTGCAAACCAGGACGCTACTTCCAGTTTTGCGAAGTCCGTAAACCGAATAGTTCGTAAACAGGGCTGTTCTTAAACTGAGGTACCACTATATCAATCTAAGCTTGTGGCCTGAAATGACCTCGCCAGACTCTTCCATCCGTCCCTCTGCTCCTCACTGTCGCCACTTTTCCCTTCCCGTTCAAAAACAAAAACACAACCCATATGCTTTTACCCTCTGAATAACCCCGCGGCCCGGAGTACCACAAGCTAATTATATATTTGGTAAAAGCTAAACTTCCTGGGGTGTAGTTTGCACGGGCAGAGCCCTCCCGACTGCACACATCTTTATAAATATGTGTGTTTGCTTTCTCCTTCAGCCCTCATGTTGTTGCTGTTTTCTTTCTCAAAGCAAAGAGAACGATTTCCAGAATGCCCTGGGAAGAGCGGTTGACTGTTTTGCTGCTCAGAGTAGACCCCCTTGAAGTGAAACAACATGGCTTACTTAGGTCCGTACATTTTAACACGTCTGTTTTTAGTAGAAACTAGTTGGAGAC
Source organism: Podarcis raffonei (assembly GCF_027172205.1). Taxonomy (NCBI): domain Eukaryota; kingdom Metazoa; phylum Chordata; class Lepidosauria; order Squamata; family Lacertidae; genus Podarcis; species Podarcis raffonei. The sequence goes on along the minus strand of NC_070617.1, from coordinate 9,499,881 downwards.
AAGCCAGGGTTGTTTGTTGTCAAAGAGTACAAGTGTCTGCCCTTCTCTGAGGAAACCCATTCGTAATAATGGACAGGACCTAAGTTAGACCCATTGATTCCAATGGAATGTTAGCTTAGGCCCTTATCTGCACTAAATGTTTAAAGCAATATCATGCTAGTTTAAAACAGTCGTGCCTCCCCCCCCCACTGGGAACTGTAGTTTCTTGAGGGAGCTGAGAATTCCCCCTCACAGAGCTACAATTCTCAGAGAGGCGTACAAATCAATCCCTTTTCTCAGGGAACTCTGGGAATTGTAGCTCTCCAAGGGGAATAGGGGGCTCTCCTACCAACTCTCAGCGCCCTCAAACTACAGTTCCCAGGAGAATTTGGGGGGAAACAATGCCTTTTTAAAAAAAGTGGTATGATGGCACTTTAAATGTGGTATGATATTGCTTTAAATCAAGATGTGGCTGTGATCAGAGTCTAGCCTGGACTGACGTACAGAGGGGCTCACCCAAGCATCCTGATTTTACTTCTCTTTGCCTCTTCACCTCAGCACACATGCAGTTAGTATCCATATCCGTTTTCTGTTCTTGCAGCTTGACGACAGAACCACCAGATTGCTTCTGGGCTGTGAAATGCTTTGGAGTTCATTGGGCAATGCTAGAGGAGACTGAAGCACGTGATGGTGCAACTATTTCTTAAGCTTTCGGCAGACAAAAGCTGTTGCAGCACTATGGAAAGAGGGGGATCTGTCCTTGCAGACAGCTTCAACTGCCCTTGTTTTTGTGAGGACCAGAAAAGCCCTTTCCCTGAGGAGGACTCCAGGATCAGGCCAGTGGACCTTTGCAGGCAAAGCTATTGGTTTCGGGAATAAAGACTTCTAGCTATGCAGTGCCAGTCCTACTCAGAGTAAGACCATCAGAATGAATGGAAACAACTAGCTTAGGTCCGTGAATGTCGACAGGTCTACTATGAGTAGGGCCTAGCTGGCTACCAACCCCACATGCTACATCTCCCCCTTATATAAAAGCACATAATACACCTTCCATAATCAACGGCAATTGATCCTCTTTTCTACACTGTGATCTGAAACCTGCAGCCTCTCTTTAGGGATGGGTGTTCCCTGCTGTTTGTAAAATGAGGTAAGGGAAAATATTCCCACTCACTTTCTCCACCACTCATAATCTTGCTGCAGATTAATACTATCATCAAAGGTGTGTTCCCCACTGGCAGTTTTTTTTTCTTTTTCTTAATCGTCGCCGCACACCGCAAAGCTAATAAGTTGTGCTAGTTAAGTAGAACCTCCATGCCCGGAGGGAGTCTACCTCCAAATGCCAGCTGCTAGGGAAAAGATGTCGCTGCCTTAGTGCCCAGTTGTGTAGTGGCAAATTCATAAAATGGGGTCCCTTCAGGATAATCACAACGACACCCCCTTCAAAGATTATACAGCCTTCTAAGGCCGCGCAGTAACCTTCTAATTATGCAATAATTGCAACTAGGGAGGCATTGCTGTGATGCATGAGGATCTCCATGTGTGGCCTTTGAGCCAAATCTACTAGTTTACCAGTGCATGTTCATGGGCAAATGATTTGGAGCGCTCCAATATCTTATTTCAGAGTGTCTGAAGTTGTGTTTTGCTTGGGAGTTCCATTGTCTGTAAAAGAACTTTCTTGAAAAGGAAGCACCATTTGATTGCAATGTTCCTAAAGGCTTAGCTTTGGAGCATAAAACTCCTCCGTGGTGTGCGCCACCCCCCCCCCAGGTCCTACACTTCCCCTAACACCCCACACATCCCAGGATAAATATCATACAGACACACAACACACACATTCTGTATTCTGTATATAGAACTAGCAGCCACATACAGTGGTACCTCGGGTTACATACGCTTCAGGTTACATACGCTTTAGGTTACAGACTCCGCTAACCCAAAAGTAGTGCTTCAGGTTAAGAACTTTGCTTCAGGATGAGAAGAGAAATTGTGCTCCGGCGACGCGGCAGCAACAAGAGACCCCATTAGCTAAAGTGGTGCTTCAGGTTAAGAACAGTTTCATGTTAAGTACGGACCCCCGGAACGAATTAAGTACTTAACCCGAGGTACCACTGTACTCACCATGGCTTGGGAATTCTAAGAAACGGGGGGGGGGGTTTGGAGGCAGGGGGGAATCAGTGCAGTTTTGAAATCAAGGGTTAAAATCAGTCCAGTTTGAAAGATTCAGTCGACCGTATTGATTCAAAACAGCATCCGTTTGCATCAAAAGTAGACAAAAAGTTGCACCTTGATCTCAGGAAATACCATGCAAAATTTGATGATGGTATTTTAAGAGATGCCCAGATTCACCAAGGCAGACAAATTTTCCCCTAAAATGTAGGTATACCTACCTACCTACACACACTATATATTTCTATTATTTCTATTATTTATATTTAGACAGAGAGAGAGAGAGAGATATTAGCATCTTTAAATGTTTTGCAAATTTGTGTCCTGGTCTTGTGACCCTGAATCTTTCAAAGATCTTACTAGCAGCCCTGCCGTGTAGGTCTCCTCGTGACAGTTCTGCCTTCCATGGAACATGAAAACAATTCCCTGCGGTGATCCCAGCAGTGGGAAGTTAAAAGTGAAATTTTGGCAAGGAACTCAAAGGGCCTCTGGGAACAAAGGTAGGATCAAAGGACATTCCTTTCTCTCCCACCGGCGCCTGTTTCATAGGCACACAGCGCCTTTTCGCTTCATGTTGCGTACACCCTGTGCCAAATTTGTATACTGGCGTCGCAAGCCAAGCTTTAATTTGCCTGGCACAACAGCAAACAGGTTGCCTGGATATATAGGACCAAATGTTCCACCTAACCCAGGATCTAGTTTCCAACAGTGGTCAGCTGAGGTGAGGGATAAATTAGATTCATTTTGCATTTAGAGGTAGGCTTTTTTTTGATTTGTACTTTCTGAATCAACAAACACAGCCACCCTTTTAAATTTGCACTTTGCCACTGTCCCCTCAAATGATCATGGGAACTGTAGTTTGCCCCCCACAGAGCTATAATTCCCTGCACCCATAACAAACAACAGTTTCCATAATTCTTTTTGAGGGTGGGTGGATTATGCTTTGAGTGTCTGGCGTGAGAGCACATTAAACCATCATGGCTTCCCCCAAAGGATTCTGGGAGCTGCGATTTGATATAGTTGCTAGAGTTACTAGGTGGTCCCTATTCCCCTCACAGAGTTAACAATTTTCAGAGTTGCTTGAGAAGAGGGCTTGATTGTTAAACCCCTTTGGGAATTGTATATTTGGGGGGGGGGGTTGAATAAGGATCTTCTAACAAGTCTCTGCACCATTAGCAGTCATGGTTTCTCCCAAACAATCTTGAGAACTGTAGTTTGTTAAGGGTGCAGAGACCTGTTTGGAGACCCCTTGTTCACCTCCCAAAACTACAATTCCCAGAGTGATTTAACAATCCATGTCTCTTCTCAGGGGAATTCTGCGAATTGCATCTCTGCGAGGGGAATAGGGCAGTCTCCTCGCAACTTGCAGCGCCCTTAACAAACTACAGTTTCTGGGAAACGTTGGTGAGAAACTGTTAAATGTGGCACGATAGTACTTTAAATATATGACGTGAATGTGGCCTATTGCCTGTTTTTTGTTGTTGTTTTTTTTGAGCATTTGTTCTGATTTGTTTGCAGGGAGGGCATAAGACCGCGAGACTTCATCCAATTTTGCTTGCATCTCAGCTTCTTTCCCATTACCTTCCCTAACCACAAAAAGTGTTGTTGTTTTTTAAAAGTGGATTTGTTGTGCTGGGCCGGCTGCAAACATTAATCCACTTTAATTGCACAAACCTAAATTTCCAGGCACGTGCTTGACATCTCTCTTGCAAAATACTGATGCTGCTGAGACGACCTTTTTAAAAGCCACATATTTTGTAAGCTTTCTTCACGGGGGGGGGGGGAGCTACTGTTCCCCATGATCATTCTGTTTGGCCTTTCCTTTGGAAATTATCATCAGAGGGAAGAAAAACACCCCTCTCTTTCTCCCTGGAAATTATCATCAGATGGGGGGAAACGCACACACCCTCTCTCCTCACCCTGCCCTGAAATCTTACCTAATTTTAAAAACCTGAATTAGTGGCAAAGCGCCTCGTCTCTTCTCTTCCACCCACCGCAACAAGCGACGCCTCACTTACCTGCGAACAGAATCTCGCAACCTTGTCGCTGTGCTAATGAATTTTGAAGGTCTGAATAATTTAGCGTTTGGGAACGGCTGGCTGAGGCGTCAAAAACTGTTCAAAGTTATGATAACATGCATTATGAAAAATAATGTGCATTCTGGGGTGTTTTTTTAAATATATTAAAAAAGGTCTCATTTGAAGCAAACGCTTTTGAAAATTCTTGGGGGATGTAATTGACAGCCACCAAAGGGAACTAGCTGTGTTGATATGTTCCTTTTATTCAACACCCCCACCCCCCACCCCAAATTCAAGGCCTGGGTGGGTGGGATTTTAGATAGCTATGCTGATCCACGACAGGGGGTAGGGGTTTGAAAAGTACCGTATTTTTCACTCTATAGGACGCACTTTTCCCCCTCCAAAAATGAAGGGGAAATGTGTGTGCGTCCTATGGATCGAATGCAGGCTCCTTGGCTTCAGCGATAGCAACACGAAGCCTCCAAAGCGCAGAGGGAGCGCTCCCTCCGTGCTCCAGAGGCTTTCCGTTGCTTTCGCTGAAGCCTGGAGAGCGAGAGGGGTCAGTGCACACTGACCCCTCTCGCTCTCCAGGCTTCAGGGATAGCCGCCTGAAGCCTTTGGAGCGCAGCGGGAACTTGCACTGCGCTCCGAAGACTTCAGGTTCCGTTTGCTGAAGCCGGGAGAGCAAGACTCTCCCGGCTTGAGCAGAGAGGGAGAGCTGCACAGCGCCCCTTCAGCGAAGCGGGAGGAGAAATGGAAGGGGCTCTGTGTCTCCTGCCGCTTCGCTGAAGGGGCGCTGAGCAGAGAGGGGGAGAATTTTTTTTTCTTGTTCTCTCCCTCTAAAACAAGGTGCGTCCTATGGTCGGGTGCGTCCTATAGAGCGAAAAATACAGTAACAAGTTCATAGAATTGTAAGTAGAATTGTAAGTTCGTAGAATTGTAGAGAGTCATCTAGTCTAACCCTCTGCCATACAAGAATCTTTTGCCCAATGCCAGACTCGAACCCACAACCCTGCGATTAAGAGTCTCACGTTCTTCTAACTGAGCTACCTATGGATAATATCCTTCTTACTAACAGCGAACACAGGCCAATGAGTGCAGAGAGGAGACCAGGCGCCTCTGGGAAAGCCCACAAAACCAGGAGACGCAATTTGCCTCTCCTGCGCTTGCCCACCCCTCTCAGCAATCTGGTAGTTTGCCCCTGGACAGGGAGGCTCTGCTGAGTTTTCCTAGCACCCTCCATCTCTCTCCACCTCCCTGAATTGTCAGATCCACTTTCATAAGGCATCCGAGCCTGTTTTCCATCGCCACACCTTGTTGAAACAAATTCCATGTTAATTATGCATTGTGTGAAGAAGTCTTTCTTTTTCCCCCTCTTTTCGCTTATCTTGCCCGACTCTCCGGAGCTGAGTTTCATCTGGTTTGATGAGAGAGAGAGGAATTCTCACTCAGTGCACTTCCTCCACACCAGACATCCTTTTCTTAAACCTCAATCAAGGTGTTCCCCGTAGTCAGAGTTTTTCCCAGACAAAAAAGTAGTCTCAAACGCTTTCATCTTCGCTTGTAGAGAAAATAACTCCGGAGCCCCAATTTCCCACAAACTTTACACGTTCTGTGACCCACGTACAGGCTGAGGATCATCCTCATGTTATTTTGAAGAATACGTACAGTGGGACCTTGGTTCTCAAACTTAATCTGTTCCAGAAGTCCATTCCAAAACCAAAGCGTTCCAAAACCAAGGCACACTTTCCCATAGAAAGTAATGCAAAACGGATTAATCTGTTCCAGACTTTTAAAAACAACCCCTAAAACAGCAATTTAACATGAATTTTACTATCTAACGAGACCATGGATCCATAAAAGGAAAGCAACAGACAAGGTACTGCAGTCACACAATCAATCAGTCAGTAGCTGAACTGTGTTCTACGCAGTCACAAAAACAAAAACAAAAGCAAGAGCCACAAAAACTGGGACGTTCTGGGATCCAATCAGAAGCCGGGATGGTTTCTGTAAATCTGAGATGTCCTGTTTAAAATGGAACAGCTGAGGGCATGGACCCTTGGCCCACCCACTGCTAATCTGCAGCAGCTAGCCTGATGCCAGACTTCTGGGTGGGGTGGGAAGGTTAAAGGGGGGGGGAATTGTTGGGTTGAAGTGATTTGGTTTTTGGACTCACAAAGGGGTTGAGGTTTTGTGGGTTGCAATATTGCTTTGTCTATTCTTTGAGTTTCACTAATGTTGTTGGTTACTGCTTATGGAGTTTTCATTTTTCATTTTTTTTAAAAATATTTTTATTAAACAGTTTTTTATAATCACACAAACAATACATAACAACAACAAATACATAAACAAACAATAACAAAACAAAACAAAAAAAGAACAAGTACCATTTCATATCCTAATTTCTTAAACCTTTCTTCCTCGACTTCCTCATGCCTCCCTTTTCTGTATTCCAAATTCTAATCAATTACTCAGCAAATCTTCCCTTATTTTACTTTGAATTTAAGCTAATCTTCCTTATTCTCCTTGTCTTAACCATTGCTAATAGTAACCATTTACTTTCCAGTCCAACATCATTCTAGCTTTCATTAATTTTGTAGTATTTCTTTAGATAGTCCTTAAATTTTTTCCATTCTTCTTCCGCCGCTTCTCTTCCCTGGTTTCGGATTCTGCTCGTCATTTCTGCCAGGCCCATGTAGTCCATCACCTTCATCTGCCATTCTTCCAGTGTGGGTAGATCCTGTGTCTTCCAGTACTTTGCAATGAGTATTCTAGCTGCTGTTGTAGCGTACATGGAGTTTTCATTTTTCAATACCTTGCATGTTACATGAAATATTAACGTATTATTCTCCCCGCTTTCCTCCCACATTACAGACTCTATTTTCCAGGGACGTCCCTGATTTAGAGAAGACATCCCGGTCTCTGATTTGATCCCAGAATGTTCCACTTTTCCTTAGGATGTCCCTATTTTAATTGGAGAAATGTTGGAGGGTATGTCATTACGGTATTATGTATGGGCCTGTATTTTTCTTTCATGTAAGCTGCATGGAGACCTTTAGGTGACGAGTGTCTAGTAGGTTTATTCCATAAAAATACTTTGGTGTTCTGTAAACTGCCTGATCGTCCAAGTCAGCCTAACCGCCACACTCATTCCTCCGCGTCTGTCATGCTCATCTAGCTGCTACTTATGCCACAACATTATAATTGCCGTGCCGGTTAGACCAGTGCTGAGACTGACCTGGCTCAGAGCCGGCGCACTGTGGGAACCCAAAAAAGTCTACAGGCTTGAGAAGCAGCAATGACAACATTTTGTACACAAAGAACAAGTCAAACATTTTGGCTCCTTGTTTTCTTTTGGTGGTGAGGGAGGAAGGCAGCCGAGGAGGAACATGGCAGAGGTTTGTGACATCGTCCGTCTGTGTGAGTGGAGAGAGATCTTGCGCTCCATCTCATAGCGCTAGAACTTCAGGGTGGGCCAAATGCAGTCCCTCCAAGTGTCCCTATTTTCCAGTGATTTACAGAAGCCGTCCCGGTTTCTGATCTGATCCCGGAATGTCCTGCTTTCCCTTAGGACGTCCCTATTTTTCATCGGAGAAATGTTGGAGGCTATGGAGTCATGCGACCCCCCCGAGCAAAGGAGATCAGTAACTATACAACCATTAGAAGACATCTGAAGACAGCCCTGTATAGGGAAGTTTAAAAATACATATATACAGTGGTACCTTAGGTTACAGACACTTCAGGTTACAGACTCCACTAACTCAGAAATAAGAACTTTGCTTCAGGATGAGAACAGAAATTGCATGGCAGCGGCACAGCAGCAGCGGGAGGTCCCATTAGCTAAAGTGGTACCTCAGGTTAAGAACAGTTTCAGGTTAAGAACGGACTTCCAGAACAAATTACAGTGGTACCTCAGGTTAAGTACTTAATTCGTTCTGGAGGTCCGTACTTAACCTGAAACTGTTCTTAACCTGAAGCCAATGGGGCCTCCCGCTGCCACCGCGCAGCCGGAGCATGATTTCTGTTCTCATCCTGAAGCAAAGTTCTTAACCCGGGGTACTATTTCTGGGTTAGCGGAGTCTGTAACCTGAAGCGTATGTAACCCGAGGTACCACTGTAAGTTCTTAACCTGAGTACCACTGTATTAATGTTTTATTATGTTTTCATATGTGTTGGAAGCTGCCTGGAGTGGCTGGGGCAATCCAATCAGATGGGTGGCGTATAAATAAATAAAATGATTATTATCATCATCATGGAATAGAATGTCCCTATTTTCACCGAAGAAATGTTGGAGGGTATGCAAATGCGGCCCCCAGACACCTCTCTCTCTGGCCCTTGGAACTCTTCCTCACCCTTTTCTAGAAAACTCTGCGCAATTCCAACCGCAATCTCTCTTGATCACCCAACTCTGCCTTGGTGTTGACGGGAGGGCTGCCATCTTGGTACAGGAGACGCCGTCCGGCCTTCGCCCAGCTGCGCTTTCAGATCACTGCTTGCAACACTCAGGGAGCAGTTGCCCGGGGCCTGGAAAATATAGACAGCAGGACACCTGCACAGCTGTGATTGTGGAACAGAGATGGGGCAGGATCTTTGGTCATGTTTTCTGTGTCATATTTTCCAGCTACACCTTATTTATTGTGAGATGTGCAGGTTAAAATGACGTGGGATGCAGCCTGATACTGGGTCATGAAGTTTTTTCCATCTCGTTCAATATTCAAATATATACTGCCTCTGCACCTGGAGGCTTTATTTAGCTAATAATGGAAAACGTTAGGCTGCCTGCTTTAAAGTGTCTTTTCCCACCCTCAAAGAATCCTGGGAACTGTAGTTATAGGTGCCGCCGATGGCAGCTCAGTGAGGGCTAAACTGCAGTTCCCAGTATTATTTGGGGAAAATAGCGTGCTTTAAATGTATGGTGTGGATCATGCAGCCTTGGTGGGGCTCCTTGGACAAAGGGGAGCAGGGAATACAAATATAATTATTAAAAAACCTCTCCTCCATTATTTTATTTGACTGAATTCAGGGAGAGAATCCCTGAATTCTAGTTCTATGGGAGAAAGCAAAAATAAATAGATACAGGAAGAAAAGAAACAGCTACTTTCTTCAGACCTTGCACCATATATACGTAAACTTTGCGGAAAACGGGAATTGGATGAAGCACGATAATTACGAGTACATATAAGAACTTGCCATAAGATTGGGACTGTGTTGTAGAAGAGGGCTTGATGGAGCCAGGAATATTGTTGCGGACTTAATCATCCTAGCACAGTTGCCAAGCACATAAACGTTTTTGGTTAGGGAGATTGGCTGACTGTTCTCAATAGCCTGCCTTTTGAATAGCTGGGAAACAAAACACTTCTCCCCACCTCCCAGCGAAGGGTGATGCAATCTAGGTGTTTTTGGATGTAACAAAGGAAGAGGCTACAGTTTGATCTTGACTGAGATCTGGAACATAGGGAGATACACTGTATTATATTGAGTTGAGCCCTTGGTTCATCTACCTCCATACTGTGTCTGCACAGACTGCAACAGCTCTCTACACAGTAGTTTGAGGCAGGAGGAGGGTTGAAGGAGACATTTTAATCCAGTATGCTTTAAAACAGGATCTATGAAATTTGCACCTTCCAGAAGCGAAAACACAGCAGTCCCTCGAAATTGGCACTTATCCGAATTTCACGACGCAGTTCTCCAAACAAACAGCATTAAGAGAAATGCATATATTGCGGAATTTCCTAGTGAAAATAACATATACGAATGCAAATTAGGGGAAATTTGCTTTCCCTAGTTAGTATAAACTACATATAAAAATGTGTTTATTGGGAGAAATTTGCACTAACTGCAGATGAATTTTAATGACAATTTAAAAAATAAATTGCTGTGAGATGTGGAGAACTGAATTTAAGATTTGAAGAATGAGAAACTGAGGGCTAAAATTTGAGACAAGTTGAATTTATTTGCCTTGAATGGCCATAAAAGTGTCCTCTTTTTCTTTCTTTCTTTTTTTTTCCTCTTCAGAATACGGCAACTCTACGGCCTCAGCAGAAGGCTTTCTGAGCACTACCTAGAGAAGCTGATGATTGAAATTTCAACCTTCTGCATGCAAAGCAGACGCTCTACCCACTGAGCTACACAGCCGTTTCCCAGATCCAGAAAAGTGGCTTCCATATTACCTTCTTTCTCAAGCATTTGCCTGCACAGAGTTTGTGGGGAAGTGAGACCATGACAAACTGTTTACTGAGAATCCATGCAGATTTATTTGCAGGAGAGTCATTAGCTGGCTGAAGCAAGTGTTTTCCCACCTATCCAGTGCATTCTTCCCAGCCACTTTTATTCTTGCAAGAAGTCCAATTGTTTTGGGAAGCAGATCTGTTGCGTAGGAGCACCAAATCGACTTTCATTAGGCCACCTGGACTTGTCAGCATCCCACGCAGAGATAGCAACAGTTTTGGTAAAAGCTCCCAGGATAAGAGCGCTGAGATTAGCCAGACTCAGCTGGGCACCTCTGAACTGACCCTTTTCAGTAGGGGAGTCAATCACATAACTGGAAAATTCAAATTCCTCTGCCTTAGGTCACATTCACACCATACATGTAAAGGGAAGTTTTTTCATGGTTGGTGCTTTATTGCGTTCTTAATATTTTGCTGGGAACCAGAGTGGCTGGGGCAACCCAGTCAGATGGGAGGCATATACCGTATTTTTCGCTCTATAACACGCACCCGACCATAACACGCACATAGTTTTTAGAGGAGGAAAACAAGAAAAAAAAATCTAAACGAAACAGTGGATGTATGATTTTTGTGGTTCATGCTGTGACCACAGACATGTGATCTGACGGTGAGTTTGGGGTAGCCCAATGCAAAAATCCTGAGGATCCATGTGGATCCATGCTTTGTAACCACATTTTTGCACCACTGCAGCCCCAGGCAACAGTGGGTGTGTGATTTTTTTGGTGCAAGCTGTAGCCATGGACATGCTATGTGATCTGCTGGTGAATTTGGGGTGACCCGTGTAAGCGGCTCCTCTCCTCTCCCGCTTTGCTCCTTTAAAGCAAGCAGGCTCTCTGTCCCTCTCTCCTCCCCACTCAGCGGCTCTTCTCCCGCTTTGCTGTTTCAAAGTGAGCCACAGAGGAGGGAAGGAAGGGGAACCATGGATCCTCTGCTCACAACTGCAGCAGATCCCCCCGCCATCCGTAGGCATTCGCTCCATAACACGCACAGACATTTCCCCTTACTTTCTAGGAGGAAAAAAGTGAGTGTTATGGTGCAAAAAATACGGTAATAATAAAACAGCAGCAAGAACATTTAAAGCACTGTGATAACACTTTTAAGCATCATGGTTTCCCCTCAAAGAAGACAGCTCTGGAAGCTGTCATTTGTTAGGGTCCTGAAAATTGTACAAAGTCCACTGTATTTCCCTTCCCTGAGTTCCCCAGAGAAGAGGGATTGATTATTAAACCACTCTGGGAATTGTAGCTCTGGGAGAGGAAATGTTGAGGTCCCTCAAGAAACTACAATTCCCAGGAACAGTTAACCCAATCAACCCCTCTTCCCAGGGAACTCTGGGAATTGTAGCTTTGGGAGGACAGCGGTCACCTCACAACTCTCAGTACCCCATGCAAACCGCAGCTCCCAGGATTCACTGGGGGAGGCCATGGCGGTTCAAAGTGGTACCATAGGACCAAAGCCTTATTTCAGGCATGTCCAACCGGTCGATCGCGATCTACTGGTCCATCACGGGGTTGTCCCTGGTCGATGGCCCCCCCCAGGTGGCCCCCCCAAAAAAGCTCAGCAATTTTAATCCCTTTAAAAAAAGGCTCAACGAGTTTAGTCAACCCCCCCAAAAAAACCAAATCTTGGTACTGACAATGGGTAGATCACAAGCCAGTATTTCTATACTGGGAGTTATATTTTTATACTGGGAGTTAGACCTGGGAGTTTTATACTGGGAGTTATATTTTTATACTGGGAGTTGGATGTGCCTGCCTTATTTGAAACTGGCAAGCGGGGTTGTAGCTTCCATACATCGTCTCTTCTGGAGAAACCCAGCCTAGAGGCATTTCAATAAGCACAGCTTACTCTCGCCTCCAACCCATCGCCCTCTTTGCTAATTTTCTCTCCCCACCCCTCCCTGGGGTAATTTTCCTCCCTTTGTAAAGCCAGTTAATTAATTAGCTAATCAAAAGAACCCCAGCGGGCAGGGCAGCGAAGGTCAACAGCTCGAGCTCAGAGGGCCTCATCTGCGGAAGGCAGGAGGGACGTTCCAGGCGGCTAGAAAGGGAGATGGTTTTCCAAATGTTCCAGCTGTTCCTATTTGCCACTTGGATAATTTCTTTGGGGGGGGGCGGGACAGAGGTAGAATGTTTCATTTTAAGAAGACCAGAGTGGGGAATCTTAGGCCCTGGGACCAAATGTGGCCCTCTAAGCCTCTCTTGGGGACGCGGGTGGCGCTGTGAGTTAAACCACAGAGCCTAGGACTTGCCGATCAGAAGGTCGGCGGTTCGAATCCCCGCGACGGGGTGAACTCCCGTTGCTCGGTCCCTGCTCTTGCCAACCTAGCAGTTCAAAAGCACAAAGTGCAAGTAGATAAATAGGTACCGCTCCAGCGGGAAGGTGGGGGACGCGGGTGGCGCTGTGGGTAAAACCTCAGCGCCTAGGACTTGCCGATCGCATGGTCGGCAGTTCGAATCCCCGCGGCGGGGTGCGCTCCCGTCGTTCGGTCCCAGCGCCTGCCAACCTAGCAGTTCGAAAGCACCTCCGGGTGCAAGTAGATAAATAGGGACCGCTTACCAGCGGGAAGGTAAACGGCGTTCCATGTGCTGTGCTGGCTCGCCAGATGCAGCTTGTCACGCTGGCCACGTGACCCGGAAGCGTCTGCGGACAGCGCTGGCTCCCGGCCTATAGAGTGAGATGAGCACACAACCCTAGAGTCTGGCAAGACTGGCCCGTACAGGCAGGGGTACCTTTACCTTTACCTTTACCAGCGGGAAGGTAAACGGTGTTTCCGTGCGTTGCTCTGGTTCGCCATAAGCAGCTTAGTCATGCTGGCCACATGACCCGGAAGCTGTACGCCAGCTCCCTCAGCCAGTAAAGCGAGATGAGTGCCGCAACCCCAGAGTCGGCCATGACTGGACCTAATGGTCAGGGGTCCCTTTACCTTTAAGCCTCTCTTATCTGGCCCTCAGGACATTCACCAAGGCCACACCTCTCACATAAACACGCCCTGCTTTTATCAAGTGCTTTTTCCTGGCCATATCATATCCTTGAACCATTTTGTTTCTCTGGAGGGAGATGTGCGCACACATGAAATCTAGCCTACAGTAGCAAGGTAAAATTTAAATTATTTGCTCTACCCACTTTTGTTTCTGGCCACGCTCACCACAGGATGCTGAACAAGATGGGTCACTGGCTGTATCTCAGCAAGCTCTCATTTTGTACTTTTCACCTTTGTTATTTCCTTTTAACCTCACGGCTTACAATACCCCCTCTACTTTACACCCAAATATATAAAATTGCCTGCCAAAGGCGAGCATTTGACAAAGCGGATTCGACTAGTCTACAATCTATTTTCTTTTGTGCCATCACCACCTGCTTAAGTTTTTCCCCCCTGGTGCCACAGGACTTTTAGCTGTGCAAAGAGGTTCATCTGTGAGCTAAAGCATTCCTAAGTTTCAAAAGACTCTGAAACCCAGAGGGCCGAGCAGGAGGGCTGACACATTTCAGACATGATATATAAAAATAGAAATTGAGTGCGACCAGCTTGCTATAAGCACAAGGCAGCTTCTGAAGGCTCTGCAGGACAGATGGATGGAACATTTGCAAGCGTGGCAGAGGTGGTCTGGTTGCAGACCTGAACCCCTGCAAACAACATAGGTTTTTCAAAACCAGTTCCAATCCATTTTGAAAGGTCATGTCTTTCTTCACTCCAAAGGTGTACAGCGTGTGGTTAAGTGAACAAAAAGCTTTGAGCAACATGCAATGGTGTGTGTGGGTGTGTGGGTGTGTTGGTACAAAGGCAAACACCTTTGGAGCAAAAAACGGGATTTTTACAAGTACCAAGGACTTTCCAATTTCATCCATCCACAGAGAACAAGGCTATATATATGGCTCTTCCCCTGGCCACCATTTGAGCCTCACAACAACCCTGTGAGGTTCAGTTGAGAAAGAACATTTGGCTCAAGGTCACATGGTGAGGTACCAGACCCTCCAACATTTATCCAATGAAAATAGGGACATCCTAAGGAGAAGTGGACATTCTGGGATAAAATGAGAAACTGGGACGGCTTCTGTAAATCCGGACTGCCCCTGGAAAACAGGGAGACTTGGAGGGTCTGAAGTACATGGCAGAGCAGGGATTTGAACCCAGGTCTCGCCCCACCCAATAATGTCCTTGGCTACCTTCACACCGTACATTTAAAGCTGTAGTTTGTTAAGGGTGCTGAGAATTGTTAGGATTCCCCTCCCAGAGCAACAATTTGCAAAGTGGCTTAGCAATCAATCCCTCTTCCCAGGGAACTGGGGAATTACAGCTTGGGGAGAAGAGGGATCTCATAGCAACTCTCAGCACCCTTAAACTACAACTCCCAGAATTCATTGGGGGGGGAGCCATGGCTGTTTAAAGTGGTATTGTAGTGCTTTAAATGTATGGTGTGAATGTGGGCTTTTGTCAGACACCACATCAACTCCCAGAGATTCCTCTGTGGAATATTGGGAGGAGGCCTAAAGAGTTTTATAACAAGTCCCAGCCAATCCCGAGGCTTCATGCTGACAGGGCAGCCAATGGCCAGGACCGATATTACTGTCTCAATACCTTTCCATACCTATAGGGGGCTCTGTGCCCCGAGTCCATACAATCCCCGCACAACTTACTACTAACAGGCCTCACCTCCTGCACTAGGCCTTGTCAAGCAAAGTGCAGTCAGATCCACTGCTGTTAATTTCACCCTACTTTAAGGCAGGAGCATTAAGGGGCTTTATTTTGAAGGGGTGCAAATCCTTTCCCTCCAGGTTATTTCAACAGCCTGTCACTGCTACTGCTTCCATGAAAATCAGCACCTCCCTTCCCTTCTTCGAGGCTGCAGACACAACACACATTTAAAGCGTCTTCCCTTCCACAAAGAATCCAGGGAACTGTAGTTTTTTAAAAGGATGCTGGGAACTGTAGCACTGCATGGGGAAACTACAGTTCTCTGGATTCTTTGGGCTTAATGTGCTTTAAATCTATGATGACTGTGTAGTGCTTAGAGATTGTCACACTATGGGTGCAAATCCCTACTCGGGCATGAAGCTTAATGGATGGCCTTGGGCTAGTCAACATCTTTCAGTCTAAGCTACCTCACAGGGCTGTTGTGAGGATAAAATTGGGAGGGGGAAAACTATATGTTGCCACCTTAAGCTCCTTGGACAAAGGTGGAGGTTTATAAATATAATAAACAAACAAACCCTCCATGATTAACAAACGGTGGTTTGTTAAGGGTGCTGGTGGGAACTGTAGTTCTCTGAGGGGTGAATTAGAGTTCCCAGGGTTCTTGAGGCAGGGCTGTGCTTTAAATGTATGGTGTGTCTGCAGCCCCAGTCTGCTTTAAAGCGCAGAAGATAAAAACAGAAGTCACAAGATCAGACCACAGATGATCTGTCTCACACCCGTCTGAGCCTGCAAATCATCAGCCTCTCCCTGATGTGACGGAGATATGGGAAAGGAATTGTATTCCAGCTAACGAAACAAAACCAAAGGAAGCGCAAGAAAACAGTGACCCTAATACCAACTTTTGACAAAGACCACAAAAGCAGCCGCTGTGGTTCAGCTGAGTAACAGCCGCCTGTCTGGGCCGGGTCACTTTCCTCGACTCCAAATGCACCACAACAACAAAACACAGACAAGTCCACAGCACCAGACAAATTGCTTCCATGACTTGCGCCCGTCGGATAAGCCCCCTGCTGCTGATGCATCATCAACAAACCAATTACATTTTCACCTTTCTACAGGTTTCCTGGAGAGGTACATGGCAGAGAATCAGTCTGTGATCATCCCTCCCGTTTTGTCTCAAAAGCCTCCTCCAAACCCTTCTCCCCTAAACCCTTTGGGCGCAACTATCTTGGTCCAGCAATGGGAAACTGTTTTCACCCCAAGGGCCAAATTCCTGTCTGGGGAAGTTTCCGGGGGCCACATGCCTGTGGAAGTGGTGGGTGGGGAAAATGACTCTTATGTTTTACCTTTCCAAAGTAGGCTAGTTTCTCACACGCCCTTCTCTATCCTCCACCCAGGCAAGGAAAAGGCATGATCCGAGCTCCAAGACACATTCCAGCTGGTATGCAGCAGGGCTGGTAAGGGGTGTGGCTCAGGAATGGGGAGAATCTTGAGGGCCCAATATTCAGGGCTAGAGGTACGTTTGGCCCCCAAGCCTGCTCCCATCTTAGTCCTTGTCCCTTACTAAAAGGCAAAACTAAGTACAGTACATTTTAACTGAATCTCTATCCTTCCCCAAATTTTCTCTCACTTCCATCCTACCCTGGGGTAAATTTGTGATTGTAAGCTCCATGGGGCAAGGAGCTAATGCCTTCTTGACGATTTACCCTTTAACAATTGCCAGTACAGTGGTACCTCAGGTTACATACGCTTCAGGTTACAGACTCCGCTAACCCAGAAATAGTGCTTCAGGTTAAGAACTTTGCTTCAGGATGAGAACAGAAATCGTGCTCTGGCAGCACAGCAGCAGCAGGAGGCCCCATTAGCTAAAGTGGTGCTGCAGGTTGAGAACAGATTCGCGTTAAATACGGACCTCCGGAACGAATTAAGTACTTAACCTGAGGTACCACTGTACAGTGGGATGCGGGTGGCGCAGTGGTTTAAACCACAGAGCCTTGTAGATAAATAGGTACCACTCCGGCGCAGGCTCCCTCAGCCATAAAGCAAGATGAGCGCCGCAACCCCAGAGTCGTCCGCAACTGTACTTAATGGTCAGGGGTTCCTTTACCTTTACCTAGTACGTATGTATTAAAAACGAATGTAAAGCAATGTAATTTTTGCAGAACTGTTCTGGAACTAAGCAAACTCAATGCAGGTGCCCAGATGTCACACATTTCCATTATTTTTTCACTCCTTTGAAAACCAAGTTAACTTGCTGCTGCTGCTGCTGCTCACAGCAGAAGTGCGAAACTCTCACCCTCTCCGATCACTGGAAGCCTTTATTCAGCAACTCCTCCATCTGGGGTTTTTAGAAACATAGTCCACACACTGTCAAGTGGATTTGTGCAGCCCTTAAGGACTAGAATCTTGGCAGGGGGTTGTTTAGAATGAAAGCAGGCAGTTCTCTCATATCCACGTGCCCCCACTTGCTAGTGCAATGTAGCAGAGAGATTGGAATCAACGAATACTCTGGTTTTAAACCAGTCCCTGATTAGCATCAACTTGCGACGTTAATCATTCACCAGGTCTCTGGTCCGTAAAATGGAAACAATGCTCAGCTGCTTTATGGAAAAGAAAGGTTAAATGGCCTCACTGACAAAATTAATAATTTAAAAAAACCTGTAGAAATACCAAAAAGCAGCCATTGTAGCATGCCCAAGGGAAGGGGGAGGGCGTCACATGATACACACTGTCCCAAAAGTATCTACAAAAGTAGTAAACCAATCTTAAAAGATCAGTAAAATTCCCCAAGTCTCAACATTTGACATTTTGTCTTACTTCCCTGGGTTTTCTAGGGAAAAAGTAAAAATTCAGGTGACAGAATATTTAACAGCAAAAGCTAGCCCAGGCTTCCTCAACCTTGGCCCTCCAGATGTTTTGAAACTACAGTTCCCAGCATCCCCGACCACTGGTCCTGCTAACTAGGGATCATGGGAGTTGTGGGCCAAAAACATCTGGAGGGCCAAAGTTGAGGAAGCCTGAGCTAGCCTGACTTGTAGGTTTTTGCTATTCTTCTTCCGTTGCTACAATTTTCCTTGTTCCAGCAAGGCATGTTAAGGTGGTGCTTGTTTATATGATAATTTTTAAAAAGTCTTCCTGTTTTCTGCGATATTTATTTTTACACACTCCACTTAGAAATGCGGATATTTAAGCGGTGCATTAATGTCTCAAATAACTAACTAAATAGTAATTATTATTTCAATCTCTTAGCTGCCCCTTCACCATCAGGTTCCAGGCAGCTAGTTACAGTAATAATAAAAAACCGCATTAAAAATCAGTTTAAAACAGATTAAGGTAAGAGGGTGGGTCCAAAAATATGTATCTGGTCTCAAAGGCCGGAGTGCATCTTCAGCAAAGGACTGACTGACGCTTTGTA
The DNA here is from genome assembly GCF_027172205.1 of Podarcis raffonei. Lineage (NCBI taxonomy): Eukaryota > Metazoa > Chordata > Lepidosauria > Squamata > Lacertidae > Podarcis > Podarcis raffonei. Next base: position 9,481,440 of record NC_070617.1, on the reverse strand, counting down.
ATGAAGGTGGTGGACACATCTCTGTGGAAACTCCACAACTTTCAGGGGTCAGCAAACTTTTTCAGCAGGGGGCCGGTCCACTGTCCCTCAGACCTTGTGGGGGGCCAGATTATATTCTGGAGGGGGAAAAATGAACGAATTCCTATGCCCCACAAATAACCCAGAGATGCATTTTATATAAAAGCACACATTCTACTCATGTAAAAACACGCTGATTCCTGGACCATCCACAGGCCAGATTGAGAAGGCGACTGGGCCGGATCTGGCCCCCGAGCCTTAGTTTGCCTACCCATGACTTAGGCACTGCCGTGGACAAACCATGACACCCTGAACACCTGAGAGTAGTAGATATACCAAGAGGATCTGTAGGGGGAAAAGTGTCTCCAAAATATTCAAGGCCCAAACGGAGTCTCTGCCACTCAGACTGCAAATAGCCCATTTCCCACAAAAAACAGCCAATTCCACCACCAGGCCCCACCCCTCAATATTCAAATCACCTCCCATTCCCGGGCTCTGCCCCTACACCAGAGGTGACCTCCAAGTTCATACGGATCAGCACTGCAGCGGAGCACAAACACTGATGTAGCACGTTTCTTCTGGAGTTATTTATTCAGTATAAAAATATATATATATATATATATTTTACAGAGGTAAAAAGCTCTACAACATTATCTCCCCTTCCCCTCCGCACACAGAAATATATTTTTTTTGCAGTCTGTTCATTTCTCTGTCCTTGTGATTGAATATCACCGTGTGCCAAACAGGGGCATTGCCCTTTGCTGTCCTCAAGAGGTTTGCATACACAAGACACAAAATGTCCGCCATCCTGCCAGGCTTGAAAATGAAACCTTCCTGGGCAGAGGCAGTATACCAGAAGCTGATGGTGGCCATGGGTAAGCGGCACGGGGAGGACTGGTAGTGCTTCCTGGAGATAAATGGCTGACCACTGCCAGAAGCAGGATGCTGGACCAGGTGAACCCCTCAGTCTAACAGGGCAACACATCCTCAACACAACTGGTCTCCAGTTTGATCCTTTCAGGTACAAGGCAGCGGTCTTCTGAACTCTGGGCTTAGGCAGGGGGAAGAGTCGTCGTCAAAGCGGGGCACACAAAACAGGGGATTCCTCCCCACTCCAAAAATTCCAGGGCCTGCCTGTTTGATAGTCACACATATATTTTTTGCACTGTACATAGTCCCAAGGTAACTGTGTGTTTCCAGTTTCATGGTGTGCCCAAAAGTCCATAAGCACCACCAACAGGGCGCGATACAAGGTGCCATTCCTGCCCGCAGGAAACTCAAGAGCCACAACCTTTGTGGCAGGGCCGGATCCATTCAAGCTTTGTTTGCTGCCGGGGAGCCAAAGAGAGTCCCCCCAATCTGGTCCATGTCTGTTTGCTGGAGGGAGATATCTGTCCACAAGACCCCTCACCAGTCCCAGACTCCACCAGCCACATCCCTTGCAGAGCTGCTGGTGATTTGATCCCGGCGCTCACCCTGCTAAAACTGACTGGTGCACCGCCGCATCACATGGAGGCATTGCTGGCGCGTGGAGACTCACGTCCCCCACACCACACTGTGCTGGGTGTGTGTGTGTGGCGGCAACAGAACAGGCGCTGCCCCCTTTGCTGATGGCTTCATGCTGGGGAACTGGGTGCCATCAGGGCCCCTGCGGCATCAGCAGTGGCAGCAGGAGGAGGACGAAGGTGAAGGGGCTGCAGAGACGGGGGGCCGAATTGTGCCCCACGCTGCGAAGCATCGTTGCATCAGGGTCGTCTGCCGGGGGAAAGAGAGACAAGCAGGTGAGAAAAGGGTCTGGTAACCAGCAAAGTTGGGCACATAGGACGAGAATAATATGTGGCATGATGAGAGGCAGGACTACGAGGTGGAAAATGCTTTGGAATTCAGACCGTGGAAAGCCAAAAAGATTAAATTACAATTTGGCAGTCCAAGATTACAATTGGACTTTTTTATTTTTGTTGGATTTGATATGTTAATTGGATGTTCATATTGGAAATAAATAAATAAATAAATAAATAAATAAAAATAATTTATTATTTATACCCCGTCCATCTGGCTGAGTTTCCCCAGCCACTCTGGGCTGCTTCCAATCAAGTGTTAAAAACAATACAGCGTTGGAAAATTGGAAAATTAATAAACGCTTAAATAATAAATAATAATAATAATAATAATAATAATAATAATAATAATAATATGTGGCACGCAAAATTCAACCCAAATTCAAATCCTCTCCTCCTGAGCCACTTCCTAAACCCACTCACTTACGTCCTTTTGGAGGTCTGACGCCCTCCATTTTCCCTCGAGTCTCCTTCCTCACCACCATTTCTGCCAGCTCCTTTCTCTTCCCTGCCATACCCGCACCACCATACATTTAAAGCACTACGACGGCACTTTAAAAAGTCACGGTTTCCCCCAATGTATTCTGGGAAATCTTATTTGCTGAGGGAGCTGAGAGCTGATATGAGACACCCCTACCCTGAATTTCAGAACTGCAGTTCCCAGGCAAGAGGAACTGATTGTTAAACCACTCTGGGAATTGTAGCTCCGGGAGGGGAATAGGGGTGTGTCTCTCAGCACCTATAACAAACTACAGCTCCCATGAGGTCTTTGAGGGGAACCCACGACTGTTTAAAGTGGTACCGTAATGGTATAAATGCGTGTTGGGGCGTGTGGCCTCATTCTCACCACCCGTTGCCTGGGCCTGAGTGCGAGGGGGGTGGAAAAACAGCAAACGCAGGTCCAGAGGGGTCTCTTGTCAATGGGTCCCCTGCAAATGGCTGATTGTGCCGCCCCTCTTTGTGGCACCTCCACACACCCCACCCCTACAGAACAAACTCTCTCCCATGGACCTACCTGACTGAGGTTTCCCCTTCAGGGTGGGGCTGCGGCTGGGGGGCATCCGACCTAAAAGCGAATGGAGACACACAGTGAAGGCCGGACCCCAGGACACAGCCAACCTAAATATTGAGCCCATAGTTCTCAACCCCAGCTTAAATCTCAGCCTGCAGCCCCTGTTCTCTTGATGCGGGGCAATACCACTGGGGCAATACTATTTGCAACTAGGGGGCAATACCCCTTGCAAGGACCATGGAGAGCAGGCTTCCTCAAACTCAGCCCTCCAGATGTTTTTGGCCTACAACTCCCATGATCCCTAGCTAGCAGGACCAGTGGTCAGGGACAATGGGAACTGTAGTCTCAAAACATCTGGAGGGCCGAGGTTGAGGAAGCCTGGTGGAGAGGATGCAGGCAAACAGTTTTGAATACAGTGGTGCCTCGCAAGACGGAAAACCCACTAGACGAAAGGGTTTTCCGTTTTGGAGGTGCTTCGCAAAATGAATTTCCTATGGGCTTGCTTTGCAAGACGAAAATGTCTTGCGAGTTCCTGCGGGGTTTTTTTTCCTTCCCCCCCCTTTTTTCCAAGCCGCTAAGCCGCTTATCAGCTGATCCGCTAAGCCGCTTAACAGCTGATCCGCTAAGCCGCTTAACAGCTGATCTAAGCAGCTTATCAGCTGATCCGCTAAACCGCTTAACAGCTGATCCGCTAAGCCGCTTAACAGCTGATCCGCTAAGCCGCTTATCAGCTGATCCGCTGAGCCGCTTATCAGCTGATCCGCTAAGCCCGCTAATCCGCTGAGCCGCTAATGGGCTTGCTTCGCAAGACGAAAAAACCGCAAGACGAAGAGACTCGCGGAACGGATTCTTTTCGTCTTGCGAGGCAACACTGTACTGACGTGTGTCAGGTATTATTATTAGGCTCAAGAGCAGTCACATAAAAAAGTGGGGGGTGAGATTAGACCAGAGCATTGGCATCAGGTAGAGTATAAACCTTCTCCCCCTCTCTCACACATATAGTTATCCCAATTTATATCGCTCCCCACCAAACTGCCAAGTATCTCACCTTATGGAATAGGAAGTGGAGGGGAGACATGGACTCATATCAGATCTGTCTTATTTCTCCAAGGCAGCCTTCCCCAAGCTGGTGCCCCCCCCCATTTCACTGTCATCCCTGGCCCATTGGCCATGCTGGCTGGGGCTGATGGGCACCAGGTTGCAAAAGGCTGTTGCAGAACTTGGCAGATAGCATTTGCGGGCCGGACTAGAGACAGAGAGACAGACAGACGGACAGTGTCAGGCACTAGAAAACTCACCATTCTTTCCAACCACTATGACTTTCAATTTAAGGCAAGATTCTCCATGGTGATGGATAGGTTTTGCTAATAGGGAGGAATTGAGAAAGAGATTTTTATTGGCGAGAGTTGAAACAGCCAGGTGGTTTTGTTTAGGTATTGGGGGACATCTAGTCTATATGAATCTGAGACCTGGTAACTTGACACGGACTACAGAAGCTTTTGTTAATTTTTATTTACTGGTGCATCTATTTTGGGTGGGTAGGTGGAGGCTAAAATTATACAACACATAACTTATCTTCAATTCTTCAATTAAACTACACCCCACCACAGATCACCCCAAACCAGCTCCTCTTTCATTTGTTACCCTCCACCCAAATTAATTCATCAACAAATCCTGTTCCTATCAAGTTTGATTAGCCCCATTAACCACCCCCAAATTTCCTATACAGAAGTCATTTTAGTTTAGTTTAATCCGCAAAATTTATATCCTACTCAGTAATCCTGATCTATTTCCCTCAAATTAATTATCCGGCCCAAAACAAGAGATCTGGGGGCCCTCAACTCACAAACCCAACCCAATTCCCTGAACTGCTGAAAAATTCAGCCTTGACCTCTGGCTGAGATGAATTTAAAAGAGGGTTAAATTCCCCCTAACACAAACCTTCCTACCCCAGTGGATATTCTTAACCAAAACCACAAATGTTAGGAAAAACCCGTGACAGATCTCTCCTATAGGCCGGCCCTTAAAGTCCCATAACCAGGGCCTGTTAGAGATGAAAAGCACCATGTAGCCCTTAGGCTAGTTACTCTCGTTCCCAGCCTCCTTTTTCCCCATCTGTAAAATGGGCTTAAATAAGTGACCTTCCACCATCTCAGAATGACACAAGATAAGAAATCTTAGGAGCGCTAAAATGGAAAAATAAATGACAGCTGGTAAGGGTGGTTTCTCTGCCACGGACACTTACAGATATAATAGTACTCATGGCCCTCCCGGAACTCTTTGCCCAGCGTGAAGGGAGTGTAGCGCTGGAATTTCTCTGAAAACCGCTCAGGGCCGTGCAGGGCATCAGGCTTGTTGCACTCCCACCGGATCTGCTCCTTCGAGCGCGGTTTGCAGGTCTCGTACTCCTCCTGCTCCACCAGGTATAGGGTGTAACGTTCCATCGAGTGAGGAGCCACACTGCTGTCCTCGTAGTGCGGGCAGATGATGTCCAGGTAGTCGTTCAGCCGCACCTCGACGGCATAGCTATCCCACTGAAACCTGTATCAGGAGGAGGGAATGATAGCAACATTAGTGCTTGCACTCTAACGCCTGTGTAAACTTCCTCTAAGAAATCCTTACAAGCAAGCCTGTAAAGTAGGCACCTTCAGACAAGGTTGGTGGCAGTAGAACGGGCAGACACAATTTTGAAGTCGATACTGTTTCGTCTCCATCCTCCAATAACGTTAACGTTGCGAGAAACGTCTAGGAAATTCTTACAAACTATCTCCTAACCCCTTTGTAGAAGGCTTGTGGGCGGGGGGGAGAGCAGACACCGTTTGGAAATCGATGCCATTTCAATTGCCCCAGCACCCCAACGAAATAAAAGTGTCACATACAGTTCCATCGCCTCCCCGCTAATAAAATAAAAGTTTCAAGAAATCCTCACAAAACAGCCTTGCAAGATAGGAATCCCTTCGTAACTCCCCCCCCCCCCCCAATAGCTTCAACATCCCAGGCTGGAAAAGTAAAATTTACAACAATATGGCTATAACAAGGAATCAGCCAATTCTATTCAGATGAAAAGAGGGGAGAAAATGCACTTTAAAAAAAAAGGGAAACCCATTGATTCAGTCGCTAACAAAGTAACGCATGCTTTTCTATGGATTCCGTGTATTTCTTTCATACGCTGCTCAAAGGGAGCTTTTGTTAAGCTCTTCCTGTATATCTTTGAGATGGATTTTTAAAGAATAGAATAAAAACAATGCATACAAACAACTTCCTCAAAGTGGGAGACTGCTGAAACACCCCTCCCTCCGGGTAATTATTTGGGGCTGGCTCTTAACCTAAATCATTGCCACTTTATCCATTACCTGAATGTTATTATTTTCTTAAGCTGACCAAATGTGTTTAAATAAACCTTTATGCAACTCTCTCTTATATCTGCAAGGCAGATGCTCCATGTTATTCCCTCACCCCCCCAAAAAAAGAACAAACTTCAGCCTGGCCATTTGCTTAAAAAAATCCACTTTTTTTAACAGTGTTTATGAGCCTTGGAACTGCTGCACACACGTTAATCCGGCTGACATCTTTACAACAGCCCCAAGGTAAATCAGTTACATTATACCCATATTGCAGATGGTGGAGGGAGAAACACTGAGGCCAAAGGCTAATCAAGCAAGCCCATCACAGAGGGGAGATTTGAATGGGGGAGTCTGGACGTCACAACTTAGGTTGCAAACCTGCATGTGCTTAGTGATTTTATTTTTTTTTAAAAAAATAGTTTATATTAAGGATTTTGTGATACAAAACAAAGAAAGAAAAGTTGTGAGTAAGCCCCACTGAAGTCAGCAGGCTTACTTGTAAATTATCTGGAGATAATCTCCAGCAGCATAACCAGGTAGGATGGGGAATTTCTCCCTGCCTGAAATCTGGAAGAACTGCTGCCAGCCTGTGTGGACAATATTGAGCTAGGCGAGTGGTAGAAGGCAGCTGCCTCCATGGGCAAGTTTGCGGCGCGAAAGCTCAAGAAAGATTCCAGTCCTCACAGTTCAAAATAGTTTAAATGGGAACGCAGAAAGCTCCCTTATACGGAGTCAGAAAACTGACCCATCTAGCTCAGTGTTGTCCGCACTGATTGGCAGCAGCTCACCAGCAGGTGATACTCCCAGCCCTACCCAGAGATGCCATTGGGGATTGAACCCAGGATCGAAAGCAAATGCTCTACCCACTGAGCCCACACAAGAGCATTGCTTCCCCCTTTCAGGGCTGGCCCTGGAAGTTTGCTGGGCTAGCCCACATTCCCAGCAGAGAGCCAAGGTGTTTATTAAAGCCTCGCCAAGCCAGCTGTGGAAAGAGGGACTCCGCCCTGAGTCACAGAAGCTTTGGAAACCGAAAGACTCCTCGGGAGAACGAACCCACAAACCGGTTTGGCCGCCCGAGGCGGGTGGCAGGAGGCAGCAATGAAGGATCCACCTTATCTTGGCCTCAGGTGCAAAGATAGCAGCAGGGTCTGGGTTGGGGGGGTGCGCCCACCCACCCTCCATCTGTCTCCTCGCCCCAGGGCACCACCCAGAAGTCTTGACCCCCTGGAAGATCCCGAAGCAGCTGGCTGATCCTTGTCAAAACAGTGCAATCAAATGCAACAAGAAGGGCCAGTGGCCCTTCCGAGCCTCATCCATTTATTTCACGGCCCACTGGGTTGCCACAAGTCCTCAGATCAGCCGGCAAGACAACAACAGAAGTATCCTCTTAAAAAAAGGCAAGTGTTTTTAGACACTCCCCAAAAATAACAACATCAGCTATGAGCGAAAACCAGATTAACAACACACAGCGGTTTCTACATGTCTGGATAGGCTTGCCGAAAGAAAAATCGCTTTTAGCAAGCGCCCCAAAGGGTACGGGGAAGGCGCCTGCCTGATGTCACAAGGCAATGGGTGCCAATCCTGAGAGGTGCAGGGTGCTGTTCTGCAGGGGCACACCAGATGGTTATGGGGAGCCTCAACAGACCCTGAGCACCACAGCAGCTCTCCCCTCCAGCGGTTTCCAGCAACTGGGATTCAGAAAGGCTGCTAGCTGGTGGCAGAAGTTTTAGATGGGGCTGGCACCCCGAAATTCATGATCCAAGAGATGGCAAAGTGTAAAAATGAGTGATGCACTCAGGGACAACTGGTGCCTGATGACATCAGGTCCTGTGGTTGTGTTTTCGAAGGGTTTTTGCTTTTTTCTGTTTTTGGCAGGAGGGGGTTTATTAGCATGCAAAGGTTGGGCATTTAATTCTACACAGCAAAGATCTGACTAAGGTGATCGTTATCATTATTATTTCGCTTTTATTAGTGGCTGTCCCTTTTGCACCAGTGACCCAAAGCCACTTGCCGAGATAGCACAGCACCGATGTGTTGCAGTCAACTGCTTTTTACTTAAAGATAGGCGTGCTGAAATTAATGAAACCAAGTTAGTCAGGGTCGTGAATGGGTCTGCTATGAATAAAAGTGGAGTGCAACACGGAATGAGGAACTGTAGATTGGGGTGGTGAACGCAGTGTTACAAACTCAGGTATATAAGCTAAGCGCCATATGGCACCTTAAACCCTGGTTACCAGTGGCCACAATGGAATGTCTATCCGCCCGGGGATTGGACTAGATGCCCCATGCTGTCCTTCCAAAGCTACGATTCTGTGATCTCAACTGCAGAGCTTGGCTGTAGCTTGCTCTTACACAGCAATTCGCTTGTCCCAGTACGCAAGAAGGAGAAACACACAGGGGAAATGTGTTCAGGGAAGTTTTTAACGTGTGATATTTTACTGTATTTTTGGTTTTTATGGAAGCCGCCCAGAGTGGCTGGGGAGGCCCAGCCAGATGGGCGGGGTATAAATAATAAATTATTATTATTATTACTAACTATGCAGAGGTTTCTAAACTGTGGTCGCCAAACCTGGCACCCAGAAATCTCCACGTAGTTGCAATTGGACCCGCACCAGTAGCAAACACACCTGGCTAGTTTCGAACACTGGTCCTCCAGATGTTTCAGGCTACAGATCTCATCATCCCTGACCACTGGGCATGCTGGCTATTTGGGGCTCGGCAGGGCTGGCATTCAACAACTTTCGGACTCCATAATCTGCATGGGCTAGCGGCTGCTCCAGACAGTGATGAAGTTGGCCGTGAAAGGCAAAGCCATGATGAGTCCAATAGTTCTTTAAGGAGTCACAGCTGGGGAGCATGTGTCCCCCCAGATGTTCAACTCCCAATTTCCGTTGCTCCCAGCCTGGGAACTGTAGTTTAAGGGTGCTGGGAACTGTAGCTCCATGAGGGATAAGTTCCTTTTGGAAAGGAAGCAATGTGCTTTGAAAGTATGGCATGGATGTGATCACTGCTGTTTCTGACAACCAACAGGCCAACACAAAGTGATTAAGACTGCTCTCCCTGGGAGGAAACTGCCCAGACACAGCTGCCTCAGGGTTTTCCACCCTGCCAGAGGTGGCCACATCTGGGCCCTGCAATCTCCTCTGCCTGGACTCTCACCCGCCACAGCAACTGCCTCCTCCCTGCAGGGGCAGGAGCTGTACACAAAACACCCCCCTGCTGCACGCTCCATCCCTCCCCCCCAGCCAGGTTGGCATCGGACTTGGCCATCTCTTAAGCCTCCGTGCCAAAAAGACGGTTTCGCCTCCAGCGTCCTGGGCGGAAAAAACACACGTTAAAATATATATCTTAACAACATGTTGGTTTTTTTAAAAAAGGAGAAAGATTTCCTGCCCTGCGTGCCCTTGGCGCCTTCCCTTGGGCTCTCGCCAGCGCCGGGCGGGAAGGAAGAGGCCCACGGCTAGCAAGGAAGGGGGGAGATGGACCCTGGGAAAGGAAGGAGCGGCTGGCCAGCTGTGGCTTTGCTCTCTCCAACTTTCTCCAAGCTGATTCAGCCTTGCTGGCCAAGACCCACCACCTGCTGCCTGCCCCGCTTGAGAACTTTGCCCTCTTGGCAGTGCCAGCCGGCGGGTTTAAGGCCCCAGTGAAAGGCAGAGAAGAGGCCAGTAATATCTGCAGGGGGCAGACAGGCGCAACTTTGAAATCACCAGCCAATTCATCTTCTGCAATAAACTCCGCATATCATCCTCAAGGCACCTTTGCCAACCTAGCACCCGCCAGAGGCCAACTCACAGCCAGCCAACATGTCCAATGGTCAGTGGCAATGGGAGGTTTTTTTTGAATCCTGGAAGCTCCTTGATATTGAGTCGGATCCTTGGTGCATCTAGCCCTACCCCTAAAAATACACTAAGATTCTAGTCCTCATGGTTCTGAGTCCAATAGGAGCACAGAAAACTGCCTTATACAGAGCCAGCGTCTTCACGCACCTAGTCTGCACAGATTGGCAGCAACTCTCCAGCAGTTTCAGGCCAAAGTTTTCCCCAGCCCCTCCAAGAGATCAGTTGGGGTTGAACCCAGTATATTCTCCATGCAAAGAAGATGCTCTACCTGAGCTATAGTTGTAGTCCAGCGACATATTTTTTTCTAAATCCCCAAAGGACCTCACCACAGGCACGCCCCTCCCTAGGGCTTACAAGGCTGAAAAGTCCTAGCATCTCTTTTCCAGTGCCAAGCTGGGAACATTCAGTTACAAACAGACGAAAGGAACCTCTGCGCATTTGCAAAGTGCAATTCCTGCACCACTTATGCTACTGCAGAGAATCTGCCATGCGATGGGGATCATCCCCCCCCCCAGTTAACCCCTACAATGACCCTGTGAGGTAGGTTAAGAGTCTGCGACTGACTCCAGTAAGCTTCCTGAGTGGGGATTTGAACCCTGATCTCCCAGATCCTAGCCTGACATTCTAACCCAGGCTTACCTCAACTTTGGCCCTCCAGATGTTTTGAGACTACAATTCCCCTCATCCCTGACCACTGGTGCTGCTAGCTAGGGATCATGGGAGTTGTAGGCCAAAAACACCTGGAGACCCGAGGTTGAGGAAGCCTGCTCTAACCACTGCACCACACTGTCTTCCTAGAGTAGTTCTGCTATGGGGCAGCTCTACAAATTAAGCACGTAAATAAATACTGCATGGGGAAAGCCAAATGTCACTTAGAGAAGGATCTGAAATATTTCCCTTGAAGCCTGAATTTGTTTTATTCTGCATTTTTTTAATCTGATGTTTTAATGTGTTGTAAACCACTCTGAGATTTTTTTCTTTAGGACATAAAGCAGTATAGAAATGAATAATAATGAATTTCATTGCAAAATAAAAATGCTGCCTAGACTTTCCATTCTGGCGACCGCAAGTGAGGTTTAAGGTGCCATTTGGCAATCAGATTATATATCTGAATTTCGAACACTGAGGCAGAGCTCTGCTGGATCACAGATGCCTCTTCCAGGAATCTCCAAAGCAAGACCTGAGCTCAACCGAAAATCTCCCCATATGCGATTCCCAGCAGATAGCCTTAACAAACTTGCCCAAATCTCTTTCAAAGTCCAGCATTCTGCTTTCAGACGCTAACCCAACACCTCTGCTGTGTGCTCCCCAAGCAGGGCAACAGCCCTTCCTCCCTGCTGGCTGCCCCCACCTCCCTGCCAGCAATGTTATTCAGAGGTACACTGCCCCTAGGCATGGAGGGTTTACTTCTCCAATCACTCAGCCTATTACAAAGACTCAGCGCCAGCATTTACCAAAGCTCTGATTAAAGCAAGATCAGACCCACCCAAGGCAGCAACACAGAGCTGAGCTGACCCGAGGCCAGGGGGACAGGCAAATCTCACAAGCTAGCTGCCGTGGGGGGGGGGGGGAGGAAGGCCACCTGGAAAGGGCCAGCCAGATCCCTGGCCTTGAGGTTTGCACAACAGGACACAGATGTCTGTGCTTCTCACACACAGGCTGAATGAACAAAGGCACCAGAGCTCTCCCTCCCTCCCTCCCTCCCCTTACCTTCCAGCATAAAAACAATGGCTTAATGCGATTAACTCTTCAGTCCCCGGGAACTGGCTGGAAACCCTTTGCCCACCAATCTCCAGGCCTTTTAACAAATGGGAAAAACCTGCCATTATTCAACAGGTGAGCCCTCCCAGAGATGCGGGGGGGGGGGGTACCTGTTGGATTTCAGCCCAAGCCCCCACAGCTCTTATTAAAAAACAAACAAACCGCAACAACACCTTCTCCCTCCTTCCCTAATGCATCTTGTTGAGTCTATTTTGAGGGGGGCAGCTCCCCTCAAAAAACGATGGGCGTTGCCATTCAAATGGTGAGCCAAGTCATGTGATCGATTATGTGGGACCCCCCCCGCCCCAATATTTTATTAAAGTTGGCACCCCTGGCTGTGGGCCACTTTTAATGCCCCGCCCCACCCTCCAATTCCCAGCACGCAAACAAAAGCGCGATGTCTCCTACAGGCGCCATCAGAAGTACAGATCTGTAAGCTCCTTGGGGCAGAGAACCTGTCTTTTCCCTTTTCGGCCCTTTGCGCGTCATACATAAATTACAGTCAGCGTGACATAACTCATTAAAAACCACGAGCTCCTCAAAAATGCCATAAACCGGACCCGGGAATCCCAAGGTGCAAAGGGGGTGAAGGCGGCGTCCCTCTCCCCACCTCGGCAAGCAAAGGGTCCTTTCCGTCCGCACTGCCCTATCTTTCCCAGCAAAGACCTGATTCATGCCTCTGACACGGTGCCTAGGCCTACCGTGTGGATGTTTACGAATTCCAGCTTTTATGCCCAACCAGCCCCTCCTCCTTCCAAAGGTCCAGGAACCCACCCCTCACCCCCATTTTGCAAAGCTAAACCTGCCTCCTTCCAAGAAAGGGTAGCAGCAGAGGCAACCTGAAACATGAGGCTTGGGGGCTGGCAAGGGAAATCTGTGCCAGGCTGCCAGAGGTGGGCTGCCCTGGGTGGCCCTCGCCCAAAATGCAGACGCAGGAACAGAAGAA